>NC_086328.1:132098689-132435689 GCF_036172605.1 Pelobates fuscus
TTACCTACACACGTACAATTTTAAATAAACTAAAAGTAAATTGTGTTAAATTCTTGATGAAGTTGTTCATTTCATTAAGTAAAATGTAACAAATTGCAACATTACTCTTTTAAAAATAATTGTGTATTGTTAAGACCCCTCTGGCATAAAGGAGTGAAACCGCCGTTTAGTTAAACTTCCCCTTTTTGCAAGAATGCAAGCTCCATTCGTATACTACAACCGTACGAACTGTAACCAGGGGAATGCACCAATCTCCCGACCGGGACCCGTACGGATACCAAACTCACGAACAATAAATCCACGAATCGCGGCTAACAGCCGAACAGATATATCCTCCAAACGGCTTACGGTTCCAGCAATCAGTCGCTAACCGTGTAGTAAATCTCCCCTCCAACAACGAGACCAAGCTCCGCATTGAGGGGAAACAAGAACTGGCTTTACTGTGGGCTACCCGCCTGTATTTATGCAGGTCTCCCACTTGGTGGACACTCCCCTAGGGGACCAAATGGGAGACTGTAATGACAGACAGACATATGAAACTTTCAGACATACAGGCACAAAATATTCCCATAATGCATCCTGGTTTCCTCCCCTCTGCCCTGGAGATAATCGAGAAGTAATTCAATTATCTCCAGGACAGAGGCAAATCGCCATTTTAAATCAAACACAAAAAAACATATAAAAATAAATAATTATACAACTACTGAACATTTTACATTCGTGCAATGTATCCTCAGATAGCCTGGATCTGAGTGCATATTCTTAGCGAATAGCGCTCAGATCCCATACGCACAGTTCAATCGCCATGGAGTCAAAGTCTCTTACAGTCTTTCGGTATGCGATTGACTCCATGGGACGGCTATCTGGGTTAAGTCCATTCGTGTAATCCAAACTCCCGAACGACCGGTGGTCGCATGCCTTGTCGACTGAGAAGGGCGGTCGGTGGTTTCAGCGGTGTTCGGCAGAAAGAGTGTCAGTTTTTAGTTCCATAGAATCTGCGCCAAACACCGCTGGTCTTTCGCATGGTTTAAAATGCCCACCGCTTCGTGGTCGGCATACGAACGACGACCACCCTGAATACGGTTAGAATGGAGAGGTGTCTGCGGTTAACCACAACCTTCTAATTGGGGCCAATAGGTTAACCAGCAGCACACTTCTCTCCTGGGTGGCCGTCCGTTCGGTAGTTTCAATCGGTTATTTCATGAGACAAACGAACAGGGGTATACGGACAGGCAAATAGACGAAAAGGGGGCAAACAGATGAACCCGCAATCTTAGTCTATACACATGTATAATATACTCGGGGCTTGTGGAGGTTGAGAGGTCTCTTTTTTTTTTTTTTGTTCTTTCCTTTCTCAAGTGACATGTCAATGTATGTTCATGTATGTCTGTGTTCTACAGTTATGGAGCACTTTTTTAATTTTGTATAAAATAAAAAATATTTTTTTAATGAATTCGTAAATAAATAAAAAGACCAGGTCATCTACTGATGTACTCTGAAGGTGGAGAATTTTTCCTACTGCTAATTTGATTATTGGGTCAGTTTACACAGCTGGGTTTCGGAAAGCTGTGGGTACAAAGGGCAAGATGATCATGAATTCCCCTTTTATGAACGAACAGGTTCTACTCAAATAGTGAATGAAAATAGTAATAAAACAAACATGTCAGTGACATTGAAATTGATTCATTCAGAAAATACAAGAAGTAGAGAAAATGTGATTTAAGACGACAGCATTGATGTAATAAATGTGATATTTCCCAAGCAAATCCGAACAGAATACAAGGATTAATCACATTAGCTGAATTAAAGCTTTTGTTGAAACAATGTTTGGTGAAAATAATAGCCATGCAAAACAAGATGGATGGATGTAGGGAGAAAGGCAAGATAGATAGATAGATAGATAGATAGATAGATAGATAGATAGATAGATAATGGATGGGCGGATGGATGGACAGATAGATAGAAAGATAAAGGATGGATGGATAATGGATGGATGGATAGATAGATAGATAGATGATTATCAGATAGATGATGTACAGTTAGATAGATAGATAAATATTAGATAGATCGATATATAGATATATAGATAGATAGATAGATCAATAGATAGATAGACCAATAGATAGATAATGAATAGATAGATAGATCGATACATAGACAGATATATAGATAGATAGAATTACGTATGCTAACTGATGTAGCTTTGCTGCAGCATTAGTTTAGTAAAGGGTCCAACTCAAATCCAACTGCTCCGCAGGAAACCATTAACATCACAAAACCATTTTATATTTACTAAAAAGCAACATGGTTCCAAGAGCCCTGATACGGGTGTAAATGTTACACCTTGTAAGACCAAGCATAAGATCTTTTTAACTTAGAAAAGCAAATACTATTGTACAACATGACAGGAGGCTTCATATTTTGCATAAACTCTCTTTACCAGATCCACAACAGCCAATAAAACAGATAGATTGAAGAACCAATCAGAATCTAGCAAGGCGTATATGAGGTAGAGTGACCCGAGCACCCATTCTTTCTTTGATCCATCAGCAGACAGGTCAGAGTGTTTGCTCTTCTTTATTGTTCTATTTCCTTTGGTGAGATTGTGCTTTCACTAATATTTTAAACTTCAAGACATTTTGGTAAAACCTTTCTTTTTAGTTGTTCTTAAATTAATATTACAAACTGAGTTATAGGAAAGTCGATTTATAGGACTATCAATCCTGAAGTTCCTTATATTTGATAGTGTGTCTACAGATTAAGTGAATACAAATCCAAAAACTAGTGGCCCTCGTTCACCGTGATGTAAAGGGCTTGCAATTAAGGGACAGCAATGGAATGCCCGGTGCATGGACAGTACTCCTGGATATTCTTCAAATTAAAACATTTTATTATCGTAGTGGAATGGAAAACTCCAATATACTTTTATTACCTTTTGTTCGACTGTCCGAATGCCCCATTCGTTTACCGAACCCCCGTACTGTGTGGCTCCTTGTTCGCACCCTCATAATCACTGACAACCCCTTGCTGTTAACCACAAATTGGTTATTAGTTCAAGTGTTTTCCATGTGTGGGGCCATTTTGTCTCCCGAACAAGGGCAGCGGTACATGGTTGTCGACAGCGTGGAAATATTTTCGGATATGTGTCCCCGCAAACGCCCAGGAAACTGGTAACGCTGTCTATCCAACTTCCAGAACAGTTAGGAGAATGGCTTTCTGGAGGCAGAAACTACCGAACAGGGGGAGCATTCGCATCCTAACAGCTAGGGGATGGATTCATCAATGTTTGTGAGAGAATCCCTGAAAGATGACTGGTCGTTGCCTTGTTTTCTCTGGAACTGTTTTGGGGCATCACATCGTGGCCGACAGGTCAAAATTTCATTTGTATGGTGTTCCTGAACCAACTAAGGGATCTGAGTAACATTTTGTTAAAGTGTGCGCTCAGATCTAAGCTATTCGGTGATATGACTTTTGTGGGGTTCTAAAGTTATTACAATGGATTTTTGGGATGTTTTAAAAATTTTTAGATTTTTCTGTACCTGAGAGATATATAAGTTATAGCTTTTTTCTCACGCAATTATCTCTCAGGCACAGAGGATCTTAGGAAGAAAAGCTCTGTAATTGTGAATGAGAAACCCCATGCTGGGGGCAATGTATAAAAGCTGTGTGTGGCAGGAATAAAACCAGTTGTACTCCCAGAACGTTGTGTCGGCCAGTTTCTGGGGAGGAGGTGGGATATTTACTTGGTATTTTCTTGTTCCTGATTCTGCTCTTGGTGATCCAGCAGAGGAAAGTCCCTGCCAGGACTAGGGCTTCGCTACAATTATCGTCAGCATTTCAGTTTTAAATAACAAACCTTCATTAGTACTTGATAGAAGTTTTTATTTAAATCTGAAATGTTGATGAGTAAGTAAGGTAAGTTCAATTTGAAGAATGATTTTATATATATGTTGAGGCGGAGTCTGGAGTCATGGGAGGAGTTATCTGGCCTATTTAAGCTCAAAGCACCCTCTACTATGGGCCCTCATTGTGCGTGGTTCATCCCACCCACAACTCCTGTTATAAAATAATAAGATCTTAGTGGGCCCTCTTTATATACAGGCCTACCAGAATGTGGGTTTCGGCACAAACAATTTCACCACACCCAACTTACTCTTTCCCTCAGCTTTTGTCCCTGACCAATATATATATATATATATATATATATATATATATATATATATATATATATATATATAATATATATTTATATCTGTGTATGTCTTATGATAATAAAGCTTAATAAGTGGATTATATAACGAACACCTATTGCCGTATTTTAAGAGCAATAAAAGCAATGAAAGAGAGCCAGACCTTACAGAGAAGGATTTATTGTGGCATATCAGATATAACAAATTACAGTTATTTCATAAAATGGTGATTTTACACAGTAAGCCGCCTTTTATGTAGTGACAAGATAATAGTCAGTGTGTTGAGTAAGCCTATAATTTAGCAATCACAATGATTTATCTTCACGCAGTCACGAGTAGAAAGGGCTGGTATACAGGGGACTCTACGAGATAGTGACAGATTCATGTTATTTCTCAAATTCAGAGGATATTCTTGTGTTAACAAAGGTGCGCAAATTGTTTATACGGATTCAGTTTAAATTTATAAAGTGGTTAGAATTGATCTCTATTAAGTAAAATGACTGTTTATATTATGTAACTGGATTTGAATTATTTCAAAATGTAACATTTTTAGAAAAACTCATTTTATATGTAAAAGAAACACATTTTGCTACTTGTGTAAGGAAAGATAGACAGACAGACAGACAGACAGATAGATAGATAGATAGATAGATAGATAAAGGATGGATGGATGGATGGATGGATAGATGTATAGATAGATAGATAGATAGATAGACAGACAGACAGACAGACAGATATATAGATAGATAGATAGCCAGATAGATAGATAGATAGATAGATAGATAGATAGATAAAGGATGGATGGATGTATAGATAGATGGATAGATAGACAGACAGACAGACAGACAGACGGACGGACGGACGGACGGACGGACAGACAGATAGATAGATAGATAGAAATATAGATAGCTAGATAGATAGATAGATACAGGATGGATAGATAGATGGATAGATAGATAGATAGATAGATAGATGGATGGATGGATAGATAGATAGATAGATAGATAGATAGATAGATAGATAGATAGATAGATACATGATGGATAGATGGATGGATAGATAGATAGATAGATAGATGGATAGATAGATGGAGAGATAGATAGACAGATAGATAGATAGATCGATAGATAGACAGATATATAGATAGATAGAATTACTATGGGGGTTACACCAAAATTGCTATTTGCTAACTGGTGTAGCTTTGCTGGAGCATTAGTTTAGTAAAGGGTCCAACTCAAATCCAACTGCTCCGCAGGAAACCTTTAACATCACAAAACCATTTTATATTTACTAAAAAGCTAACAAACATATTTGTTAAACACAAATGAAAAATAAGGCTTTCATAGTGCAAACATGTTTATACATTTGACAAATTAGTAGTGTTTTGTGGTAGTAGTTACTTTGTAAGCAGTGTTATCTATAGTTCTTTTTATGCATAATTACGAGCCCTATGTAATGATCCATTACTTTTCTCATACCATGCCAAGTCCCTATAGCGAGTGTCGGTGCCATCTTGAGATGGAGTGAGGCCTTCTTTGGGCATCAGAGCTGAAGCACGCACCAAGAAAAAGGCAGCTCAGTCCACTTTTGCGGCTTTAGATTTGCTCCTCTGCAGTATGAGGTGTTTGGTGGAGATGTGCCTCAGTACTCTGGATAGTATAGGTTCTTTGCTGCTCGTTGTGCAGGAGCTTCACTGAGCTGCGTCCATTCGGCTCGAGCTCTTAGCCTCGCCCCTATCTTCTGGGGGTTTTTTTTACATAGAACTTTGGTTTACAGTGTCCTATCTAAAGATCCATTACCTTTCTCATGCCAAGTCATACCATTAACCTCTTCGTCTCTCCCTAAGCCAACTGAATCCTGTGTCTTCTGTATTCTTAACATCCCTCCCCTCGCACTGTTCCCACCCCTGTTTTCTCTGCATTTCCCTCCATCTTACTATGTTAAGACTGTTTCTACCCAGATCTCTGTAGTGATTTCCTATTAAGTTACTGTGTACTGTTAAATAAAAAATTGAACAGCAAAGGGAACTGGCTGGAGAGAGAGACAGCTCCATGTCCTGTATCTGGGACATCATGTTAGATCTAGAGACATGGCAGGTGGGTTATACATAACAGCAACCCCTTCGTGCCAACAATCCCCAGTAGATATTGTGAGATGACCGCACTTAGTTAGCATGTAATTAGTAATATTACAAAACTGCCACTAGCACTAGCACAGGAATTGGACACCAGGATCCATTGCACAGTGAATAATTTTTCAAAATAGTCAAATCAGCTAAACTGGATAAAAAAAAATAAACTTTTATCCTAAAATGTTAAAAGTGCATCTTATAAGAAGAAGGTAACTGCTGTGTGCACATACCAGGGCTACCAGAGATTGCAAAGTCAGCTGGGGTATTTTAAACCAAATGAAACCCTGGAGACTTTCTAGGTGTATGTTTGCACTAATCATGGCGAGGAAGATTCGGAGTGAGAGAGAGACACTGCTATGCATTCTCTGTTCTTAGAGAAATTAGACGATTACATTCTGTTATTACTTCTTTGAGTTTCAGAAAGAGGTACAATGCATTGCTCATATCTCCTGCACTCGTAAAAAAGCCAGAAAATCCCACAAATATTGGTTTCACAGTACATCCAGATATCAAGATATTTTTCTGTCTACTTGACTTCCCATCTTTATATGGAGGCTTTATCTATTCAAGGTCAATATGAGCATGTAGCTGTCGTAAATCTTACTGCACACTTGTTAAGTGACTACAAGGAAAATCTTTCTGTATGCTGCTGGATGCAAATTGTATTCGTGACATATAAGTAAAATTGTACAAGATACACTTCAGTTTAGAAATATAAATAGCTATAGCCTTCTCATCTCTTTAGTCAACAATACACCAACGGCCTCTAAACTCGATCTTCTAAAAAGTAACATTGTTATTGGATTCTGGAAACTAAATAAAGCAAGACAATAGGTACAGTTTGCAAAATGTCACAGTATATTTTATCTCACTTGACCGTACGGTTATATGGTTCATCAATAGTGTGCAGTATATCATTTTAATACTCGCAAAAAAATAAGATCATAGGTCTATTTACTAAATGCAGCTAAATGTTCTTTTGGCTGGATTCTCATTAGTTTGGCTGATATAGATCTTTATATTCCTTATCAACAAAATTGTAAGTACGTTGAGCCAAATGTGTCCCTGATATCTTTAGATGGAGAATTCCGTTGCCGCAATGAGATTAGTTTAAAAAATGGCTAAACTATATTGGAACCAAATTGCAAACAAATAGATATGAAAATAATAAGCCACTAACGTAAGGACAAGAGTAGGAAATGAGAGGAATATACTGTTTTTATTATATAAGTTAAGGGGTTTTCAATAGCATAAGGGTGACCGATTAGGGGGTTGTGAGGTTATGAGAGTAGTTCTCCTGGTCTGCCTCAGGCAAACTCTGATAACAGAATTACGCAAATTTGGTTTCGATTCTGCAGTTATTTATCTGCTTGCGAATAGCTGATTCAGTCACTTATTACAAATTCAGTTGGTTTCAACAAACAAAGAAAGGCAGCCAAACGGAAGTGTGAATTCCATTGAAATAACTAAATTTGCCTTTTATGTGTAGCCAGATGGGTTACATTAGGTTAAACCAGCCACATTGTAACAACCATATGGCATTTGACTGTCACTGTGTTACAACACAATGTTTAGTGAGTAGATCCCAATATACTGTTCATGCTTATGGACTCCCAGAGTAATTTATCTATACCTACCCATATCGGTATCTTGCTCTCCTAAAGAGCCATACTCCACTCTCACCTCCAGTTCTGCTACTTTTCCACTTTGTTTGGTGGCTGTCACCCTTGCTGCCCTGTTGTGTATTTGTACCCCACCTCCTCTAGACTGTAAGCTCATTTGAGCAGGGCCCTCATCTACCTATTGTTCCTGTGTCACTGTGTAATTCTCTCATTTATTGTAAATTTCCCCCTTTCATAATATTGTAAAGCGCTGCGGAATTAGTTGGCGCTATATAAATACCAATAATAATAATTGTAGATCATGTAATCAGGTTTGGTGCAGGGCATTTCAGCACTGTTATGTGGTGCCATCTATAAGTTTACCTTTTAACTCACAAATACAGGTCTACCAGTAGCCCAAACAGCTAATGAGTAAAGTGACGAGTGGAGAGGCTATAATGGTCATTTTTAATGTGGAATACCTCCAGGAAGATTAGTAAGGGAAACAGATAAAGAAAACATCTGATCTTTTTTCATAGAAACATAGAATGTGACGGCAGATAAGATCCATTCGCCCATCTAGTCTGCCCAATTTTCTAAATACTTTCATTAGTCCCTGGCCTTATCTTATAGTTAGGATAGCCGTATGCCTATCCCACGCATGCTTAAACCCTCTCACTGTGTTTCAATACATAAATATTATAATTGCAACAACAACAACAAATGTATTTATTAAAATAGTACAAATATCAAATGTATAATTAGCTGGTCTTTGTAGCTAACGAAGAGTCCCCCACCGAGATTTTGCCCATCACTTAATTCCGTGTTAGTGCCGGAAATCTCATGCATTGAAGACAATCTTCGGGTTTGTTTTCTCATTGAGGTTATTATATTAAGGTTTTAGGGGCATTCTAAAACCATGCTTATGTACATGTTAGGAGTCCAGCAGGGGCAGGCCACGTCTTGCATGCAATTTGATGGGACATAAATTCCCAACATTGTGGATCATGTTTTTTTTCCTGGTACCTGTACCGAAGAAGGACAGAGTTCCCTGTACCTAGGAAGGTGAGAGTTAAAAATACACAGAAGCGGGGCGGGGCCTGACAGCCAAGATGGCCGGACGTGCATCCTGAAACCTCCAGCACCAGCAGCCACAAACTCACCAATCCTGTCCAAACCACAGGTGCTAGCAACTCAAGGTGCTTGGATCAGGATGCAGCACCTCGCAGTGATCACAGCGATACCAGACCGGCACCAATCCGCGCTGGTGGAGCCTGAACCGGCCATGAGGCCTAAAACGGAGCGGAGCCTGCAGCATGGGGGAGACGGCCGACCACCCGGCAAGGGACCCGCTCCGATACGAGACGCACGCACAGCCCTGCTACCCCCCCCCCATGGACCGGCGGGGGTTATCCCGGTCCTCGCTGGGGACGGTTACCCCCATCCAAGCAACGGAACCAGCAGACAGGCAACACTGCAAGGGCCCAACCAAGATGGCGGCTCGGCCGCGGCCCACGAAGGGGAGAACCCGCATCAAGCCACCTACTCACACTATGGAGTTCTTTGACCGGCTTAGTGCAAGCCTCTGGTCAGTGCTCCACACCAAAGGCCAGACCTTTAAGCAGGTACTGAAACACGAAGCGGCGTGGATACGCCCCACGACCCGCCACCACTTAAGCAGGCAACCGCCAGCGGCTCCCAGGGCGGCCACCCGACGGTGGCTACACCAAACGCCCAAACAGCAGAAGAAATCACTACCTCTCCCGGGCGCCAGCTCCCGCTCGACTGTACACCAGAGGGGGACCACCCCTCTTGCCGGACCCTCTTCTCACCCAGAGGCATCTGCAACCTGCGAAGCGGTGCCATACAGCATGAGTGACCATAATGACCCTCACTCCCGAGAGAACAAGGCTGCTATACCGACCTCCCACACAAGCTATTTACAAGCTCCAAGAGCCGAAGTCCAGCCAGGCTCACATCTTCCACTACACAGCACAGCTGCACACCGGAGGATCGTCTCACCGACCAGCGCACATCCAAAAGACACAGGGACGCCAGGCTTCCACACACTGGAGAGACCGAACCAAGTGCACCGACCAACGCAGGGGGCACACGCTCAGCCCCAACACGGCATCGGTTGATCCTACAGGGACATGGACTCAAGTCTAGGCATAGTACTCGCTGTAACCCAGCCTCATATGCCTCACAGGGACCCACACAACCCTCTATTACAACAATTGATTCTTCCTTTTTTTTCTTTTCTTTTTTTTTTTTTTTTTTCTTTGTTTGGTTGCCTCAATTACTGCTCATTTGTGTATCACCAAGGGCCTGACTATCACTCTAGCACAGCCATGTGTAACCCTGAAATGCCTGCCACACTGCCTAACATGGGAACTTTTAGCAAAAGCACCTGTTTTTGCTGTCTGCACAGCATGAAACCCGCTGCCCCTAGCATACCCCGTATAGGGATACATTTACTCAAGCACACAGCACAGGTCACTCCATAGGCACCACTATATTTATTGTGCCACTAGCTCAGCCCAGTTATTGTAGACATATAGTGGGCAAAATTGTTCTTGTGCCATTCCCCTCAGCGTCAGCCTGCAGTGCAACCTAGAGTCCGAAGGTTATTTTCACATGCCAAACTTGTCACCAAAAGCCTGATTATACTTTACTTTATAAATAGAGGGGCAGGTGAAACGTCCGCCGATACTTTATTTTATTTTGTGCTCTACTTTGTTAAACGCCTCCTAAAGGCATTGCAGACGGCACGACCCCGAGGGTCATTACAAGAATCCTGCTTCACCAGCATGTAATCAACTGAAAATTACACACTTAGGCAGTACTAGTATGATTGATGTTTTCTCTCTTTTCTGATTTACTCATGTTATGTCTAGATTATTCAGTGATGCTATCATGACTCTTGGACAAGATATAGCAATGTTTTTCAGTCATGTTCTGAGAACCATGCCCCCACATAAGGCATCATAAGCCTGACGTCTAACCCTACTCCCAATGTCTTAGTTATGTACCTAAGCTTGATAAACTCGCGACTCCTATATATACCTTCCTAGCATATTGACAACGACCTTAA
This sequence comes from Pelobates fuscus, assembly GCF_036172605.1. NCBI lineage: Eukaryota > Metazoa > Chordata > Amphibia > Anura > Pelobatidae > Pelobates > Pelobates fuscus. The sequence goes on from NC_086328.1 coordinate 132,109,706, forward strand.
CTTATGTCTGAACGTCAAAACCAGCTCAATATCTTGTTTTCCACGTATACCTAGCTCAAATGCCGATTTAGCCATGTTGAACGACAGTTATCTTGTTGCATTTTATTTAATTTCACGCTGACGACACAACTGTTTAACCACGATAAAATTATAAAAAATTTGTGCAGACTCTCATGCCACTGTTATGCCAATGTATATCTTGAAATACGCTGTTGTGGCGTCTGTTGATTCCTTGTACCCTCCTGCACATCAAAAATAAAGAATTTTAAAAAAAAAAATACACAGAAGTGATTTATGTTTTATCTTTATTGAGAGGCCAGAGAGGTGACCCTACACAGAGAAAAAAAAGAAATTTATATCCAGAATGAAACATTTTAAAAAGAAAGGTTTCAGGGACAGGATTTGTGGACCATAACTACCTGAGTAAGATGAAGTGGCTATGGTACTAAGAGTGACCCTTTATTATAAGATATTAATTTTCTATCTAACCTTTTCTGTTTCTTCCTGCTTTGTTATACTTTTATGTACTGTATTTAGAGCTGTGGTATGTCGCACTACATGAATAAACAAGTACTAAATTGGTTGGAAAAAAAACATTAAAATTCATGTAGACTATAAGTCCTTGTTGGACTTGTTACCTCCCTAGTTTTTGTTTATTTTTTTTAGTATACATACAGTGCATAGATTTAGTGTAGTACATGACTATTTTACAAATAAGTGCTATTTCACTTTGCAGTTAATCAGCAAAAGCCAAAATTTTAGAAACTGTAGCCCTGCTTAGTGGATTAGAAATACCCACACTGTCTATAAAATTCAGCCTCTGGACTCCAACTTAATGAAGCCAGAAAACGTTTATGGCTATTAAAAAACAGTATTTTACCTTCTAATATTATCTGGGCAAGAATCCCAGAATTAAGGCATGGATATAAGTGTTCTAAAATCTATTCTATCCACCAAATAGAAGTCAGGGATTAATTAAACTACTTTGAGTTTTGCCATTTGTCCGTTTTCTGGGAAAAGAGTTACAATGAACTTATAATGACTGTTTCGACAAATGTCATATTGATTACTTTTTCGCATACACAGTGGTTTATATCACCAGGGAATCAACACCTACTGCAGGTGCCAACTCCAATTCATTTTATTAAAGAATGCATTTCTTAACAACTGAACATCCAAACCATATTCCAGAAATATATATAACTTTGTGCTAAGGATATTTGGCAAATTATGGCAACTTATTGTCACTTTGAAAAACCCAAAGTTAATTGTAGTAAACATTTATTGCCAATTGAGCAATGGTTTACAATTTGAGATGAATGAAATTTACCAAAAAGAGAAACATTTGAAAACACACACATTTTGCCTGTCATTGAGTTCATGTGAAAAGAGACATTGTTTTTGGTTAGTATTGGTGATTTTTTATATTTCTTTGATAATTAAAAAGAAAAGGGTGAATTTTCTGTTTTGCATTAATAGTAAAGATGGTGACACATACTATGCCACCACCTAACCAATCGCTGATAAGTCTGTGCAACGTTTGCCTCCTCATTCACATCTAAATTCCTCAGACAGAACTCCTGTCTCCACCTAACGTCTCCTTGTCTTCATCTTGACAAAATCTAACTAACTTGATTTTCGATTTCCATCTTTACAATTACTATCTGATTCTTATCTCCTTACAAAGAATCAGTTGACTTAACGCTACCCACGTAAAATTCTGCCACTCAGACTATTTTCCTAACCCATTAATCTGAAAAGTTCTTCACTAGATCTCGTCTTGATCAGAAGAACATGAAAACACATGCATCCCTCCAATACCTTCAACCAATAGAGCCCTCAACCTGTTCACCTCCACTTACGTTTCTGGTTATACTTCTCACACCTTTTTACATTTCATGACATTTTCCGTACTGTTTATATCTCCAAACGTTACTATTATGTGATAGTCTGCTTCCCTCATACTTTACCAATGATAAATACTCTCTCAAAACTGAATGTTGCAGGATTGTTCCAAATATATTTTCTTTACTGAAATTACTGTTGGGCCACTCTTGTCACAGAAAGTAATAACATTTTCTTTAGTTGTTTGCTCCCAGCTTTCCTTCACCCACCATCTTTTCCTCTCTGTAACGAAACTATCACTGCTGCGAATGCAGTAGCCACTAGACTTGGGCATTCGTTTTCAGATGAACACATTTTCATCCAAAATTCGGTTATTTGCCCGTTCGTTAAAAAGACGAATAAACAAATACAAATTAAAACGAATGAAATGAAGATCGAACTAATGGTTGGACGAAATTTCCAGCAATTCCTACTTTCATTTTATATAACAAGGAGGGAGCTACTGGCTCATGGGTCTGCATTTTACCCGGAAAATGTCAGTACGTCAGTATATCACCTCACAATAATCTGAAGAGTGGGCTGGAAAGAGAAGTAAATTCTGAAGCACATGCTCGGCACCCCGTTCTGCTATGTAGCCCTCTTGGTTAAAACTCAAAGTATTGAAAGTGAAGTTAATTATAATGTGCTTCTCTCAGTCATGAAATATAGAGTTTAGAAACCCTTTTATATTCAAGAAGATAATTCAAGAAAATGGCATTTTACCAGTTATACATGGTTTTTTTTTATCTCCAATTTATAGAAAAAGAAGAAAAGCCCATAACTAATCCAGTTCTCTTTGTTATTTCTAATACTAACACACTATGAATGAACTTTACAAGTTGGTACAGTACTCTTTATTCTTTGGCTTACTTTAAAATGCCTACTTCCACCGGAGCGCTTGAACATTAAAAGATTTTTTTTATCAAAGTTGGCTTTTCTCCCCCCTTCTTCTTGTTTTGTGTTTTTTTTTTTTCATTTTCTTTCTTTATTATAGCAAGTCTCCAAATAGCATAATTCCCAGCAGGATGTTTATCCTGCCTTAACATCTTAGGCTCTTTAGCTGAATTCGATCTAACTCTCCTGAGCGATTCCTTGCGTCATCGAGTAAAAATCATTCAAAAAGTCCCAACCCTAAAGCAGTTCATTGAGAAATCTATTTTTTTCTAAGCACAAGAGAAGATGTGTTCTGATTAGCATAAGAGGCAGCCTCGGAATATTTTTTTTCTTTCTTTTTAGATCTGCGTAAATCAAGGACAGAGCATTTGGCTACAGGGTTTCAACATATCAGCCAGAAGTATTTTTAAAGCATCAAGTCATCTTTTAATTAGACACAATTAAAGACAGTGTTATTGATGTGAACATTGTCCACACATTTCACTGTCTGCTTCTCTGCAAAAAGAAATGTCTTTTTTTTTCTCTTCATTTTACACAAACAGTGGTTTTCTGTATTTGTATAAGCAAAATTACCCAAGGTACGGAGGGAGAAAATTGTTATAAAAGCAAAGCAACGACAATATAATTATAAGATAATTAAAAATAAGTAATTGTAGTCACATAGAAAGGAACAATCCCCAAGGTACGGAAGTGGCATGATTCTCAGCAAGCAGTGGTAACACAATGGGGATGATGATAGTATAGTAGAATTATAACGCATTCACTGTAGTAACAGGTGGAAGCCACGGTGAGAACTTTCGAATCCTCGTACGACAATACGGTATCATGTGTCAAGTAAGATCATGCAGAATATTAACAAAATAAGATGGCAGCTTGAGACTTTTCCGGGATTAAGTTATACAGTTTAATGTTGCATTAGGATTAGCTTTCATTAAGATGTTTCTTTGTGCAATGATACTATATATATATTTAGACTAAAGAACCAAAGAAACAATGAATGGTTGATGTAGGGTGATGACAATACCAATGATTGTTTTAGACGCTATAACTTTGGTAGAAAGTTATGATCCCCCAACTCGTATAACCAGCAAGAAAAACTTCTCTGTCATCTTATTGTTAATGTCAATCTAGGTATGCAATCAAGGGATATGTACACTTCAAACTCACAAGGAAACTTTAGAGCTTATTACAGGTAAATCATACTTGTATTCTCCAATTTGATATTTCATAAAATTGCTAACTGCTAAATGTTAATTTAAGTGCTGGTACACACAGCAAGACAACATTCCTTTGGTTAGTGTGCTGAACCTTGATTTATTGTGAAACAGTGAAGCAGACCTGTGCAGTGCAAAAAATGTTGGTTCTTCTAAAAAATAATTGGGTAAGCAGACTTTAGTTCATGATGTTGTTCGGCTTGGCCAAATCTTAGTAGCAAAAAAATTCAGGAAGGCCATTCACACAGCCAAAACAGAAGGTAAAAGCTACCTATGACTGTTCTGACATGCAAACATGGCTACAATATTGAGCTAATAAAGAGAACGAAGGGCAGAATACCGATCGGTCCCTACAAATAAGGGATAGATTGGATAATTCCACAAAAAAACACTTATTATCCTCTAATGTGGGAATAACCCACTATAAGAACACAAGAAAAAAGAAAAAAAAATGGTCAGAAGTCCAAAGAAGAGGATAACAGAAAGAAGGAAGCCCTACCTTTAATAATACTAAGGATAAAAAATAATTATTATAAAAGAAGCATATACCAACTAAGTGGAACGGAACAGCCCAAGAAGGCTGCAATTAGTCAGTAAATTTAAACTGCTAATAAGGCTACAGAGGTGCTGCAATAATGTCAGCCTGCTCACACTGGTAAATAAGGCTAAATGGGGTGATGTAGAGAAAAAATCTCACAAGCAAAAATGGGAGAGAGCCCCCCCCCTCCCCTCCTGCAGAAATTCCCCAAACCAGATATAAGCAGAGAAGCCAGGCTGAAATGTAATTTAATAATTTTTATTATATCAAAATTGATATCTTGGAGCGGTTCCCCGAATAATAAAGCTGAGATTTACTCACAATTTTTAATTCTCTTAGATCCTAAAGGAAGCTCATTAGAGGAATTTTACTTCTGTTGTTATCTTTATTCCACCTGCAGGAATGGAATTTTATAACCATACATTCCTTAGCTAACTAAGATTTCTAATGATTGAAATCTGACCAAGATTTATTCAGATATATATTCCTGCTATTAGTAAAATTAATTAATTTCAATTAATTAAATAAAACCAGCATAATTACCAGTTAGGTTGTAGATTTTCTTATCAGATGTGAAGATATGTCCCAGGAATTTGTATGCAAGTATGATGGAGATTGCGGACAAGACAAAAGTTTTCAGAGTTCTGGAGCTGTGTTAATTTGGAAAAGTAATAGTAAAATTAAGTGTCCAGGAGAGTGTTGTTTCTTGAGTACAGTCCAAGTGTTTCCAAGAGAGTTTGAATGTGGTTCAAAGAGTGTGAATGTTTGAATGTCCCTCTCTTCCCTTGTCCTTACTTTTTAAATGGCCAAACTCTCTGCACGTCACTAATTGATAGGACCAATAGGGAGCTGTAGGTGTGTTTTCCCTACAGACTATCATCTAGATTTTGGTCAGTAGATGGTGCAATTACATCACCAAAATTTCTTGTCAGGGGGTCCATTTGCCTTTTTTGCATAATGTGTTAACTGTAATTGGTGATGCGTTTTACGTCATTTTCAGCTATCTTTATGTCTGCTTTCAATAACAGGACATGTCACTTCAAAGCATTTGTTCACTCTTATGCCAGACTTCGTGTCTGCAATTTCAATCGTAATTTTAGAATTGACACCTCCTAACCTTAATTTCACCCTTTTTCTTACAATGGGACTTTGTAAGATTTTGTTAGAAAGTAAAATTAATTACTTTGTGTTATCTGTCATTGGTGTCTGGTTTTCTTGTGTGAAACTGTGTGAAGATGTGAAATAATATGATATTTCTTAATTGATATTTATCCATTAATAGTCTATATTATTAACATGATCCTAATTATTTATGATTAATATAATAATAGTAATTATAAGTGGATAGTGTGTATATGTATATATACTTATGTATACATTTGTCTCTGGGCTAGTATTCCATCCCCCCATTTTTTTTCATTTTTTTTTTTTTTTGTGAGACATCATGCCTTATCATTTGTCTTGTTTACATAACACATTCCTTGGCTCAGACTTGGATGAATAGAGTGATAGAAAGAAATCTTGTGTCTGTCTTAGCCTTGTAATGGAGTCACCTCTGTTCCGAAAGTGACTGGCAGTATACACTTTTAATTTCTGTCTTAACACAAAATGTCTGCCGATATAAATATACTGACAGCTGACATCAGCAAAAGTGGTAGCCTGAGCCAATCACAATGCTTCCCCATAGGATTGGCTGAGACTGACAAGGAGGCAGATCAGGGGCATAGCCAGCACAATTCAAACACAGCCCTGGCCAATCAGGATCTCCTCATAGAGATGAATTGAATCAATGAATCTCTATGAGGAAAGTTCAGTGTCTGCATGCAGAGGGAGGAGATACTGAATGTTTGGATGCATTTTAGGCAGCCATGACCCAGGAAGGATCTCTAACAGCCATCTGAGGAGTGGCCAGTGAAGTAATCACTAGGCTGTAATGTAAACACTGCATTTTCTCTGAAAAGACAGTGTTTACAGCAAAAAGCCTGACGGTAATGATTCTACTCACCAGAACAAATTCAATAAGCTGTAGTTGTTCTGGTGACTATAGTGTCCCTTTAAACTAGCTATGGTAGAAGGAGTTGCAATGCTTGTAGAAGCAGCAGCACAACTTATTGCAGCATGAAAAGGATGGAAAAAATGCCTCATGTGTGTTGAATCAGACAAAACGGATGTGCTGCTAATTTCATAATTCTGAGGCTAAATAATAATAATAATAGTGGTGGTGGCAGCGCAAGTGTCAGCAGTCTGAAGAGGTCTCCCATAATGGCTAGTTAGTTTTTCTTATTACAATAAATTAAGTAATGTATGTGAATGATTGTCTATTGTACAAAGTAACTTTATTCAGCAAACATTGTGTTTGTGTAGCAAAATGGGTTCGTGCTTGATGGGTTTAAAGCTGTAACTTTATTGCCATACAATACTAAGCCCTGCGCTCAAACATAGAAACATAGAAACATAGAATGTGACGGCAGATAAGAACCATTAGGCCCATCTAGTCTGCCCAGTTTTCTAAATACTTTCATTAGTCCCTGGCATTATCTTATAGCTAGGATAGCCTTATGCCTATCCCACGCATGCTTAAACTCCCTCACTGTGTTAACCTTTACCACTTCAGCTGGAAGGCTATTCCAAGCATCCACTACCCTCTCAGTAAAGTAATACTTCCGGATATTATTTTTAAACCTTTGTCCCTCTAATTTAAGACTATGTCCTCTTGTTGTGGTAGTTTTTCTTCTTTTAAATATAGTCTCCTCCTTTACTGTGTTGATTCCCTTTATGTATTTAAATGTTTCTATCATATCCCCCTGTCTCGTCTTTCCTCCAAGCTATACATGTTAAGATCCTTTAACCTTTCCTGGTAAGTTTTATCCTGCAATCCAGTTTAGTAGCCCTTCTCTGAACTCTCTCTAAGGTATCAATATCCTTCTGAAGATACGGTCTCCAGTACTGCGTACAGTACTCCAAGTGAGGTCTCACCAGTGTTCTGTACAATGGCATGAGCACTTCCCTCTTTCTACTGCTAATACCTCTCCCTATACAACCAAGCATTCTGCTAGCATTTCCTGCTGCTCTATTACATTGTCTGCCTACCTTTAAGTCATCAGAAATAATCACCCCTAAATCCCTTTCCTCAGATGTTGAGGTTAGGACTCTATCAAATATTCTGTACTCTGCCCTTGGGTTTTTACGTCCAAGATGCATTATCTTGCATTTATCCACATTAAATGCCAGTTGCCACAACTCTGACCATTTTTCTAGTTTACCTAAATCATTAGCCATTTGGCTTATCCCTCCTGGAACATCAACCCTGTTACATATCTTAGTATCATCCGCAAAAAGACACACCTTACCATCAAGACCTTCTACAATATCACTAATAAAAATATTAAAGAGAATGGGTCCAAGTACAGATCCCTGAGGTACCCAACTGGTGACAAGCCCAAGCTTCGAATATACTCCATTGACTACAACCCTCTGTTGCCTGTCACTCAGCCACTGCCTTACCCATTCAACAATATTGGAATCCAAACTTAAAGATTGCAGTTTATTGATAAGCCTTCTATGTGCAACAGTGTCAAACTCCTATTACTCCTGGGCGGCAGCAATGACTATAGTACGCATCAGCCCCAATACATACAATAAAAAACAAAGAAAATGTTACCTGTGCACTCAAATCCCTACGTAAATTTAAATAAATGAAGGTTATTTAGTTACTCCACTGGCCATGAGAGGGGATGCCCACCTGCCACGTTAAGGCAAACCTCTTAGCTGGGTCCTACACTGATTATTCACCCTGCTTCCTTTGGCTTCAGGCAAAGATATGTCTAATGAGAACGACAGGGGTATTTTTCTAAACTCCTACTTATTAACCCTTAATAAGGAACACATGGGGTGAGCGGCAGCATTGTACCATGGCTGTGTCAAACAAAAGCATAGTACACATCGGTCTCAATATATACAATAAAAAAAAGAAAAAAACTAAGAACATCATGTTCCTTGCGCACTGTCCCTAATCCCTATTCACATTTAAATAACTGGAGGTTTTTTAGTACTACTCCAATGGCCTTCAAGTGTAAGCTCACTAGGGATAGAAATATTATAATGCTTCCATCCCCACATAACATTCTTACATTAAGGTGCATATGAGAGTCTCACCAGAGTTTTAGTTTTTTTCACACCAGGTGTTTTTTTTCTTTCATTTTTTGACAACATGTTTTTGCTCTCTCAACTTGTTTCCTTAAATAGAACCTCTCAGAAGAATAGACGTTGTTTGTGCATAACAGGAAGATGTTTACTTTTGCATAAAGTGACTGCATTACTACAGCTATATGAATGGAAAGCAGTCCAAAGAGCTTCCAAACAGGAAAAAAAGATTCCTAGTATCTTAGTAATATGGGGAGGAAAATCTTTCATCTGTTCCTTTTTGTATTGTTGATTAAAAATAGGCAAATAATTGAATATCGACTATCACTGGATTTATTGCTACCTAAACACAAGCAGCCAAACTTAATAAATGGGTCAGCTGCTCGTAATAAAACCACTGATATGCATGAAAAGCACATTAATCAGCATTTTTAATTGAGTAGCCCTGATAGTCATTAATAAAAAGATTTTTAAAAAGCCGATGAGAGTCAATATGACCACATATTGGTATAATGGAGGTGTAATGGCTACCAACAGTGGAGAGGGGTATTTGCCATTAGAGACGTCCTTTCTCTGGGTCAGGTGCTAGGCTGAGGTGAAGAGGCGAAGTCCTATCAGCTGGATCCTTGGAGCAGTAAAGGGGCAGAGCTCTGAAAAAAGCTGGTGATTATGCTGCAAATTCCCTTTCAATAACGAGACACAGCTACGTATTGAAGTGTGAATAAAAACAGATTTTTAATGGCACGTACTCTCCTTTTATGCAGTGCTCCCATGCAAGGGAGACACCCACAAGCAATTATACAGTAACCAATCAACGATAAGGTACATCCTACATATCCACTCCTCTTAGATAAACAGTTAACCCAATTAAAAAGTACACAGTTTTCTCAAGTTTCTGGATGTACCCCAAATATAACACTGGTATCCCTTGATAGCCCCGATCTGGGTGAACAACATATTCAAAAATCACCCAGATTGGACCAGGGGTTCGGGAGTTACAGAGACTTAAAATTTTGACCGACTGCACAAGCAACAGTAGCCGAAAACAGTTCCATAAGTTTTGACCTTGCGGTCGGTCTCTGTTCGTGGAATACAAAGTGCCGAATGGCTTGCCATCTGTGGATATCCTGGTGTTCGTTAGAATCCCCATGTTTGGCTTAGTCTTTCTACCGAACGGCGGCTCGTTCGGTAGTTTCCTTCCATCGGTTCTGGCACACTGGAGGTTTCAGCGGTGTTTGCTTGGTCGAGTGTGCGATTTGAGTTCCAGACACTCGACGACCAGACACCGCTGTTCGGGAGATTAAGATGGCCGCCGCCACATATTCGTCTCCCGAAATGGCGGCCACCCAGAGAACAAAACATACGCGGAATTGAGTGCTAATTACGAAAAGGCAACATTGTTGCGAACATTAATGGGGAACACACTTATCATCGGGGTGGTCAGAACGTTCGGTAGATAATTTGGGACTTTTTAACAGATTGTATGGTAGTCTATGGCAGTCAGTTCATACGAAGGTTTTGAAACAAATGAGCAGTTCACATAAAGTACAGATCCCGTGAACGAACACAGAGGGGATCTGTTACAGGAGGTTTAATACTTTCCTTATGCCCCCACAAGCCCAGCCACAGGCAGGCGCATGTCTACTAAACAGTGAACATTCAGCAATAAAAAATTAGTGACTAAGCAGTACAAGGGGGGACTGGAACAGGCACCTATTTTCCCCATCTATGGTCATAGGGTGGCAAACAGGGGGGCTATTGGATAAAAAGCAAGGTAATTCTAGTGTCTTCACAGCCCTCACCCATGAGTAACTGATGGGACTACTAATCAAATAAATGGGGGGACCTGTTGCAACCCACCCATAGGCAGAAGTTGGGACTACAATAAAAATAAATGGGGAGACATAGTCTCCCCCCAGCCCTAAATCATAGGTGGCAGGGAGAGGTTAATAATTAAATAAGGAGAGTCACTTAGTGTCCCCCTAACCCCTATCCATAGGCAGCAAGTGCGGACTATTGAAAAATATAGAAGGGATGGACATACTCTTGTCCATCCCTCATAAAATTGTGGCAAGGTCCCCCTCAACCCTTTTTGAGTGGAAAGAGGTCTCCAAGCCCATAACCTGATTGTCACGTCTAAACATTTGTTATGAAGGAACACAACTGCAGATTTCTTATAGTTTGAACATTTATTATAAAAAGTAAAAGGTATTGACTTTAATTCCAATTTACAGGTACTGTAGCTTTAAGTAGTAAACGATAACTGAAGTCCACAATTATATGCACTGTAGCTTTAAGTAGTAAACGATAACTGAAGTCCACAATTAGATGCACTGTAGCTTTAAGTAGTAAACGGTGACTGAATCAGAAAGTGTCCTTTAGTAGTATTAGTTAATTAGGTGATAAGAAGTTACAATAGCTGTTCTATAGACCTTAACTGAAGTAAGACAGATGCAGCTAACTGAGACAAAGTATGAGTTGAAGTTAGCTGTAATGGGTTTGTTTTAACGAAGGACTTTGGAGACAGGAAATAACAGCTTTGAGATGCAACGCTTATCACAGAGGTTTTACTTAGCTTCCGGCACATAGAACACTGGTTCCCGAGTTCTCCTCAGAGGCGGTTTATCCTGAATGGTGAGAGTTCAGCTTTAGTCGTGGATGAGGAAAGGTGAAGGGAACTTGAAGGCTTCCAGTCCGGTCCGGTAACAGAGGCTTTCACAACGATGTTGCAGCCGGTTCGTGAGTACGGAACGTAGTTCATTAATCCAGCGTCGATCAGCTGGTGCGGTCAGATTAAATAGGGAGACCGTGTCATAAAGAGGTGTGGCTAAGCTCCGTGGAACCAGGAAGTAAGAGGATATTATAATTAAGGCATGACACTGATTGGCTGCAATCAGGTTATGAATCCAAAGCAGTACACTTAGTGCTCTTAGGAGGTGGGCCGTGTACAAACACTGATAAGGAAGGGGAGGAGACCGTGAGAGCTCAGCTGAGGAGAAATGCATCTGGTGTGGCATTCTGAAAAAAAATATTTAATTATTTATGCTAAAACTATAAAGATTTGAGCTTATTAGAGGGACATTCCAGGCACCATAACAACATTATCTAAATTAAGTTGTCATGGTGCCAAGAGGCCCCTGGACACACTGTTCTGGCATTACTTACCTCCACCACGGCACACTGAGGGAGACTCACCACCCTCCTGCCATGCGGTCTGACTGAACTACGTGGCCCCATTGCAGGACGTCTATAAATAGATGTGGACGTGACGTCAGGCCCACTCTTAAAGTGACCACGTCATCATTGCGATCCTAATCTGTTTTGGATCACAGTGATGACTTGGACATATCGGAACATAGGTAAGCCTATTTAAGGCTTGTTTTAACCCCATTCATTGCCCTATCGTGGGTTCTGTTAGATCCTCATTTAGTGCTCCTAGAGATTCCCTTGTGATTTCCTGTGTTTGACCTCGGCTTCTTATTTGACTTGTGATTTATGGTAACCTGACCCTGGCTTCCTATTTGACTTGTGATTTTTTGGTATCTTGACCCCGGCTTCATATTTGACTTGTGATTTCTGGTCTCTTGACCCCGGCTTCATATTTGACTCGTGATTTCTGGTATCCTGACCCCAGCTTCGTATTTGACTTGTGATTTCTGGTATCCTGACCCCGGCTTCATATTTGACTCGTGTTTTCAGGTATCTTGACCCCTGACCCCAGCTTCGTATTTGACTTGTGATTTCTGGTATCCTGACCCCGGCTTCATATTTGACTCATGTTTTCTGGTATCTTGACCCCGGCTTCGTATTCGACTTGTGATTTCTGGTATCCTGACCCTGGCTTCATATTTGACTCGTGATTTCTGGTATCTTGACCCCGGCTTCGTATTTGACTTGTGATTTCTGGTATCCTGACCTCGGCTTCGTATCTGAGTTGTGATTTCTGGTATCCTGACCTCGGCTTCGTATCTGAGTTGTGATTTCTGGTATCCTGACCCCGGCTTCATATTTGACTCGTGCTTTCTGGTATCCTGGCCCTGGCTTTGTCTTGACTCTCAATACTTCTTTTATTCCTGTCCTTGATTTATTCAATTTACGTTAATTCCAGCCATTCTAAGGCTCGGTAATACATCTTTTGAATCCACATTTTGTGGGTTTCCTCTTTTCTGCGTGTTGGGGTACGACTCCCATGACAACTCTTACCTCAAGAGGTTAAACCATTTTGAATGGTTTATCCCCATATTTGCTACCAACATCTGACTTCTGAAATTTCAGTTTCAGGGAGCACATAGTGCCATGGGGCAGTGGTGCCGCTGTTTGGCTGAGAGCAGTCAGCTGACACTCTCAGCAAATCAGTGACTTCCCATTCACAATACTGGTTTGTAAAAGGTAAGAGATAATAAATATAAATAAAGGCAAGAGGCAAGAGAGGGAGTATAATCATCAAGATACAGAGGGCATAAGGAAAGGAAAACCAAAATATAAAAAATCACAGGGCTGCATTAAGCAATAATAATGCAGATTGGCGCTACTGTATACTCGATGCCGACAAGCCAAAATAATACACAGAATGCACCATATACTCTGAATAAATCTGTGAAGAACAGAAAGTACCAATACAGCAGATAGAAGTATCATGAATCAAAAATACAGACATGTTTTTATTATAGAATACCTAATTACTACCCGATAGTGTTTCAGATTGGAATAATCATGGCAAAGCTTATAAATGTATCTCTGAAGTCTCATTAAAAGTCCTCATAAATTGGGAAGCTGGAAGAGAAAGCAAAGCTCACAATGACTGTTTGTGAGTCACCTGTGATTAAGTGAATAAATAACAAGGGCTCAATTCTTCAGGGTCTTTAAATATCAATATGAAGACCTTTAACTCAATCCTTTAAGGCTTATCTTAAATGCTTAACTCATTAACTGTACAGCTGACGTCTTGGCAAACCTGTCTGCCGTTACCTTACAGCAAAATGTACAACTAGGTTTAATGCTGAGAAAACGACACGTTGTGATCTACATTGACAATGGACAGCCGAGGAAAATACTTCCTGGACGTCTGAAGATGAGCATTAAAACTATTTCACTCGAAAAGAAAAAAACACACATTAACTTATATGGATGATGTGCCACAAACATGGTTCATGACTTTATAACTTTCAAGGTAGAATATTTGACCATAAATCTGTGCTAGTTATTAGTAACAATTCTTGTTAAATGATGGCATGTTCTTCCAAGCCTCCTACTATTAGTACTCTGGCTGTCCACATAAGTGACAGCCATGAATGCCCGGTTTAAAAACCATTTATTGTAAGGAAATCCAATCGATGAGCATGAACAACAATCTGTAAAAAATATTGCAGAGACGGTTTACAAACGCTATCGAGGGAAAAGAAAAGTGGTTCCCTCTGGTTTGAAATGTTTTACAAAACACGTCAGTCCAAGAAGATGCTCACCTCTTTTAGAACTTTTCAAAAACATTTGGAATAAAAAAAAACATATTTTTGTTCTTAGTCATATATTGAAAAAGTATTTAAATGTTATAATTCTATTAATAAGTCAATTATACGTTTCCTAGTTTCCTATTGAAGACAAACACTTTTTTTTTTCTCTTTTACTTTTCTTTTTCCTTTTTCTCACGAAGGACAGTGAATATGTAAATGATCTCATTCATACTATGCATTCATACCAAGTTGTGCAGGAGAATAATTTGCGTTATAGAAGAAGACAATAAGACCATCTTAACAGATATTTTTCTACTCCAATTTCATTGTTAAATTTGAAAAAGCTCTTCTAGGTCTTTTCAAATGTCCACCTGCCCTATAGTATGCTCATTCATAATAAGTTAATAAATAGTCATCTTGTTCATTAATTTCATGCACTCAGCAAGAGTATGGAAAGACCGCTAACATTTTCAAATCAACATGTCCATTACAATAGACCTTGAAACATCTTAATTATCTTTGTTATAAGACCTTCATAGGAATCGTCAAGGCGGAGACCTTGACCACAGTCAGACAGAACCATCAAGAGGTAAAGACTGTGATTTGTATCAAACTGATTGGACTTCACTTATATTGCTTATGGGCTTCAATAAAGAGGCATAATTGCAAACAAAATTGCAAAAATAGGCAATCATGAAGATATTTGAAACATGAGGGATACTGCATACAAATGTTTGCAACTGTAACTGCGAGATTGAAAGCAGCCTACCAGAGTTGGATGGATTTGTGATGCATAAGTTAAACATTGTCACTATCCTGACTGAAGCTTAGATACCCTTTTGTGTGTTCCAGTAGAGTTCCTTTTTTTTATCAAACCGCCCTATTCAGGTGGAATGTGCTCTTACACTGTAATAAGCTGAGTGTTCTATCAATAAATGTTAAAGGCAGTAAAACATGTTTTATGTGATAGCTGTTCACTATTTGTTTGCCCAGGCTCCCACCAGTCGGTCTCTGCTTAACAAAGTAATCATGATACAATGTTCTATTATATGATAAAATAACTATGAAACACTTTCTGAGGTGACTACTTCTCTCGCTGCTCTGTAGAAATAAAAGCCAGAGCAGTTTATAATGTATTTTACAATGTCTTCAGTCTCAATTTTATGGATCATCAATTGTGATCAAGGGGAGATTCATTTCACTTCAAATGTACCAGGTACAGGGGTGCCCAGACACCCTCCTCAACTGTGGCATAGACAAGGTGGATGGACTTGTCCTAAATAGGTTGGAAATATACAGCATTCTCAAAATAATAATATTGTTCAATCAAGCAACAGCATCATCAGTCAAAGACACAATTTCAATTCATTCATCTAAACACTTAGCAATAAAAATTAAAGAAACTGAGACCACGATAAAGGGTTACTCCAACACCATAACCACTTTTGCTTTTAGAAGTGGTCATCAAGCAAGCAAACTTAACATGCAGCCAGTGGGTATTTGCACCTCAGGCACCCATGGCTTAGGCAGCTCAGAACTCTGTTCCGATCTGTTTAATGTTAGTTCTGTGAAACTGGTGATAGGAGTACTTATTTTCTGACACCATGCCTGGAATGTGCACACGACTCAGGCACACACAGTCCTGTGATGTGTCACAATTAAATATTTCACCTCCCTACCTAATGTTCCTCACTATAATTTCACTGTAATCCTGACTCCCTCTCTAATTCTACCTTCATTCATTAAACTCTATTCCTCATTTCCCCCATCAGCCCACACTCCCTCCCTTCCACCCTTGTGGTTGGACCACGGAACCGAATCCGATGATGCATGGTGATGAATAGTCAGGAGACAAGCCGAGTAAGGGGAACCAGAAAACAGAATAACGAGAAACAAGCCGAGGTCAAAGGGTAGGAGAAAGTCGCAAAGTCAGTATAACAAGCCAGAGAGTACGTAACCAGAAAGCACACGTTCAGTATCAATACTATAAAGCAAAGACCACAACAGGGCACTGAGAGACAGGAAAGGTAAGTATATATATCCTTGCCTTAATTCTGATTGGATAACTTCCAATCAGAACTAACAAACACAGGTGGGGGGTATTTATACCCCCCACAGTGATTGTTGCACTGTCGCTTAAACACCGTGTCACGTGAGCGACCCCGGCGTACTGATATCAGTGCCGGCTCCCAGCGTGCAGCGTTAGACATGCTGCCGCTGGGAGGAGGAGGAGAGGACGCGAGCGGCGTGTCAAGAGAAGAGGATGCCGCTCGCCGACCAGTAAGAGGAGGGGGGACCGCGGGCAGCGACGGACCGAGTGTGAGTGCTGCGAGAGGATTGCAGCCTCCCCTCAGCGCTGACCGCGGAGCCCTGACAGAAGCTTCCTCTCCTCTTCTGGGTTGCGCTCTGTTCCTCTGATCTTGGCGCATAGGATGCGGTGGGGCATCTTCCATGCTTAACACTAGCTCACACTATATTGTCACTAATGTGATAATAGATATATTCCCGATATACATTTTGGAAAAATGTGATACATGATTTATTTTTTGCAATTTGTAAACATATTACACTATTATTGTTTTCTTCTTTTTTTACATGTATGCCTTTAATGTTTTTGAGATCTTGACACAGGTACTATTTATAAGCGCACCTCTTTTTTGTGTTTTTATGTAATTTTGGAATAGGAAACATTAATTTTTGGAGTTTCTTTGCCACTCACTGTGTTTTTCCACATATTATGTATTAGAGTACTTTTTTATCTATCACTTTTTTATAGTTGTAAACTCGTATTTTTTTTAATTTGATTTACCGAAAGATACAAAATTTCCAAGAGCATAAAAAGTCAGATATCTTTTATTAATATAATCACCACAGCTATTAGATTGTGCTAAAACGATTTCCTTTAATTGGCATATCTCATAGTGGAAAGAATAACCCTTAAATATTTCTTGGGAACCGACCCCCAAGTAGAACGTTTCCAAAACTTTAGAATTTTGACAAAGCTAGCCTTTTTTATAAACTTTTCTCACTTTCCGATTACAGTTTGCTTTGTCCTTCAGTAGCGCAAACATCCACCTAGAACTGTAAGACTAGAAAAACAGAATAATTTGTGATAAAAACATGAACTTTAAAGATTAGGAAGAACAGACTCTTCTTGCTATTTTGTCCTTCTAAATTCTAGATCAAAGCTACTAAATGTCAGCTGTTAAGATATCCACATTCCCATTAATTATAAACTAAAAGCATAATTTCAGCTTGATTTAGTTAAAAAACACTTAACAGAATATGTGCGGTTTAACTGAATTCAGGTAGAATCCTTTCCATGTGAATTGTATTAATTACACGATTTTGCTATTACATGCTGAAAGGTCACGATTTTATTAAAGACACGGAGGCGAGTATTGCATATCCCTTCCTTTACTGTCCACCAATAGCAGCAAAGAATAGAAACACAGTAAGGGAAATATTGTATACATAGTGATATAAGCCACTCCCATACCAAGTCCCAGTGTAATAGTCAGCACCTCCCCTAACTCTTCCTCTTTCTTTACTGCTCCACAGTCAGTTAAGTACCATAATTTTGTCTCTTGAGATTTTAATTGTACTGTTTATAGTAAATTTATAATTGTGTTCTGGGGACAATGATGCATCTTAAGGTGACACTGGACAAGTTTAAAGGGTCACATGGCATTTCATCCATTGTAATTCTGCCTTCTACTCATAACAGTTATTGCTCTGTTGTTGTGTAGCCTAGTCTCAGTTTTCCAGTGCACCCTTGTGTTTATTAATGCTTGTAGTGTGTTTTCCTGGTTACAAGTATTTGACTTTATCTCTGACTTTGCCTCCTGCCGCCTGCCTGACTCTCGGACTGCCTTTGGTCTTGCTTTTCCACCTCACCCCCTTTAGATTTGCCCCCTGTGGCATCATACACAAATACTCTCCACCCCCAGGGTATCTTTTGAGATGTGCTTGTAAGGTATCGCTGTTCTGCAGCACTTAGGTTCCAGATCCGCTGGGCCATCACACTTGACCAGCTGCTCCCAGTTTGTAGACTGTGAAAATTGGTAGCTGTGAACAAATGTGCTCAACAATAAATATATATACATTTTAATATGAATTTGACTTTTTCTGTTATATTTGACTACTTTTAATAGAATACCCACTATATACTATTTTACCCGCATTTACCTTGGTCAATTTTAAACAAAATGTAACCACAGCTTACATCAAAGTAGCGATAATCAGCCTAAACACTGAAACATTTTTCATTCATGCACGATATAAGCTGTAATCTAACTTAATTTTATTGTTTAGATCAAGCCTTCAGCTAAATTGTCGGGACATTGGCTTAGACCAAAGTATTCTGGAAAACCACATCATACTGAAATGAATACGTTAACAGTGGTTCTATCACAGACATGCATTTAAAACACAAACACGTTTACTGTTACTGACAGTGGAATAAACACTACCACAGTGACCAAACACGTTCTCCAGCCAAAGATCTCAACTAATGAGTGAGAGTGGGATGTGTGAGGTTTGATCAACTTGGCCAGATTGAACGCAGCCTCGGTATCTAATTCTGTAGACATACTGCATGTTTCAGACAAGTTATCAGTTCTTCCTTTTAATTAAAGCGTGTTACCTCACTTTAGGTTATTCAGCACGCTCTTTTGGATAATAAGGTATATCATAAGGAAAACTATTTAACTAAATCAAACTAAAAATGTCTTATTCTGCTCCATGAAGCTCTGAGTAAAATGTAACATCCCTTGTCAGCAATTAAAAGTATTTTTATTTTTTGTCATATACATTATTTTTAACTGTGCAAATTATAATTTTTGGGATAAAACGTATTTTTATTATGGTTCCACCAACTGAACCCAAATTGTTAGCGGCTGGGTTTGAGGAAGATTGTAAAGAAGACTTCTGTATTTGGGCAATCATGGCTACTAAAACGTATTCACACTCTGCCACTTGTCTTTCTGTAAGAACACAATCCCCTAAAGGGATTTAGGGGTAATAATTTCAGATGACTTAAAGATGTAATTATTTCAGATTACTTAAAGGTAGGCAGACAATGTAATAGAGCAGCAGGAAATGCTAGCAGAATGCTTGGTTGTATAGGGAGAGGTATTAGCAGTAGAAAGAGGGAAGTGCTCATGCCATTGTACAGAACACTGGTGAGACCTCACTTGGAGTATTGTACGCAGTACTGGAGACCGTATCTTCAGAAGGATATTGATACCTTAGAGAGAGTTCAAAGAAGGGCTACTAAACTGGTTCATGGATTGCCGCATAAAACAAGGAAAGATTAAAGGATCTTAACATGTATAGCTTGGAGGGAATACGAGACGAGAAGAGGACGATAAAGACGAGAAGAGGACAAAGATCTAGCTGACTGCCTCAATTAATATTTTTTTTCGGTATTTACAGATGAAAATGAAGGAAAGGGACATCAGTTAAGAAAAAGGATACATGAGTCATTTATTGCACATGAGTTTACAGAGGAAGAGGTTCTATTTCAACTGTCAAAAGTAAAGACAAATAAGTCAATGGGACCTGATGGAATACACCCAACGCTATTAAAAGAGCTTAGTGGTGTATTAGCAAAACCATTAACAGATTTATTTAACCAATCATTGATAACAGGAGTAGTCCCAGAAGATTGGAAGTTGGCGAATGTTGTGCCCATTCACAAGAAAGGTAATAGGGAGGAGTCGGGCAACTATAGGCCAGTAAGCCTTACTTCAGTAGTGGGGAAAGTGATGGAAACCATGTTAAAGGATAGGATTGTTGAACATCTAAAAACACATGGATTTCAAGATCAGAGACAACATGGTTTTACTTCAGGGAGATCATGCCAAACTAATCTTATTGGTTTTTTTGATTGGGTAACTAAAATTATAGATCAGGGTGGTGCAGTAGACATTGCTTACCTAGATTTCAGTAAGGCTTTTGACACTGTTGCACATAGAAGGCTTATCAATAAACTGCAATATTTAAGTTTGGATTCCAATATTGTTGAATGGGTAAGGCGGTGGCTGAGTGACAGGCAACAGAGGGTTGTAGTCAATGGAATATATTCGAAGCTTGGGCTTGTTACCAGTGGGGTACCTCAGGGATCTGTCCTTGGACCCATTCTCTTTAATATTTTTATTAGTGATATTGCAGAAGGTCTTGATGGTAAGGTATGACTTTTTGCTGATGATACTAAGATAGAAACATAGAAACATAGAATGTGACGGCAGATAAGAACCATTCGGCCCATCTAGTCTGCCCAGTTTTCTAAATACTTTCATTAGTCCCTGGCATTATCTTATAGTTAGGATAGCCTTATGCCTATCCCATGCATGCTTAAACTCCTTTACTGTGTTAACCTCTACCACTTCAGCTGGAAGGCTATTCCATGCATCCACTACCCTCTCAGTAAAGTAATACTTCCTGATATTATTTTTAAACCTTTGTCCCTCTAATCTTAGACTATGTCCTCTTGTTGTGGTAGTTTTTCTTCTTTTAAATATAGTCTCCTCCTTTACTGTGTTGATTCCCTTTATGTATTTAAATGTTTCTATCATATCCCCCCTGTCTCGTCTTTCCACCAAGCTATACATGTTAAAATCCTTTAACCTTTCCTGGTAAGTTTTATCCTGCAATCCATGAACCAGTTTAGTAGCCCTTCTTTGAACTCTCTCTAAGGTATCAATATCCTTCTGAAGATATGGTCTCCAGTACTGTGTACAGTACTCCAAGTGAGGTCTCACCAGTGTTCTGTACAATGGCATGAGCACTTCCCTCTTTCTACTGCTAATACCTCTCCCTATACAACCAAGCATTCTGCTAGCATTTCCTGCTGCTCTATTACAAAAGATATGTAACAGGGTTGATGTTCCAGGAGGGATAAGCCAAATGGCTAATGATTTAGGTAAACTAGAAAAATGGTCAGAGTTGTGGCAACTGACACTTAATGTGGATAAGTGCAAGATAATGCATCTTGGAAGTAAAAACCCAAGGGCAGAGTACAGAATATTTGATAGAGTCCTAACCTCAACATCTGAGGAAAGGGTTTAGGGGTAATTATTTCTGATGACTTAAAGGTAGGCAGACAATGTAATAGAGCAGCAGGAAATGCTAGCAGAATGCTTGGTTGTATAGGGAGAGGTATTAGCAGTAGAAAGAGAGAAGTGCTCATGTCATTGTACAGAACACTGGTGAGATCTCACTTGGAGTATTATACGCAGTACTGGAGACCATATCTTCAGAAGGATATTGATACCTTAGAGAGAGTTCAGAGAAGGGCTACTAAACTGGTTCATGGATTGCAGGATAAAACTTACCAGGAAAGGTTAAAGGATCTTAACATGTATAGCTTGGTGGAAAGACGAGACAGGGGGGATATGATAGAAACATTTAAATACATAAAGGGAATCAACACAGTAAAGGAGGATACCATATTTAAAAGAAGAAAAACTACCACAACAAGAGGACATAGTCTTAAATTAGAGGGGCAAAGGTTTAAAAATAATATCAGGAATTATTACTTTACTGAGAGGGTAGTGGATGCATGGAATAGCCTTCCAGCTGAAGTGGTAGAGGTTAACACAGTAAAGGAGTTTAAGCATGTGTGGGATAGGCATAAGGCTATCCTAACTATAAGATAAGGCCAGGGACTAATGAAAGTATTTAGAAAACTGGGCAGACTAGATGGGCCGAATGGTTCTTATCTGCCGTCACATTCTATATTTAAACTATAAATTGGCAACCTTTTATTGGTTCTTTAAACAAAACCAACTTTTGAATTCACGGACTGGTATCTTACTAGAATAATAGCAGACCAATGCCTGTAGCATAAAAATACCAACCCCCTTTCTTAAAACAGGGAAAATAAAAATGGAGAGAGGAGGAAAAGTAAAGGAGGCAGGGAAAGAAGTGAATAAATAATATAAAAAGGAAAAAAGAGAAGAAGAGAAAAGGAAAAGAAATATAAGGGAGAAGAAGGAGAAAGGAAAAAATAAATAAATAAACTTGGAAAACTCCCCCCCACCTCACATGCTGCCACAATTTCAAATCTGTTAGAGCCGAATATATGGTCTGGCTTGTTCTATTCTGAATGATGAGATAGATTTATTTGTTTTATTCTGTTTTGATTTTTGTTGTAATGTTCCTCTAAATGGAGAATGTTGTGTACGCTAATAAGACATAATTTTCCATATGTCCACCTTAATACATTTCTTCCCTCATTCCTCTCCCCCCCCCCCTTTTTATTGCTCTTCTTCCCTCTCCCCCTTCTTTTGTGGCTTCTTCTGTGGAGGGTCTGCATGGAGTTGGGGGGAGGAGGGGGGGAAATCGCGGACCGGCTTGGGTCTCCTTTATTCCTTTCTCTTCTTTTCTCTCTCCCTCTCTGCTCTTCTTTGCCTTCTTTCTCACCTATTACTTTTATTTACTATTCCCTTCCACACTTCTTGCCTCCATTCCTTATTTGACACACCACGTGCTTCTCTATATGGAGAGAACGTATAAACCACTGCGGTCCTAGACTATCCAAACTGCATGTCGCGCAACAGATATGCGACGAGATATTGAGCTAAGCTCCACTTGCGACAGTACATATTTTTGGGATGTAGCAGTCAGGTCAGCCTCTCCCTTTGAGACAATAACTCTCCAAAATGTATAGCTTTCTAATAAAATCATAAAAACATGACACAACATATTGATGTGGTAACCTTACAAACGCATAAGTAAAGACAGGGGTGGGCATATCTATATGATCATGTGCCCACAACGACAAGTGTATTTCTTTATTTGATATATTGTTGATTTGCTTTTGTACCTCTGCAGATTTCCATGTATGACTTGCTTACAATTACAAAAGAAAAAAGAAAATAGCCTTACCACAAATCATGGATTCTCTATAGATATAAAGGTGGTTCTTTGCTCACCTTCAGTGATTTGAAGTGGTCGTGGTGTATGGAGTTTGCATGTGCATCATTTCTGTAGGAAATGTTGCGCATGTAGAGATATTTCATGCTGTGTAATTCCACCTGCTACAACGCTATTAGGCATCCCAGAGTTTAGAAGGTTATTCATTGGCTGAGAGTTCTTCAAAGCTGGAGTCCGGTTTCTGCAGTTCTCCAGGCAAAATGGCAAACCATAGCAAAACAGCTTGCCTAACTACCAGTGAATGGTGCCGGGGTGCTCTTAGTATTAATAGTCACTACAGTGGGCCATAACTTAGTGGAACATATCTTTAAAACCCATTCAAACTTTGTTATTCTTATTTTATATTTCTGAGAACTGTTAAAGGAGTCTGCTGTAATTGTTATGGTGCGCCGAGTGTTCTGTCACCATCTTGGAGTAATTTGTAAAACCATTATAGAAAGGTTTGAACCTTCCTTGGGTCTTCCTTGGCACCCAAGCCTGCAACCCCTACATTTGTATTCTCCTTTAAGGATTATCAGGTAAGCTCCACTGAGCTAAACAGGTATGTTGCCAAATTGTTTTATAAATGTTTCACAGATTACACAGCGAGGGCTCAGACCCCTCTTGGCACCATAAACACAGCATAAGGCTTAAGTGATCATGTTTCTTTATGTCAGGTTTTAATAAAATAATTAAATCTGTAACATAGTTTGATATTATGTATTTCTTTCTTTTTCTGATATACAAACAGATACTGCCTGCCTTATTGTATTCTAGAAGTCTAAAGTAGGAAAACGACTAAATTTAAGTAGACTTGCATGAAGCCAATTAATGATGTCTTCACTCAGGAAGCATGATTGATTGAAAACAATGTAATTATTGACAACAGAGTAATAATGCTCACAAAGCCTCTGTACATTACTGCACAACTTCAAGACATCCTAATTATCGTGGACTGGGTCAAAAAGAGAAGAAAAAAAACACGAAAAAAAAAAAAGTAATTTCAATTAACTACAAACAAATGAACTGTCAGTGTTTTATGTGCCATGAAATTACCAGCTATTTTATCTCACTTAGGATGCTATTAGGACACTATTTTAAGAGTATCATCCAAGTGTGACATTCGCAGCAAGCACCTCTGCTCCACACACAGTTTTTCTGGATGTTGGGCTGCAGGTTAACTGCCTGTTCAGTTGTCTCAGCCTATCTGATTAATGGAAGCAAGAGGCCTACATGTGTCAGCCGAGTCACTGCCAGCTCTGTTTCTGTATTGTATATTATTCTATTGTTCTGTATTTAAAGAGGAACTTTATATAAATTCAAAAAAGTTCCACAATTTTTTTTAAACACTGAATGTGTAGCGATGCAATTTTTTTTCTCAAGAAAAAATACTAAACAATGTAAATTAACAGCGTAAATAAAATGAGCTTTCCCACCCATAATGCTTTGCAGCTTTCAGTCCAGGTCAACACTGCTCACTTGTGTTAAAAAAAAGTAGTATAAGCACCATAACCACTACAGCGTGCTGGCTCTGTCACACGAAAGGAGGCCATGTTGGTAATGATTGGTTTGACACTTACCTCAGTCCCCTGGGCCCATGCGGTATAAACCCTTCTTGAAATATAGCTATTGTGAAAATATTGTGTGTATGTGTATATATATATATATATATATTTATATATTTTCATTTTTTTTTTCTTAAATTAAAGCAGAAGTTCCACTTTTGAACTAAATGTGTGAATTTGATGCCTATTTAAACGGTATTTACTTGCTTAAAGCATTAGCCAATGCATTATATTACTAATGAGGACGTAGGGGTGAATAGGGCACACTGGGAACCAGCTAAGGTTTAGAAATGGTTTGTCTAAGCATCACGGGACAATGTCAGAAGATTCCTAGCTCTATAATCATATCAGCGTGATATAGTGGCTCTGGAGGGGTTATAGTAATATAGCCGTGATATGCTCTCATCTTGGAGCAGTGTGGGAGAGAGGACATGCAGCTACGGGGAGAGAATGACAATCTGCACTTTGAAGCACTATATATATTACGATCCTTAATGTTGATCCCCCTTTTTACGTTAACCTCCTTCCTAAACTCCACTTTTTCTTTCTGTACCCCAATATTTGGAAAGGTGCAATGGATTGTGACCCAGTATCTATATCAAATACCAATTGTCGACGAAAATACTTACCGACTAAATAAAACGGAGATGTTTGGTAGGTTTTGGTGTACACTTATCTTGCTGTGCTCTGCACTGTTGTCATTGCTTGTTTACTGTGACACAGACGTACTCTGTCATTACTGCATAATTATGTTGATGTTGTACTTTTTGTTGATACCACTCAATAAAAATTATATATGTAAAAAAAAAAAAATAAGAAATCTCCAAATCAGCTGTAGTCACAGATTAGCTATTTCAGCCTAAATAGTGCAGTTTGGATTTAATTCACTATACATTGTTGTTAAGTGAATACTCCTTATAGACAGTTTTATTGAAAGCACCATAATCACTACAGCCCACTGTATGGTACCAGGAGTGCCCTAGTGCTATCCTATGGTAAGTAGTCAAACAATTTCAGTACAGTTTGACTTACCTGGCTCCACCCAGGGCACCCAGGGCTCATCTGCATCTTTACTAACACCTACGCTAACACTTATTGTAAACATAAATATCATCTAAAATCAAGGATACAAAATGACAAAGTGTGTATTGTACCATTCATTGAACTGTAAAGAACGATGTGGAATAAACATGGAACTGAAGAGGATATTCATTGTTTGGTCTGATTCTGTTTAAGGGAAAATAATGCCATCTCTGAAGACATTTGTAAATCAGTCGACCTTCATTCATCTGGCTTTTCTATATAATAAACAGATCTCTGTTAGATATCCTCTGGTCTATATAACAAAAAGACTAGCTAGTTCAAGGTTTACAGAGAACAGCAATGTAGAACATACCAAGTCAATAACAAAGAGAAGAAACCATAACGAGGTAATATAGAATTAGCGGATCAGGCCTTTATAGTGTGGTGTTTAGTCAGAACCTATTTGTAACTAAATACCACTAAAATACCATAGTATGAATGCGCAGAGAGGGTATGTGACATCTGTCATGGTTATAGTCAGAGGTTACACCTCTGGGACCTGTTTTCTGAGTGTTTTCAGCCAATAAACACAATCGTTTATCAACGTTAGCTTAGTGACAGTTAGAGGCTTCTACAAGAAAAGACAGAGGCATACTCGGGACCGAGGTAAGTTATCAAACCATTCCAAAATGGTTTGCCGCGTCACTCTAGGAGGTCGCTAAGCGATAGTGGTCATGGTGTTTGAAGTGTTCCTTTAAACCAGTTCACAGCAACCTCTGGTTCCATAAAAAGGTTTACAGACTACTGTTAGTGCTAAGGAGTTACCACTCTACTTTAAGCACATCATTATGACCGGTGCATCAATGATTGCATATGGTTATTGTCAATGCAAAATTAATTACCAAACTTACTACATTAAAAGGGAACTCTAATAACCATAATCACTACAATGGATACAATACCAGCATGCCCGTGGGCCCATTGTGTCAAACAGTTTTCTGAAACTAAAAAATATCCAGAACAAACCATCATTATGTGATCCTGTAACGTGATGCCCAAATTAGATGGTGACAATTCTGTCCCTAAAGGCCTTTATCAAACCTAATATAGTCACAGATATAAATAGCCATTCAATTAGAACCTTAGTTGATGTCAAATCATTTGAAATATAAAGTGGGAAGGAGATAAGGCACTGTAGTGCTTACGGTACTTAGCTGTTAAGGTACAATTTATTTAAGATAAGCAGAACTGCAGCCCTGTTACTATCTCTTTAAGTACCAATTTGAACCTGCCTCCTTTGTATCTATTTTGAATTTAGACCAGTCAACAACATCAAATGTATCAACAAATCTATGACGCAAGGAAATAAAAAAAGTTAGCTTACCTTGTCAAATATTAAAAGAATACTTTTTAGATTACTGTCAAAACCGAATTTAATAAAGATAAAGATATATATATGAAAGAACCTTTTAGCGAAACTATTTTTTCATGCCATAAATCAAATGGTTCCAGGTGAAAATAGTATGTGAATGTTTAATAATATTGTCAGCGTAAATCCAATATTGCCAATCATTTTTTTTTTACTTGAAGAGCTGACAACTACCTAAGTTGTTCTGGTGTCATTTAATAAGCTGCAGCTCCCTTCACCAAATTAACATATTTCTGATTATGAATTGCAGTTAAATGTCAGCCTCTGGGTCATTCCAGCTAAATGTTTCACAATCAGTTTATGGTGAAGAGCATCTCGTCCTCCTTATTCATTCTTAACCCCTTCCCTCCCCTCCTTATGCATGAATAAGTAGTGATGTCGCGAACATAAAATTTTCCGTTTGCGAACGGCGAACGCGAACTTAAGCAAATGTTCGCGAACCGGGCGCACCGCCATAGACTTTAATGGGCAGGCAAATCTTAAAACCCACAGGGACTCTTTCTGGCAACAATAGTGATGGAAAAGTTGTTTCAAGGGGACTAACACCTGGACAGTGGCATGCCGGAGGGGGATCCAGGGCAAAACTCCCATGGAAAATTACATAGTTGATGCAGAGTCTTGCAGGTTTTAATCCATAAAGGGCATAAATCACCTAACATTCCTAAATTGTTTGGAATAACGTGCTTTAAAACATCAGGTATGATGTTGTATCGATCAGGTAGTGTAAGGGTTACGCCCGCTTCACAGTGACAGACCAAACTCCCCGTTTAACGCACCACATACAACCGCAAACAGTCCATTTGCACGACCGCAAAGTCCCCATTTGCACAAGGTTGGATACCAAGCTAGCCATGTCCCGTTCCTTGTCCTCACTGATGTCATTGAAGGTCTCTTTCTCCACCCAGCCACGTACAACACCAAGGGTCCCCGAAAGGTGACAACAAGCCCCCTGTATTTTTTTTTAAACGTACACTACTGTTACACCAGATATGAGTTGCGCTGGTGTGACACTGTGCCCTGGCAGGCCCTGAAACGCACACGTGTGAAGGAAACTGACTGGTATTATTTCAGTCAAATTTCTAGATTTTCTGTTAATGTACACTACTGTTACACCAGATATGAGTTGCACTGGTGTGACACTGTGCCCTGGCAGGCCCTGAAACGCACATGTGTGAAGTAAACTGACTGCTATTATATTACAGTCAAAAAAGTTTTGTTTTTTTTTAAATGCAAGCTATTGTGACACCAGATATGAGTGGTGGCACTGGGCAAGTGGGCACAGTATACGCTGTGAGCCTGACACACACGCTGGCAGGCAGGCAACTGCAATTAGATTACACAGAAAAAAAAAAAAGCAGACTGATGTTCTAGCCCTAAAAAGGGCTTTTGGGGGTGCTGTCCTTACAGAAGAGATCAGATGAGTCCTTCAGGACTGTAGTGGACACTGAATACACTAGCCTTGCTATCGATTTCCCTATTAAATCAGCAGCAGCTACACTGTCCCTCCTCTAACTAAGAATGCAGCTTCCGGAGGGCGTGGCCTAGCTGTCATGGAGGAAAGATGCACTTTGTGTGAGCTCCCTCAATATCTCACTTTACACAGCTATCAACAAGAGAATTTCACCCCAGAAGGAAATGACCCAGCAATGTTGCTCCTACCTGACCGACCCGACATGCTTAATAGCGGTCGGCAACTCGACAGAGTCTTACTTACCTCCGCGTGGCAAGTGTGGGGGTTATCCCGGTCCACCCCTGAGAGGCTGTCTGGAGCTAATGGATGCACAGAGCACAGCCGCCCAGGCTGACATACTCATCTGCGACTCTCCCAATATGGCGGCAGCCGCGTGTCCTCCTGGTACCAGCAAAGCATGGCAGGATATTGAGTCTAAGCTGGACAGATTCTTTAATCAATTTTGGAAGTAAATAACAAGCAGGGAGCCCCAACAAGCTCCACCACAGCCCCAACAAGCTCCACCACAGCTAAGCAAAGCAGTCCCCATTAAAATCCACCAACGCGAAAGGCGTCGAAGACGGGACTGGAGGCACAAACAGAAATGCAGAGCCTGCCCCACGTCAAGCACTCGCCTCCACCTTAAGCCACCACAATCCCGCACCGGACGTGAAGCACCACCGGGACAGATCCGACCACCCGACAAAACAAGCTTCCACCACCTCAAGCCATGAACCCGGCACTCAGCCAGAGACTTGCCTTTGTTGTTCCAGGTATCAGGGACTCCCAGGGTCTGCACCTGGCGCCCAGAAGGTATCGGATGAGCACAAGCAGTAAACAGCAGCCTGCCAAGCATGTCCCACTATAGCCGATCCTCCACACCATGCCTTTGATCACATGAACTGCTCTCTGCACATTAACTAATCGTAAAGTAGCAAGCGTTTAAACATGTCATTATTTCACCTCCTAAAGAGTTTATTGTCGTAGTTCCTTACATGCCTTTACCTTAACCATTCATGTATTATGTTATTCACTAGTCTCATCTCATGGGGCGACTCACACTTGATTTATAACTAGTGGTGGAGCTGCTGATATAAATACACAGTTGATAACGTGCAAGCTACACCCTAAACATGACAGCCATCTTTCACAACAATGTACTGCTATATACTCATACCCTCAGTGCAACTAGCCATGATATACGCACGTTCAGCCTAGCATGCTCAAATATAACACACTTCTGTTTAAAAAAAAATAATAATAATGCAGCTTCCGAATGAATCAAAAATGGATGCTGTCCAGGAGGTGGGAGGGTCTGGGTTGGAGGGCCTGCTGCTGATTGGCTGGAATGTGTCTGCTGACTGTGAGGTACAGGGTCAAAGCTTACTCAATGATGATGAATAGGGGGCGGACCGAACATTGCATATGTCAGGATAGATGCCTCCGGATTGGAAGGTACGGGTTGAGATGGTACGCATACCAGTGTCTCAGGGGCCAAATAAACATTTCTGGACAAAAGTGTCTGATGGGCCTGGGCAATCTGGTCTATACGGTGATCCTGTTCTTAAAATCTTGCCTCATAGGAGGCCATTTGCTGTCCTAAACCTGCAGGGCCCATGGTCCTATCATAATGTCATGATGTAATACCCCAACACGCAGAGTTTAGGATAGCATGGGACAAGACTAGGATATAACTTATTACCTGGACTTAGAATGGCCAGACTAAACGTCAGACAGAGATAAAGCGTAATCAGAAACGAGACAAGGTCATGGTAACAGAGAGACTACGAAAACGAGAACAAGCCAGAGTCAGGTAGATGGTAATCAGCCACACGGGCAAACAAGACAGGAAAGGGTTAAAGATAAATTCAGAGTCAAGAACAAAGCCATGGTCAATACCAAAATAAACAAAATAGATCAAGGAATGCACTAAAGGGTACTGACACAGAAACCACGATAGGACAAAGTGGATAGGGTTAGGGAAGTTTAAATATCCTTTAACATTTGATTGGCCCACGTCATGCCTACGCCCCCAAAACGTTCGTGTGTGGGGGTGCTGGAATGACGTGGGCCAATGGGAGCCTGAATCAACCTTTGGCTCCCACTGCCCCTTTAAGAGCGAACTCGTGACTCGAGCCGTGCTCCTAGTGCCAGGCGGGCCACGTGACCGATCACTGCGGTCAGTGCACGCGGCTAAGTCAGAAGAGGAGATCAAGCCGCATGCGGCTCGTGTGGAGGCAGGAGTGATCCAGCCACGCGCGGCTCAAGCTTAGGAGCCAGGTCGGTCCCAGGATAAGGTAAATACAGCCACAACCACTTATCCCAATCACACACCTTTCCTAACGTCCTATCCCATTAAAAGCATATTACCGCGTATTTAATAAAACAGATAGACCCCCTACTTCATCCAGGTTACCGATCGATGGTTCGATATTCTGAACCCTCTCTGATTTACTGTACACGACTATTCGATATTCCTACAAATTTTATATAGCATTTTTTGTTTGTTTGAGACCACCTTAAAAATATTGGATATCGCTAAAAATCATGATCACTATATACTTTCTCTACAAACCTCTAAAACGAACCAAACTACTCATCCATCCGCTATACCACTTTATTCCACCTAGAACTAGTGCCCAGTTAAAATACTTGACTCTTACTTACCCACACTCAGTCATGCCACACACATTTCACCACTACTCTCACTGAATCCCTCTGACTACGGCTAAATTCATCTTCTACATCAGAACACTACTCCTAAGATTGGGTTGTATCCATGTCTCGGGTCTTTCATTTAGAATAGGGGCAGATTTGGTCTCCTTCAACACTGACACTCCATTGCATATTATTAAAAGATTGGGCAGATGGAAATCCGCAGTCTACAACCGATATATTCCTCATCCTGAGAAAGAAATGAGGAAAGCTTTTAAAAATTTGGCTTTGTAAATTTGATGCAATAAGTGTGTTTTTCTTTAATACCTTTTCACCCTCTTTGCATGAACCCGATTTACATATATTACTAATATGTTTCTGAACATATATATTATATTATTCACTCACTCACTCACTCTCTGGGCCGGCCTAAGACATCATGCTGCCTAGGTCCAACGATAAAAGACTATGGGGGATAATGTATAATAAACACAGGTTACTGGCTATGGGAGGGATAATGTATAATAAACACAGGTTTCTGGTTGTGGGGGATAATGTATAATAAACACAGGTTACTGGCTATGGGGAGATAATGTATAATAAGCACAGGTTACTGGCTATGGGGGGGATAATGTATTATAAACACAGGTTACTGGCTATGGGAGGATAATGTATAATAAACACAGGTTACTGGCTATGGGAGGATAATGTATAATAAACACAGGTTACTGGCTATGGGGGATAATGTATAATAAACACAGGTTACTGGCTATGGGAGGATAATGTATAATAAACACAGGTTACTGGCTATGGGAGAATAATGTATTATAAACACAGGTTACTGGCTATGGGGGATAATGTATAATAAACACAGGTTACTGGCTATGGGGGATAATGTATAATAAACACAGGTTACTGGCTATGGGGGATAATGTATAATAAACACAAACACAAAAAAAATATAATACAAAAAAAAAAGAATGCAACTTCAGAATTAATCTAAATTGTATGCTGTTGTCACGTCTAAACATTTGTTATGAAGGAACACAACTGCAGATTTCTTATTGTTTGAACATTTATTATAAAAAGTAAAAGGTATTGACTTTAATTCCAATTTACAGGTACTGTAGCTTTAAGTAGTAAACGATAACTGAAGTCCACAATTATATGCACTGTAGCTTTAAGTAATTAAGGCATGACAGCTGTCTAGGAGGTGGGAGGATCTGGGAGGGAGGGTCTGCTGCTGATTGGCTGGAATGTGTCTGCTGACTGTGAGGTACAGGGTCAAAGTTTACTCAATGACGACGAATGGGGGGGACCAAACATCGCATATGTTCACCGTCTGTGGCGAACGCGAACAAGCTATGTTCGTCAGGAACTATTCGCCAGCAAACCGTTCGGGACATCACTATGAATAAGATAAAACCAAACAAAATTAGCTCATAAAGCTGTCCTCACATTACCATTTGCTCCACTACTTGTATTCACCCTCCAAAGAAACAAATGCCCTTTGAAAATCAATCAAGAAAAAAAATTATGTTTTGTTTTACTTTTGATTGTTAGCAATGGTTAAATCAAATATCATGCAACCTTTTATAAACAACTGACAAGTTGCAATACCAAAAATGCTAGCAGGTTCCTTACAAATAAACATAAGTAAGATATACTTTACTTTTCTTATCACTTACTGTGACAGTAATACGAATATTTAAGGCCAGCTTCACTTCCTTTGCCACGCTAACAAAGGCTGACGTTTGCCTTAAGCTCCACCTTTTATAAAAATTTCCAAGTGTAGGACATATACATCACACAATGTAGTCCCTATTTTGTCTTATGTTTTAAAAGTAAATAGATCAGAAATTAAGAAAAGAAGATCAGATTACAAGAGAGCAACCAATAGGAGAAAGGTCAGTTTGAGGTGATAGAGCCACTTTAACCTTCCAACAGATATAACTTTATTATTATTATTTGTATTATTGCCATTTATATAGCGCCAACCGATTCTGTAGCGCTTTACAATATTATGAGAGGGGAGATTTAACTATAAATAGGACCATTACAATCTTCTGAAAGGTATCATTTTTGTGATGAGCACCAGGGCAGCGGGGGATATATAGAGGTAAAGATCTGTTTCTGGAACAGGTACACCACCACCATCTAATTAAACATATGTAATAAATATATGAAGTGCGTGGGTTTGCTATAGAGTAGAAACAAGTAGAAACATGAGAGAGACACATTAACTGCTGAACTTTATTATTACTCAGTATAGCGCCAACATATTCAGCAACACTTTACAATTATAGAATGGGGATAATTGACAAGTCTCAGAAATATTAACAGAGGCAAGAGGAGAAGAAAGCCCTGCTTAAAGGAGCTTACAATCTAGTGGGGAAAGGTATAGACACACAAGAGGGGACACATTATGTCAGAGGGAAGGGATTGATGGACATATATGTTGAAATAAGCTAGTTAAAGTAGTGTGTGGAATAACAGAACAGTGGAATAGAGAAGATCAGCTGTGCTATTCAAGCAAGGAAACTGAGGGACACAATTATAATGACAGGAGCATCACCCGGCAAGATGGTTCCTAAAGAGGTGTGTTGTGAGAGACTGCTTAAAAGACTGGAGGCTAGGGAAGAGTCTGATAGCATAGGGTAGGACATTCCATTGGAATTGAGTTGCCCTTTGAGAATTCTGCAAATGAGAGTTGCCATTGTGGGAATGAGCAAATGTCAGAAGAAAGTCTCTTGCAGAGGAAATGTAGTGAGGAGTGGAGTTAGTGAGGGCTTTGTAGGTTAGTTATAGCGGGTCGAATTGGATCTTGATGGCTACAGGAAGCCAATGTAATGCAAAGTGTTGAGGTCCAGGAGTACCGATCGGTCAGGAAGATGAGTTCGGCTGCATACGTGATAGAAGGAGAAATTACACTGACGGGAATGTCAAGAGAAATAATACAGGAGGTTTAAAAGTATCCTCAAAGAGATTAAATTTAGGGATTTCTTAAAAGAGACAGAATTAAGGAAATATCTGATTGGACAAGGAAAGTGTTTATCTATTAACAATGAATTTACCATTGCTGCGCTCTGTGTTTAATTTTCTAAAAGATTACTTTTTGTTTGATTTCTCAATAAATATACATGAGGACAGAAGACCGTGCAAATGATGAAGTGGTGAAAGACGTTTGTGTTTTTTCACCCCATGAAGCTTAGTTTAATAGAGCTTCCAAAAAGGTGGAAATATCGATTGGCCCTTACTAGGAGAGCAAGATATTCAATTCAATTACGATGTTTAGAAAAGGAAAAGGAAAACCAGAAATATTCTTTTTTTCTAGAACAATTATCATAATGACGATGGCAAACACAGTAACCAACGTTTACCTAAATGTATTCCTTCCAGCTACCGAAACACTGAGAAATAATGATCCATGCTCGGAACATCTTATGCAACACAAACCAAGTCGCTGCTCTCCGTGAGCTAAATGAATGTCTAAGCACCACTGGTTTCCATTTGAGAGATTTTCGTGCACTGCAATATTCCACAGCTCATGTAGTTTTCCGACAGTGAAAGTAATTGTTGCTTTATCAGCGTAAGAGGAGGAAACCCCTAAAGGCAGTTTTACTAGGGATGTTTCTGTTCAGTTATGTGAACTAGAATAGCTGTATATTATCCTATTTGTTCCAGTTGTTAACTTCAATACGTGTTACATTATCGTTATCATGAAAATTAATTTGCAAGGCTTTTTATATTTCAATTTCACTTTGTGACTAATGTAACGTTGGTGTATATAACGGTTATTGGTCTTTATGTGGCCCGTAACTCTGTAGGAAGATAGCAATGAATCCCTCTGGCAAATATAGTTCAATTCACTGGTTGGCTTAGCTTTCTAACTCCGAGGCAATCTGTCAAATGATTCTCTGGTTAATCGAATTA
The DNA here is from genome assembly GCF_036172605.1 of Pelobates fuscus. Lineage (NCBI taxonomy): Eukaryota > Metazoa > Chordata > Amphibia > Anura > Pelobatidae > Pelobates > Pelobates fuscus. Next base: position 132,144,803 of record NC_086328.1, read on the forward strand.
TAACATGAAAATGTTGATACTTTTTCTTTCTTCCAGTGTGTAAGAATTTAGCATTTCTGCAATACCGTGAAACATTATTACTTGTACAGCTGTAGCTCTCTATATATTCTTTACATTATTACCCAGGGTAAATGTATGTGTGTATTTAATATATATATATATATAATTAAGATAACAGCAGAATTATAACTTAGATACTGCTTTCAACCAATTCCCCCATTAAAAATAAATATTTGTACGGATAGTTTATTTATATTATTTATTTATTTATTATTATATAATATTTATAGGTATTAACCTCTAAAAAAATAAATAAATATATAAATATAAACAAACATTTAAGTTAGCAAACAACAAATTTCCTGAAACGTTAAATGTTCCATTTAATATATTTTAATTTACATTTTAAAAGTAACACTTTTTAATCATTAAAATCATGAGTTCAGAAACTCAGATAACAAAATACCTTATGGCACAATGAGAAAACTAAATAATAAACAAATAATTTAAATAGCATCGTATTTAGAATTCATTTTCCTAGATCAGGGGTAGGCAACCTTTTAGCAGCACTGTGCCGATATAGGGTTGTGATGTCCCGTAGCGTGCCGATCCTATTTTTTTATATTGAGGTGTGTATGCTGCCGTATTCTGCTTGTTATTGTTACTGCAGTTGCTTTGTATCGTTGTATTTGTGCGTATATGAGCTATTATATTGTATATGTTCATTACTAGTTTATGGTATCGTGTATGATACATATGAATGTGGGCTGTGAATGAGGGCTGTGTATGAGGGCTGCTTGTGGAATTGTCAGTGTGGATGGATATGTCACATTGTGTGTTTGGTAGTGTGTGGGGGCTGTTTGGGGTATTGCATGTGAGAGGCTGCATGTGGGGTTGTGTGCATGTATGTGGATTGTTAGTGGTGTTGCGTTTGTGGGGATTGTGTGTTGTGTGTGTGTGTGGGCTGTTCATATTATTTGTATGAGGGCAGGGTTATTCTGCATTTCTGTGTATATCTAGCAGTGTGGGTGGGTTCCCTAAGTTCCAGTGGGGACCAGGCTGGCCAGCTACAGGTCAAGGACAGGAGCTGCGATAGCTGTCGAGGGCTGCTCTACTACAGTGTGGATTCCCATTCACAAGTGCTGGGAGGAAGTGATCTGAGATCACTTCCTCTATGTGCTGAAATGCATAAATTGAGGATTGTCCTTCACCACCTCTTCGTATTAGGAAATATCTGAAGTTTTACTGGGACTCCTGATACGCCAGAGTGCGTTTGGCGCTAGCAGCCTTGAGTGCCGTGCAAAGACACCTTGAGTGCCGTGCATGGCACTAGTGCCATAGGTTGCCTACCCCTGTCCTAGATCATCGCTAAGTAGCACTTAAAGGAACACCCCAAGAACCATAACCACTACAGAGCGCCTTAGTGGTTATGATGCCAGGAGACAACTTACCTGGGTCGCCGGGAGCCTGCGCTGTATCTCTTGCATGGGAAGCTGATTGTCTTCATTGATAATAGCTAATGCACATTAGAATTACAAATAATATTAACTCACGTCAAAATAGTAGCATTAGGTATGACCATACCAGAGATACGAAAAGGTTGGGATTTAAAAATAAGGAAAAAAATAAAGAAATTAAGGTATTGTCTTTTTAGGGGATCATAGCTACAACCTCCAAGAGTTACAATAACGTGTTTTAATACATTTTATTATGTTTAAGATGTACATCAAATAATACAGAAGTGAACTGTGTCTGATACATTTTTCTTATAAAAATAAAAATAGATTAAATAGTCTATAAAAGAAAGTAAATGAAAATCAATTGAGAAAAGTCAAAGGAACCAAGATGGATGGGAGGAGAGGAAGGGGATAGGTGGGGAAGAGAGTTTCTATGGGGCAATATTAAATCCCAGGCAGCCAGTTTTATTGTGTTAGTTAGTTTATGTTGGTGAGGTTCTATAGGGGAATGTGATAGGGACAAGAACCACATATTAAGCTCTATGGGTGTAATAAAAATCCTGCACAATTTCAGTCCAGAATGGGACACTTTTTTGGGCAGGTCCACCAAATCAATGTATACTCTTCTTTATCTGCAAAGGAACTGCATGTTTTAATAGTTTAGTGCAGATCCTGTTCACATGTTTTAATATCACCACCGGACTTTGGATATTATTCCATACGTGCTCGATTTGAGATCCCACATGCATGTCAGTGTGCGCCTTCACAAATCAATTAGATGAATGACATGATTTATATATTCACGGAAATTATCCCACACCTCCGTAGACACCTTCTACACCACTAGAGCGCCCTAGTAGTGACAGTAAAGTTTTCTACATTCTTCTTGGAATAACATCTTATGATCCTTATACTTTTTGTATACTGTACCTCGTCTTGAGAAGTAATCCATTGGAATCCTTAAAGCCAAGAAAGATCAAATGGATACTTTGACTGCATTTAGGATGCACTCATAGCAATGTAGTTTTTGGCACAGAGCTTAAGATGTCTGTAATAAAAGTAATTTTAACTGCTGAAAAGGCTGAATTGCAATATAATTGTGAAAATATTTATTTTTAAAGTAAAGGATGATAACTAGTGAAATAATTGATTAAATTAAATCTTGCCTCACATAGGACAATAGACAAACTCAGATTATATCCTTTATTAGGTAGGCACAAAAATCATTAATTCAAAGTTCTCTACTATGTAATACAGAAGATGTCATGAAAACAAGAAGAAAACAAAATGTTGAAGTAGGACAAGAAAAGTTTTTGTTATCCAATGCAATTGAAGTAAACTTAAGTTATTCTGAATAAATATACAGTAAAAAGCCACATGATAATTCTGGTTCCCTAGCCAAAATCATAAAATAATACATTTTAGATAAGAATCAGGAAATTAATTCCAGTGCAACAAATGCATGCCATGTCATATTTCTGGCCACAAGTTGCATGGCTCAATGATTCCACCGAATGTTACTTTGGTAACTTTACCGTTACTTTCCAACAGTAAGGGAGATAAAGGGGAAAGAGTGGTCTATATGTGGCACTATGATTAAAATTTCATTTAGCGGTTATGGTGCCAGGAGCCCACTGATGCCATCCCATGGTAAGGAGTCAAATTATTCTGACCTATTGTTCTTTTTTGCCAGGTGCCATCAGCAACAGGTCCTACATCCGGGTTCCTCTGGACTTTACGCCTGCTTATGTCTGTTAGTTTATCGAGCACCTTTAGTTGTATGAGGCTCTAATCCTATTAAAAGAGAGAACTATCTCATTCTGACTTAGGGCATCACGAAAGACCAATTTACCACATTACGGGAGATGTAGTCCAAAAGACATGGAGTGCCAAAGGTTTCCTACCCCTGCCATAGAGATTGTCTTATAAACACATAAAAAATAATTTTTCCTTAAGGTATTAAACAAATGTGTATGACCTCCACTGACGTATTGTGCAAAATAGAGAACTACATAAATAAGACTATAAAAAAGTATAAAGGGTACAGTTTATACACAATGCCATTTGATTTCTGTAAAATGTAACACATTGCTGTAGTATGAAGTGTCCCCCATCCCATATAAACCTTAGGAAACAGGTTCTCGTATTTATTTTTATTATTTTTTTCTTACTTGGAGAGAGAGAGAAAAAAAAAGAACATAATAAACAATCTCAGAAGTCTTTTTTTCAAGTAGATTTTGTGGATTCCAACTGCATATATGGTTATTACACAATATTTAACCTGACAGGGGTTAAAACAATTAGAATCATTGGTTTGGACAAAGTCCAGTTTAGAAGTCAAATTTACAACTATTTGCACTATTACACAACTGAAATTTAAGAGTATGAAAAATATTAACTCATACCTAGGAAAGCCAGAGGGAGCTCTCTCCATATTTTCTACTATATCTAAAAGGCAAATCGAGAACACATTTAGAACATTTTCAGTTTTCCAAAAAAAAAAACAGCGTATCAAAAGAGTGTAACTTCATCAAGACAAGGCGAAATGCTTTATTAAATTAGATTTGCTTGGGTATCACTATTCAAATGACAGCATACATTTCAATAAGCATCTATCAGACTCTCCAATCTGTCTGCAACAACCTGTCAACACATTTCTTCACTGAACACTGACCTAACCACATACATAAGCATTACAGTCAGATGGTGTAACATGCCCACTGGAACAGTTCTGTTAAATTAAAATCATGACTGGGTTTATGTCTTGGCCTAGTATGAAACAGCTTTAGATTTACATCAAAACAAGACGTGTCAACCTGATTAGTTCGAAAAAAAAATCAACCCCACAAAGAGAAGATCTGCATATTAAGATGAAATTCGGTACAGTTATTTAAATGATAGAATGCTGGATACAGTCCCAGATATTCTCAATTACATCCTAAAATGTTGTCTGTGGCTGTGGTCTACAGAAAGGAAATGAAGGTAGAGAGAAGTGGATACTCGTGTGTTTTGGTCTAGTTGGGGCAACGTTGATATGGTAAGAGAGGCTGATCGTTCTTCAAAGGGAAAAACAGAAGTCAACTGGTGTTCTTTTTTTTGGAACATTCACAATCAGCAATTTATATAAAGGCTTTACAATCAAATGAATATAATTCTATAACTTGGCAACATATATTGAAAAGAGTCTGGACCCGATTTGTAAAGTGCCAACAAATTGCACAGCTCTGGACAATAGGTGGACTAAAAGACAAGTATTTGCAATAAGAAGAGTTGGACAGGCAGCAACAGAGGGTGTTAAGGGCCCTGCTCAAACAAGCTTATATGTGCACATTATTTTAACAGTATACACTAGTTTCTACAGCTAAAGTAATCCCTCTAAATTAAACACACTGTACAATAAAGGAAGTTTAAACATTAGATCTTTAATTACAGGAAGTGTGTAATGAGGTTGTGTAAGTTACATCAGTGGAGGTGTGATCCATAAACAAAAGGATTTAACTCTCAAATGGTTAATAATCAAGCAGTAAAACTCTAGTGGCCTGATCTATACACCAAATCCCAAACCCACTATATTAAGCTAAAACTATGTGATGAGGGTGTTTTATAAAAGTGACAATACTTTTATAAAAGAATCCTGTATGGCAGGCAAATTGATCCTACTGCACATTGGCTATTGCCATGATATACAAAAAGAACCATCAGTCAGCTTGGACATATTTCAATGTGTGGGCCTGGAACTTCAGTTCCAGTAGCCCTTACGTTAACCCCTAAGTGACCGTACCAAGACTGTTTTTAAATTTCTGCAGTGTTTGTGTTTAGCTGTAATTTTCCTCTTACTCATTTACTTTACCCACACATATTATATACTTTTTTTCTCACCATTAAATGGTATTTTCTAAAGATACCACAGATAAAATAAATTATAACAGATGATGGAATTTATTTTTAAAACATACTTTTTCTAACTTTGACCCCCAAAATCTGTTATGCATCAACAACCGCCAAAAAACACCCATGCTAAATAGTTTCAAAATGTTGTCCTGAGTTTAGAAATACCCAATGTTACATGTTCTTAGCTTATTTTTGTGCAAGTTATAGGGCAATAAGTACAAGTAGCACTTTGCTATTTCCAAACCAATTTGTTTTCAAAATTAATGAAAGTTATATTGTAACACTGATATCTGTCAGGAATTCCTGAATAACCATTCACATGTATATATTTTTTAAAAGAAGACAATCTAAGGTATTAAACTTGGGTTATTTTGACTGTTTTCATGCAACCATTTTACCACCAATCTATGCCAAAAAAAAATTGTTGATTTTTTTGACACACAAAGAAATTTAAGAATGCATGTACTAAGTGCTGAGTATATTGAATTTTTTTATTTTTTTTTACACATTTTAGGTGTTAGGGGAACTGCCTGACAGCTCAGGCAGTCCCCCTGCTGGCAGCTCTATAGACTCCTATTGCGGCCATGTGATCATGGATGGCCAGAGCTGCTGCAGGGGAACTGCTGGAGTCTCGGACAGCCCCTCTCCCCCAACCAGGATTGCCACAGATCGCCGGTCCAGGTAAGTCCAGAGGACATTTTTGCTGTGGACATACCAGGTACATCCGAGGTTGTTAACGACCATTTTTTGTCAGACGTACCTGGTATGTCCACGGTTAGGAAAGGGCTAATCTAACCATGTGTAGAATGGTGAGTTTCTGGGTACTAGATATGTTTTGTCTATATATTTGTGTATGCAACCACTTAATACTTTGTACCCCTGTCTCCTTGCATTTCTGTTTTTCCATTTAAAACAGAATAAGTAATAATATAACCTAATCTATATTCAATCTATATAATAATATAACCTAGGCTATATTCAATCTATATAATAATATAACCTAATCTATATTAGATCTATGTAATAATATAACCTAATCTATATTAGATCTATGTAATAATATAACCTAATCTATATTCAATCTATATAATATCACCTAATCTATATTGAATCTATATAATAATATAACCTAATCTATATTGAATCTATATAATAATATAACCTAATCTATATTCAATCTATATAATAATATAACCTAATCTATATTCAATCTATAAAATAATATCACCTAATCTATATTCAATCTATATAATATCACCTAATCTATATTAGATATATGTAATAATATAACCCAATCTATATTCAATCTATATAATAATATCACCTAATCTATATTCAATCTATGTAATAATAATCTATATTCGATCTATATAATAATATAACCTAATCTATATTACATCTATATAATAATATAACCTAATCTATATTACATCTATGTAATAATATCACCTAATCTATATTAGATCCATATAATAATATAACCTAATCTATATTAGATCTATGTAATTATATCACCTAATCTATATTAGATCCATATAATAATATAACCTAATCTATATTAGATCTATGTAATAATATAACCCAATCTATATTCAATTTATATAATAATATAACCCAATCTATATTCAATTTATATAATAATATAACCTAATCTATATTCAATCTATATACTAATATCACCTAATCTATATTCAATCTATATAATATCACCTAATCTATATTAGATCTATGTAATAATATAACCCAATCTATATTCAATCTATATAATAATATCACCTAATCTATATTCAATCTATATAATAATATAACCTATTCTATATTCAATCTATATAATAATATAACCTAATCTATATTACATCTATATAATAATATAACCCAATCTATATTCAATCTATGTAATAATAATCTATATTCGATCTATATAATAATATAACCTAATCTATATTACATCTATATAATAATATAACCCAATCTATATTCAATCTATGTAATAATAATCTATATTCAATCTATATAATAATATAACCTATTCTATATTCAATCTATATAATAATATAACCTAATCTATATTACATCTATATAATAATATAACCCAATCTATATTCAATCTATGTAATAATAATCTATATTAGATCTATATAATAATATAACCTAATCTATATAATAATAATCTATATTCAATCTATATAATAATATAACCTAATCTATATTCAATCTATATAATAATATAACCTAATCTATATTCAATCTATATAATATAACCCAATCTATATTCAATCTATATAATAATATAACCTAATCTATATTCAATCTATATAATAATATAGCCTAATCTATATTCAATCTATATAATAATATAACCCAATCTATATTCAATCTATATACTAATATCACCTAATCTATATTCAATCTATATAATATCACCTAATCTATATTAGATCTATGTAATAATATAACCCAATCTATATTCAATCTATATAATAATATCACCTAATCTATATTCAATCTATATAATAATATAACCTATTCTATATTCAATCTATATAATAATATAACCTAATCTATATTCGATCTATATAATAATATAACCCAATCTATATTCAATCTATGTAATAATAATCTATATTCAATCTATATAATAATATAACCTATTCTATATTCAATCTATATAATAATATAACCTAATCTATATTACATCTATATAATAATATAACCCAATCTATATTCAATCTATGTAATAATAATCTATATTAGATCTATATAATAATATAACCTAATCTATATAATAATAATCTATATGCAATCTATATAATAATATAACCTAATCTATATTCAATCTATATAATAATATAACCTAATCTATATTCAATCTATATAATAATATAACCCAATCTATATTCAATCTATGTAATAATAATCTATATTCGATCTATATAATAATATAACCCAATCTATATTCAATCTATATAATAATATAACCTAATCTATAGTCGATCTATATAATAATATAACCTAATCTATATTCAATCTATATAATAATATAACCCAATCTATATTCAATCTATATACTAATATCACCTAATCTATATTCAATCTATATAATATCACCTAATCTATATTAGATCTATGTAATAATATAACCCAATCTATATTCAATCTATATAATAATATCACCTAATCTATATTCAATCTATATAATAATATAACCTATTCTATATTCAATCTATATAATAATATAACCTAATCTATATTCAATCTATATAATAATATAACCCAATCTATATTCAATCTATGTAATAATAATCTATATTCAATCTATATAATATCACCTAATCTATATTAGATCTATATAATAATATAACCCAATCTATATTCAATCTATATAATAATATAACCCAATCTATATTCAATCTATATAATAATATAACCTAATCTATAGTCGATCTGAGAAAGCTGCTTGAGCTATTTTTGAGTGTTGGGTTTGTTGTACTTTATTATCCCTTTTATTTCTGTTTGTGTTCTTTGTTACAACCCATTGCCCAGAATTAGTCCTGTTTTTGCTTGTATCCGCTTACATCTTGCACGGGCTGATTTATTTTGGCCAGCAACATTTTCCATTTTCTCCAAATGATTTCCAAGGTTAGGTTATTGACGAGATAAAGCGTCTTATTATATTTCTCTTTATGAAAATGACTGGAGAAGTCATTATAAATTGCATTTTTAGTTGAATTTGTGGAAACTGTTTGAAACATTCATTGTGCATTGTTGCCAACATTTGCAAACAATTTCCAGGAACACTTTGCAGCACAGCTATCAATTACTACCTTGAAAATTGACCACACACACTGTCGCAAAGCTCCGTCCACCTTGTACACCCCACATACTTAATCCCCGCCTACTTATCATAGAGCAGATTACAGGATCTATTCAATAAAGAGAGAATTACAGGGAACTGAGTTTGGAATTTCAAACTTAAGGCCAAAGTAGCCGAGGTAGAAACATTCTCCCATTCAGCTGCACTATTTCAGCCTAAAGTTTGAACTTCCCATTTCAATTCCCTGAAATTCTCTCTTTATTGAGTAGACCTTTATAACACCAAGTTCCCACTAACAGTGCCATGCATCCTTGGTGTGCGATAGATACATTCACAGCACAGCATCTATATCAGGCAGGTACATTGTATCACTTTAATATGAGTTGGGTATCAGTGGTGACACGGTCAGTACAAATATAGAAAGACCTTGTGCAGATGTGCTTCAGCCAGAGAGTTGAGTTTACACCATAGAACATGCATTAGTTCACACAAATAATTATACTGGGGAGTGAATATAGTAAAAAAAAAACAAAAAAAAAAGCTGAAAATAGAAAATGAAAGATATAGAAGGAGAATTTACAGAATGGAATTAATAAGAGAAAACAATAAAAAAAAAAAGGTGATTGTGACTCTAGTGTCCCTTTAATGTGAGGTAAATTAGAGATTAGTGCCACTAATAATATACTGGATTTCCTACATATAACCAGATTAGGACAAGAGAATGGATGTGCTCTAGTTGCAGTCTGGCTCCACTGGTCTGGCGTAGAACAGGCTCTCTGGAGGCGGTTTGTAACTCAGCTCAACGAAAATCAACGGCTTGGGGGAACAGGAAGCAGCTCCATTTTTGGGGGCTCCTTACACAGCTCAAGGTCTGGGCTCCCAGGGCCTGATCGTATGCCCATAAGTCTACCTTCATGGTCCACCAATGAGTTTGCTCATAGGGAGTGGAGTGTATGTGTGTAGGGGATGTGTTATTGTGGAGGATGTAATGTGTGTGTGTGTGTGCTCATGAAATGTAGTGTATAGGGATACCAGTTTGTGTAGGGGATGTATTTTTTATTTATTTTTTATAAAGTTGTGTGTCTTACACCCCCTTTTAGTGTATCTCTTAAAAGCCCCTTGTGCGTCTCTTATCCCCCCATTTGTATGTCTCCTACATCCTCCCAACCCCTTTTCGTGTCTTACTCCCCTCAGCCAGTTTGTGTCTTTTACTCTTCCCAGCTACTTTGTGTGTCTCATTCTTTCCCAATCCCCTCTGTGTGCCTCCCTCCTGAGTCGTCTGTGTGTCTCTTTCTACATTACCAACCCCTTTGTGCTTCTTTTTCGCCCCTTTCTCAGCCTCTCTGTGTGTCACTCCCCCTGTCCCTTAATGGTCTATTTCCCTCCCCCCACCACCATTTAGTGCTCTCCCCTGCCTCACTGTCCCTTAGTGCTTCCTCCCCTATCCATTGGTGCTCTCCCCTGCCAGGAGAGTGAATTACCCAGGACAGTATCTAACTTGCCGGGACTGTCCTGGCAAAAATGGGACAGTTGGCAAGTATGATTTGTATTGAGCTAATTTAATTGCTTTTGTTTGATGTGTTTATTGCAAACAGCGGAAAGTCTGTAAATTTTTACAATATACCTGATTTCAATGGGGATTGAATAATGTTGATTAGAACTGTATATGAATAAATTTATTGGCATATGAATGCTATAATTGTGCTGCACGGCTGGAGGTCGTTGGTGGCGTGCTATATGAATGCTATAATTGTGCTGCACAGCTGGGGGTCGTTGGAGGCGTGCTATATGAATGCTATAATTGTGCTGCACGGCTGGAGGTCGTTGTAGGCGTGCTATATGAATGCTATAATTGTGCTGCACGGCTGGAGGTCGTTGGAGGCGTGCTATATGAATGCTATAATTGTGCTGCACGGCTGGAGGTCGTTGTAGGCGTGCTATATGAATGCTATAATTGTGCTGCACGGCTGGAGGTCATTGGAGGCATGCTATATGAATGCTATAATTGTGCTGCACGGCTGGAGGTCGTTGGAGGCATGCTATATGAATGCTATAATTGTGCTGCACGGCTGGAGGTCGTTGGAGGCAGGCTATATGAATGCTATAATTGTGCTGCACGGCTGGAGGTCGTTGGAGGCATGCTATATGAATGCTATAATTGTGCTGCACGGCTGGAGGTCGTTGGAGGCAGGCTATATGAATGCTATAATTGTGCTGCACAGCTGGAGGTCGTTGGAGGCAGGCTATATGAATGATATAATTGTGCTGCACGGCTGGAGGTCGTTGGAGGCATGCTATATGAATGCTATAATTATGCTGCACAGCTGGAGGTCGTTGGAGGCAGGCTATATGAATGATATAATTGTGCTGCACGGCTGGAGGTCGTTGGAGGCATGCTATTTGAATGCTATAATTGTGCTGCACGGCTGGAGGTCGTTGGAGGCATGCTATATGAATGCTATAATTGTGCTGCACAGCTGGAGGTCGTTGGAGGCAGGCTATATGAATGATATAATTGTGCTGCACGGCTGGAGGTCGTTGGAGGCATGCTATATGAATGCTATAATTGTGCTGCACGGCTGGAGGTCGTTGGAGGCAGGCTATATGAATGATATAATTGTGCTGCACGGGTGGAGGTTGTTGGAGGCATGCTATATGAATGCTATAATTGTGCTGCACGGCTGGAGGTCGTTGGAGGCGTGCTATATGAATGCTATAATTGTGCTGCACGGCTGGAGGTCGTTGGAGGCATGCTGTATGAATGCTATAATTGTGCTGCATGGCTGGAGGTCGTTGGAGGCGTGCTATATGAATGATATAATTGTGCTGCACGGCTGGAGGTCGTTGGAGGCATGCTGTATGAATGCTATAATTGTGCTGCACGGCTGGAGGTCGTTGGAGGCATGCTATATGAATGCTATAATTGTGCTGCACGGCTGGAGGTCGTTGGAGGCATGCTATATGAATGCTATAATTGTGCTGCACGGCTGGAAGTCGTTGGAGGCATGCAATATGAATGCTATAATTGTGCTGCACGGCTGGAGGTCGTTGGAGGCATGCTATATGAATGCTATAATTGTGCTGCACGGCTGGAGGTCGTTGGAGGCATGCTATATGAATGCTATAATTGTGCTGCACGGCTGGAGGTCGTTGGAGGCATGCTATATGAATGCTATAATTGTGCTGCACGGGTGGAGGTCGTTGGAGGCAGGCTATATGAATGCTATAATTGTGCTGCACGGCTGGAAGTCGTTGGAGGCATGCAATATGAATGCTATAATTGTGCTGCACAGCTGGAGGTCGTTGGAGGCATGCTATATGAATGCTATAATTGTGCTGCATGGGTGGAGGTCGTTGGAGGCATGCTATATGAATGCTATAATTGTGCTGCACGGGTGGAAGTCGTTGGAGGCAGGCTATATGAATGCTATAATTGTGCTGCATGGGTGGAGGTTGTTGGAGGCATGCTATATGAATGCTATAATTGTGCTGCACGGCTGGAGGTCGTTGGAGGCATGCTATATGAATGCTATAATTGTGCTGCACGGCTGGAAGTCGTTGGAGGTATGCTTTATGAATGCTATAATTGTGCTGCACGGCTGGAGGTCGTTGGAGGCGTGCTATATGAATGCTATATTTGTGCTGCACGGCTGGAGGTCGTTGGAGGCTTGCTATATGAAGGCTATAATTGTGCTGCACGGCTGGAGGTCGTTGGAGGCGTGCTATATGAAGGCTATAATTGTGCTGCACGGCTGGAGGTCGTTGGAGGCGTGCTATATGAATGCTATATTTGTGCTGCACGGCTGGAGGTCGTTGGAGGCAGGCTATATGAATGCTATAATTGTGCTGCACAGCTGGAGGTCGTTGGAGGCATGCTATATGAATGCTATAATTGTGCTGCACGACTGGAGGTCGTTGGAGGCGTGCTATATGAATGCTATAATTGTACTGCATGGCTGTAGGTAGTTGGAGGCATGCTATATGAATGCTATAATTGTGCTGCACGGCTGGAGGTCGTTGGAGGCAGGCTATATGAATGCTATAATTGTGCTGCACGGCTGGAGGTCGTTGGAGGCATGCTGTATGAATGCTATAATTGTGCTGCACGGGTGGAGGTCGTTGGAGGCATGCTATATGAATGCTATAATTGTGCTGCACGGGTGGAGGTCAGTGGAGGCAGGCTATATGAATGCTATAATTGTGCTGCACGGGTGGAAGTCGTTGGAGGCAGGCTATATGAATGCTATAATTGTGCTGCATGGGTGGAGGTCGTTGGAGGCATGCTATATGAATGCTATAATTGTGCTGCACGGTTGGAGGTCGTTGGAGGCGTGCTATATGAATGATATAATTGTGCTGCACGGGTGGAGGTCGTTGGAGGCGTGCTATATGAATGCCATAATTGTGCTGCACGGCTGGAGGTCATTGGAGGCATGCTATATGAATGCTATAATTGTGCTGCACGGCTGGAGGTCGTTGGAGGCATGCAATATGAATGCTATAATTGTGCTGCACGGCTGGAGGTCGTTGGAGGCATGCTATATGAATGCTATAATTGTGCTGCACGGCTGGAGGTCGTTGGAGGCATGCTATATGAATGCTATAATTGTGCTGCACGGCTGGAGGTCGTTGGAGGCATGCTATATGAATGCTATAATTGTGCTGCATGGCTGGAGGTCGTTGGAGGCATGCTATATGAATGATATAATTGTGCTGCACGGCTGGAGGTCGTTGGAGGCATGCTATATGAATGATATAATTGTGCTGCACGGGTGGAGGCATGCTATATGAATGCTATAATTGTGCTGCACGGCTGGAGGTCGTTGGAGGCATGCTATATGAATGCTATAATTGTGCTGCACGGCTGGAGGTCGTTGGAGGCTTGCTATATGAAGGCTATAATTGTGCTGCACGGCTGGAGGTCGTTGGAGGCATGCTATATGAATGCTATAATTGTGCTGCACGGGTGGAAGTCGTTGGAGGCAGGCTATATGAATGCTATAATTGTGCTGCATGGGTGGAGGTTGTTGGAGGCAGGCTATATGAATGCTATAATTGTGCTGCACGGCTGGAGGTCGTTGGAGGCAGGCTATATGAATGCTATAAATGTGCTGCACGGCTGGAGGTCGTTGGAGGCGTGCTATATGAATGCTATATTTGTGCTGCACGGCTGGAGGTCGTTGGAGGCTTGCTATATGAAGGCTATAATTGTGCTGCACGGCTGGAGGTCGTTGGAGGCATGCTATATGAATGCTATAATTGTGCTGCACGGCTGGAGGTCGTTGGAGGCATGCTATATGAATGATATAATTGTGCTGCACAGCTGGAGGTCGTTGGAGGCATGCTATATGAATGCTATAATTGTGCTGCACGGGTGGAGGTTGTTGGAGGCATGCTATATGAATGATATAATTGTGCTGCACGGGTGGAGGTCGTTGGAGGCATTCAATATGAATGCTATAATTGTGCTGCATGGCTGGAGGTCGTTGGAGGCGTGCTATATGAATGCTATAATTGTGCTGCACGGCTGGAGGTCGTTGGAGGCATGCTATATGAATGCTATAATTGTGCTGCACGGCTGGAGGTCGTTGGAGGCATGCTATATGAATGCTATAATTGTGCTGCACGGCTGGAGGTCGTTGGAGGCTTGCTATATGAATGCTATAATTGTGCTGCACGGCTGGAGGTCGTTGGAGGCATGCTGTATGAATGCTATAATTGTACTGCACGGCTGGAGGTCGTTGGAGGCATGCTATATGAATGCTATAATTGTGCTGCACGGCTGGAGGTCGTTGGAGGCTTGCTATATGAATGCTATAATTGTGCTGCACAGCTGGAGGTCGTTGGAGGCATGCTATATGAATGCTATAATTGTGCTGCACAGCTGGAGGTCGTTGGAGGCATGCTATATGAATGCTATAGTTGTGCTGCACGGCTGGAAGTCGTTGGAGGCGTGCTATATGAATGCTATAATTGTACTGCATGGCTGGAGGTCGTTGGAGGCGTGCTATATGAATGCTATAATTGTGCTGCACGGCTGGAGGTCGTTGGAGGCAGGCTATATGAATGCTATAATTGTGCTGCACGGGTGGAGGTCGTTGGAGGCATGCTATATGAATGATATCATTGTGCTGCACGGGTGGAGGTTGTTGGAGGCAGGCTATATGAATGCTATAATTGTGCTGCACGGCTGGAGGTCGTTGGAGGCATGCTATATGAATGATA
This sequence comes from Pelobates fuscus, assembly GCF_036172605.1. Classification (NCBI taxonomy): domain Eukaryota; kingdom Metazoa; phylum Chordata; class Amphibia; order Anura; family Pelobatidae; genus Pelobates; species Pelobates fuscus. The sequence goes on from NC_086328.1 coordinate 132,160,190, forward strand.
TAATTGTGCTGCATGGGTGGAGGTCGTTGGAGGCATGCTATATGAATGATATCATTGTGCTGCACGGGTGGAGGTCGTTGGAGGCGTGCTATATGAATGCTATAATTGTGCTGCATGGGTGGAGGTCGTTAGAGGCAGGCTATATGAATGATATAATTGTGCTGCATGGGTGGAGGTCGTAGGAGGCAGGCTATATAAATGATATAATTGTGCTGCATGGGTGGAGGTCGTTGGAGGCAGGCTATATAAATGATATAATTGTGCTGCACGGCTGGAGGTCGTTGGAGGCATGCTATATGAATGATATAATTGTGCTGCATGGGTGGAGGTCGTTGGAGGCAGGCTATATGAATGATATCATTGTGCTGCACGGGTAGAGGTTGTTGGAGGCATGCTATATGAATGCTATAATTGTGCTGCACGGGTGGAAGTCGATATAGGCAGGCTATATAAATGATATAATTGTGCTGCACGGGTGGTTTCTGAAAGCTGGGTAGTTGATAAGTTACAGATAAAGAGAAATATTGTACATGCTGCATCGTTGGTGAGTGCTCTGCGCATACTGTGTGGATTTTCTATATACATGGCATGTTAGTGATGGCACTGTATACATGCTGAATTTGTGACGGGGGGAAGTGAGTTCGGAATGTGTGATAATCGTCTTTCTCTTTCCTTTTCTCCGTCCCTTTTTCACTATTCCATCTCTTTCTGCAGCAGGATGTATTTCTGATAGAGCAAAGACAGAGAATAGGAGAATTCTGAAGCGAACAAAAGCTTAGAGAAACTCAGTAGCTTGACCTTCGGTTAGCTCCCACTTTTTGCTCACTCGTGCTATTACAAGGAGATTTACATATCAGACTGATCCCACCGATTAATCTAATAATGCTGTACTGAAGCGAATATCCTCTCTGACCTTCTTGAACGTTTCTATCTTATTCTCTACAGTGTTTTTGTTTTTTTTATTATTAAAAAAATAATGTAAAAAAAGTATGTGTAGGGTGAGGCTGGGTTCAACAAGCACAATATGGATTGGAAGACTAAGTCACTGTAGGGGCCAATTTCCTTCTATGTCCATAGCTTTAGATGTAACATGGCTGCCCAAAAGGTAGATCCCTTGATGTTGTAGAACAACAACTCCCATGATGCTTTGCGTGGCTTTAGAATAACAAAGCATCATGGAAGCTGTAGTTTTAAAAACATCTGGGGATCCACCTTTTGGATGTAACGCGTACAAAATGAATAAGTGAATTGTTTTAAAACAATGGCGTTCTACAACCCTTGTATGCCGTCAGTGACCTGATGAGAATATATAGTTAGACTACAAAGACACCTTTATGTACATCAATATTCCAAGTCACACTTGAGAATTAGCATGGCTAAAACATTCAATATTATTCCTTATATGATCATTATGATGCGACACAAAGTTATATCAAAATATTAAATGCAGTATCTCAATTTGGTATTAAATTAAATCTTCTCAACAACCAATTGGATAAAAATAGAACAGGTAGATTTTATTGATTGCAATTAAAAAGAAGAAACATGTATAGTTATGTAGTATTAAAACATACCATGACATAAATAAACCCCTGGCATATTCATAGCTTTATCGCTGCTCTTAGTTTTGCAGACCGGCCACGTGGATTGGCTAGGACATCTTGGTACTGTGGTAAAAGTACTTTCTTTTGTATAAAAGACCATGCAGAGTTAGACTGTGAATTTAGGATTTCGTCGTCCTCCATTTCCAGGACGTGCGTCTGTTTCCCTTGCCTTATTTTGTGTCTAATACCAAGATTTGGCTTCTCAGTCATATCTATGCCATGCAGGAATCGTTTTACAATGCGGTCTTCTAGCGAATGGAAAGAAATGACAACAAGTCTTCCACCAGGTTTTAAAAACTTGTGAGCTGCCTTGAGGCCCAAGTAGAGCTCGTTGAGTTCATCATTCACAAAAATGCGAAGAGCCTGGAACGTTTTTGTAGCAGCATGAGCTGGTCTTTGGAGAAGATCTTTTCGTGAATACATGCAGGTTCCTGAGTTAAAAACAAGAAAAAAAAAAAGAAATATACATTTATAAAAAAATCAACAACATTGGTAACCTCTCTGGTGATCTGTTCATTAACAAAACTGTAGAATGGAGGTCCATCTATTGAGACTTGAGAACAAGGAGTTTTATCTACAGCAAAGGATGTTGTGTGTTCACAGAAAAAAATTATTATAAAATTCAGTTAATTAAAAAATATTCAGATGTCTTTTTGGCAAAAGTAGAATATTACAGGGCCTTACGATTTAACACGGACATTATTAATAGCTTGCTAATCCAAGGAGAAATATAATCAAGGTTCAATAATCTTTCAAAGGAATCACTCATTTTTTAAAACAAATTTAAACAATACATTCTATTTAGTGTGTTTTGGTTTGAATGCTTTTTTTGTACTCTGTAATCAGTGTCTCATTTGTGATCATGAATGTATATATATATTTTTTTTTTATTCCTGTTGTTAATTTAATAAAATATAAAACATTTAAAATAATCTTTGCTTATACTAGATGGAGAGAGAGTGTTACCCAATATTTGAATCTGGGAATTTTCCGTTGGTTATAAGCATAGCCTACTTTGGTTTATTTCAAAAATGGTTTATTTTGGTACTTTAGTATCTTATGGTACCACTATCTACAGGAGTCAAGCTCCTTTTGTATATTTCTAAAAGGGTACTTCAAACCCCCAGACGACTGTTTTCCCTCTTTGTCACTTTATAAATAGATTTTATAATATAGATTTTAACTGCCAAATGTGCACCTTTTGTCCCAACACTTCTTATGTAATTATATAAGCTGAAAAAGACACGTGTTCATCAAGCTCAGCCTTCCTCACATCTGTTTTTGCTGTTGATCCGAAAAAAAATTATAAACTAAAAAAAAAAAATCCAGTTTAAAGCCCTTTCCAATTTTGCAACAAACTAGGAAATAAATCCTGACCCCAGAATGGCAGTCAAATCTCTCCTAGGATCAAAAAGCTGTTATCCACGTATTACAAAATATATCCCTGAATACTATGTTTTTGCAACCATGCGTCCAGTTGCTATATATACATCTGAGAAAAGACCTTGAGAAAACCACCCCTTCAGGCAGAGAATTCCACATCCTTATTGTTCTTACTTTAAAGAACCCTTTACTTTGCCTTAGGATATGAGGTCACCCATTTATACAGGAAGAAAGGAGATTAAGTCTATGTATAGTTCTATTTATGAATCTATTTCTAGACAATGGCTTGTATTGACCCCCAGGCACTATTGTTGTGAAGTTGAACTTTTCAATCCTACATTATTAAATTACTACATGAACACATATCTATGAGACTTGGCACTATCATCCTATAAAACAACTGAATATTCCAAAATCTTTCTCCGTGTTTCTTAATTTTTCTAATGAGAACAGGTGTGATTGGTTAGTTGAATTTTAGTTTTTAATATAAGCAGGAACCTAAACTATAAATTATCCAAAATACAATACAGGAAGAAACAATCTAAACATAATATAATGTGGATCTTTAAATAAAAATGTTTAGTGAAATTCCATGTTCCATTTTATCAGTGTCTAAAATGAGTGCCGCATACGATGCCAAATCTGTACAGTTTGGGGAAACAGTTTGGAGCCTTTGGGACCCCATCACTAATCTCAGTCTCTGCAGTATCGTAATGCAATTTACAAACTGCTGGTGTCCTCAATGTTCTCATTGCTCTCCTTCCTGCCCTGAACCTCTCAGTTTCCCTTGTCTGTCATCTAACACACTCTTATTTGCTGCCCACACACACACTCTTAGTCACTCAATCCCCACTCGCTCGGTCTCAATCACTCTTAGACTTGCACTGTTTGAAAACAAAATAAAAATGTGCACAAAGCACAAAACAGAAAAATGAAGTGTATGTGTTTAATTGCAGTGCGTATGTCATATACAGAAGGGTTTCCAGTATAACTCTTTCCTCTCCGACTATTTCTTTTGTCTGATGCTTAGCCCTGAGATCTGAAGCACAAGAGTGCATAAAGTACCGGAATTGGTAGCTATCATTGGCAGAGACAAGCACACCAAAAATGGTAGCAGTTTTTACTTTGCTTCTGTACAACCATAGCGCAGTAAGCGTCTGTTGGTACTAGAGGTAAATGCCAGAATATTATGTTGAAAATGGAAAAGTAATGGACGGTCAACCAAACAAATTAACATGTGTTCTACCGCCAATAGCTAAATGTTACTTAAGAATCAGCATATGCATACACATATTTTAATTAACAATTAGCATGTTTACCTTCATATAATCAAAAGAACACTTCAATGACAAATATTTTTTAGATTAAAATATCATTAGGCTTAAAAAAAAGATCAACCGTGACATATACAAATATGGAACTAAAGTAGCTAGCTAATATTTCAAAGGTTTTGGGAGCAGCATGATTGTCGTCGTATTTGGTAAACTGATTTAAGAAACATAATAAAATGTGTACAGAGTTTGCTTTCCTTTTACAAATGTGGAGAAGTTGCACCCAGTTTATCAAAGAAAATACCTAATCATTTTCAGTCTTAAGTTCCCTTTGAAAATGCACTCACTTTATTTTTCATATTCTGACCTATGCTCACTAAAGTCCTTTTGCTCAGAAATCTGAAAACATTGAATTTAAATGGTTGGTATTTCAGTATTCAGTTTCTTACAATTATATAGCGATGCAAAAACAGTTAAGTTGACATCAACAGACATGCCACGTATAACAAACATAATCTGTTAACAAATCGTACAATCTATTGTGTGATGTGTAAGCCAGTGCATGTTCTCCAACCATTTTAAATCACAAGTCCTCCTTTAACAGAGACCTCAACATAGCCCCAAAGTCCTGACCTTTACTCTATTTGAACGCTAACGGGGATGGAAAACGGGAGTAAAGAATAAGGGTGAAGGGAAGAGGAAGGGTAGGAGGAGAGAAAACAAAAGTCGGAAGTAATCAAATTATTATTGGGGATGGGTCAGCTCTATCTCTTAAACTGTAATCTATTGAAAGAATCATGGTCACTATATTCTTACACTGAATGTTGTCATTAGCAACAGGTACTCAGGTGCATCAACCCAACGCATTGTCTAAGAGTATAACTGACCTCACATCTGTCTTCCAGTTTCCCATCTCCTGTCCAGTAACTTGAAGTTTACAATCCGCGTGTGTCGGAAGAAATCGTCTATGTAACCACCGTAGGATGAGTCTCTGCACGTTGCCCTCCCCCTACCTGCTATATAATCCAACCAAGGTGTACAGGTGAGCGTGTATTTCTCTGTGAGGCACTTGAGATGTGCTGTCAAGGTTTCCAGGTGCTAATTTCTTTCACTTTTGCTAACCACTGCTGGAGGGTTGGCATCCCCGTCTGCCTCCACAGCAAAGGGATCAATATTTTAGTAGACATGTGCAATTAGTTTCGGGCTGAATATGTATTCGGACGAATTTCGGGCAATTCAGACATTCGGGTACTTATTTTTTTTTTTATTGCGTCGGTTATTATGGCTTTTTATTTGGCCTTTTTTGGGGCTCAAAAAAGAATATTTTAGAAGAAAGAAAACATCAAATGGTAAGTTTATTTTAATTTTTTTTACAGGTACTTAGTTAAATGGTCCCCCCTCATTATTTTTAGGGTGAGGGGGGTAGGTAGGGGTTAATTGTATTGGGGAGGGGGGTGACTAAGGGTTTGGGGACCCCTGGTCACCTGTGGGAGGGGGGTTATTTTTTTAATTTAGGGCTCCCACCTGACGCTCAGGGGTGGGGGCCAGGGGGGAGGACATTAGGTCCCCCCCTAATTAGTATTTAGGGCCCTCACTGACCGCTCAGGGGTGGAGGCCAGGGGGGAGGACATTAGGTCCTCCCATTATTTTACTTTAGGGCCCCCACCCCCTGCTTTTTTAACAGTGAGCACTGTTTACTAGACATGCTCCTACTCGCGGTATAGCGAGTAGGGGCATAATTTACGAATACTAAGTAATTTTTTATTTAGTATTCGTAAATGTGGCTGAAATACCAACTTAGGTCTTTCAGCCTTTTGGTAGATAACTCCCTAATAACGTGGGAATTAGGGAGTTATCTACCAAGCGGCTGCAAGACAAATTCCGAAATGGCCCAAGTTTGGAATGCGGAACCGAACCGAAGATTTTTCCCATGCACATGCCTATAGTTTAGCAAATAACTTTTTATATTTTGACATTCAAATCTTAGTGTTGTGCAAAAGCACGAGCAAGGGTTGAAAGGGTAAGTCTGCTTGCATGCTATCAGAAGGGGACTAATAAATTCTGAAAAATACCCCTGCTGGACATTTGCTAAGATCAGAGGGATCTACATTGCACTCTAGTGATAGTACAACAAACCATTTCCATAATTGGATTGCAAACCCCAGGCACGGTTTGATGACAACACCCATAATGCTGTAAAAGCTTTGGACTTTCAAGGTAAGTATAAGAGTTGGAGTCACACAAAATCTTGGAATTGGAAGTTCCAGTCTCCTGCTCTACTTGTCATTTGTATTTCTACCATTTCCACAATTTATTGTTGGCAGTTAACTGTGGCCTGATAATTATGATGACCCTGTGTTTAGAGCTGTTTATAAAAAGTATTCAGCACAATGTCACCAGCGCATATTCACTGCTCAAAAACATTTGGATCAATCATCCAAAACAAATCTATTTATTGTCAGGTTTGCATGTGTGTGTGTGTGTGTGTGTGGGGGGGGGGGGGGGGGGGGTGACAGGTGACAGTGCCACTTCAAAAGAAGCCCAATCATCTAAAAGTGAGATGCTCTTTTGTGAAGGTGCAATATTATTATTATTATTTTGGACTTATGGTGAGATTTATAGGTAAAAAAAAAAAATCTATATGTATCTTGTGCATGTGGACATTCATAGGTTTTGGGAGTATGAAGAGTCTATGTCAACTTTAAAGACTGTAGCTTCCTTATCTCAGTGAAGTGGTTATAGTGTCTGGAATCCCCAAGTACTGTCCCCTTCCATTTACCATTAAACCTTTAAAAGAGTCCCCGACAACCCATCTCTTCTGTGCCGCTTAGACTAATAAAGGATACTACAGATGTCCTTAATATGTTAAAGGACACTGTTTGGAAAGAAAGCCATGTGATTTCCCATTCCTCATGATAGAGGGTGCACAGCGGTGAGACATTCTTTAGCACAAGACCGATCATTACCTCCATCCCAGATATAATTTATCCTAATTTTTAATTGTGTAAAATGGACCCTTAATAATAATTACTTTTGGTTTGACTCCTTTTTACAATGAAGGGGTACGGCGATGGGCAGTACATACGCACCCAGCTAAGCAAATATTTTCATGGCTCATCGGGAAGATACCATTATATATGGGCAACATGGCTGGAGTGCACACATACGGACATACTGCCGATGCATAGATGATATGTTTTTTAATTTGGGAGAGGTCTGAGGATAGTTTTATTTAATTTTTAATTTTCTTTAAATATGGGCCATTCACTAGTAATATTAGTTCTTTATCAGTAGATTTTTTAGATTTAAAGATTTATATGAAGTATGGTTGTCTGAAAACCATGACTTTTTTTAAAGAAAGTTGATGTGAATGGGTATATTATGTACAATAGTGACCATGACTCCCCTTGGCTTAATAATATACCAAAATGCCAATTATTAAGATTAAAACGTAATTGTATGGAGAATAATATCTTTCAACAACAATTGCAAGGTCTACTTAATAAATTTAGAGATAAACAATACCTTAAGGTGATTTTAGAAGGGACATTGACCGATGTGCAGAACAATACTCAAGCTGAACTTTAAAATAAAGGAAGTACAAAAACAATTAAATAGATTTTAAATGATATGGTTTTGGACATCAACAATCAACACAAATCAAAAAAAAAAAAAACATTTATTAAATGTGGTCATATTTTAAAATCAGATCAAGATTTAAATTTAATACTGCCGGATAAACCTAATGTTACTTTTAGAGGGGCACCTAATTTTAAAACAGTTTTATCTTCCTAGTTATTTAAAAGAAAAGAAAAATTAACCCGTTAAAAACGATTTTGGTAAAATCATAGGTTTTTATAGTTGTAAAATGTGTTTACAGTGTAGAAATGTGTCACAGAACGACAGAGGGGTTTGCAAGAATTTTAGATCAGAAAGACATCAAAGGAATATAATCTCAGAGAAAATATCACTTCTAAAAAAAGATTCTTGAACATTTTTTTTAATATTCGAAGAGCACTAGAAAGTTATAGTTTTTCAGATAATTTTAAGAAGAAGCACAATCAGGATCCTAGGGGGTTAGAGTTTTTAGGGATTAAAAAGGTTCTTACAGATTGGTGAGGGGGAGATTTTATTAGGAAGATTGGACAGGAAGAGATGAAATAGGCTTTTTATTTAGAAACTTTAGCTCTATCTGGTCTTAATATAGAACTTGATGTACATGTTTTTTGTAACTCCTCCTCCCTATATATGGTTTTATTTATTTAAGTATTTATTTTTGATACCTCCCTTTTCAAAGTTTTGAATGTGGTATTTGCATCGTTCATTGAATAGTATGTTTTAGATTGAACATTATATATATATATATATATTTTTTTTTTATTGTACTTTGAGGATTTCCCAAATTTTTTCATTTTTAAAATGTCCCTATTTTTTTTACTTTTATTTTTTTATTTTATCGCGGTGTGAAATATCATATTAATCTCTTTTTTTGCTGCCTCTCAATATATATTGCCTTTAGACTAAGGTAGTGCTGGCATGTATAATTTTAGATTTATGTATATACTCTTCGAATTTATTACTAAACAAGACTTTTTTTTAGTTTTATATATTCTCTTATTTATATGTAGTATTGTAACATAAGACTGGGCTTTCTATGATTGGATCATTTGCCAGGGTGACAGGATTAAAATTAAACCCTTTTACTATAAGATGTGGAGTAAGGGACTGTTACCATAGGACTTGGTAACTCACGGCTGCTATATAAGCCAGAGTAATGTGGGAGAATGTATAACGCTTGAGAAAGCCCTAGGAGGCGTAGCGAAACGCGTCACAAGCCAAAACCTGGAAGTGCACGCTCAAAAGTAACCTGGAAGTGCACTCTCGAAAGTGGACAGAGAAAGACGCTGTGGCAGATAGGAAAGGGGAATTTAAAGATCTGTGGACTGTATCCTGTGATAGCCGGCATTGGAACCTTTAGTTCAGAAATTGGCACTCAACATTGGTCATTTAATTTAAACGTTTTTGAAAGAAATAAATATATAAGAAAAAGATTTTCGGCTGGTGGTGAGTCTGTATACCTGACACTATCGGATCCCACGCACCTAAGGGGCTGAATCCTCCCTGGGCATGACAGTTTGGAGTGGTACTCTAACCACTCTGCTTTTGTGAGTTTAACCTATAAAAATCCAGTCTTTTAATGGTGTTTTTACAATATTGCACTAGGACTTTTTTTCTCCAGATTTTTCTGCATAAGGATTTGCTGCAAGTAAATTGGTCTTCTGTCTTTTTATTACCACATATTATTTGTACAAAGTGTGGTGATTTTACCACGGAGATTGAAGTTTGGCATTTGTTATCGACTAATTTGCATTAATTGTGTTAATTGCTGCTGTCACTTTAAAGATCTCTTTGCATGATAATAAGTGTGTGACACTATGATGCACTTTGTGTAAATTGTCACTTGGTATGATTTTTTATAAGAATTTTTTTTCTTGCACACCTATTTTTTTTATATTTATTGCAAAGTGATACGTGGAATCCTACACTCGAGTGGTCATATGCAAAAAGTATAGATCCCGACGTCCCGAGTTAGGCCCTCTACCAGGAGAAAAGGCAGAGCTCCAATAAATACCTAATTGTAGAAAAGGAACTTCTTATAATATAACATATATATTTCTTCCTTCCTCTTCTTCGGTGGCTCGCCGTGATGTTAATATAGATAGTATAATTCTTCTGTGTCAGTTAGAAACATCAGTAGGCATTAGACTTACATTTTCTTTAGGGTTATTCTTCTTACAACTACTAAGATATGATAAAACGACAAAGAATGTTACAGGATGATGGATGTCCACAGCAGATGTTAATTGCTAGATTCAGGAAGGGAGAGAAAACAGTCAAGCCTTGTGGTCCTTTGCCCACTATTCTGTATAGTTATGACCAAAATGACGTCAGATCTTTTAGCTAAAACTCTGGCCATTTAAGCACACCTCGGAAGACCCTCTTTATATTTAACCACATTCCAGAATTCTCAGACAAAGAAAGCCATGTGACTTGATACCATCTGTTACTTATGTCCAATTCATATACCCATATCTAATGTAAATAGAATATGCTAAATTGCTACACTAATTAAACAAAGGTGAGATCCAGGACCCAATCGCAGAAGTGACAAAGGAAAATTATTTAATCACAGTAAAGCAGATTAAAATATAAAAGGCACATCACTGTGCATTGTTGTGCATTTCCTGCGGAGTGTGTGAATTTAAAGGGATCCTATAGTGCCAGGTAAACAAACCCGTTGTCCTGGCACTATAGGCTCCTTGGGTGGCCCCCTGCCACGAGGCTGAAGGGGTTAAATCCAGGACCAATGTCCCTCAGCGCTGGGTCAGGCTCCGCCCACGCTTTTCCCTCGCCGACGTCACCTGGCAGGAATACCTAATATGCATGTGCGGCATTGGCTGCGTGTGCATTAGACCTCCCTATAGGAAAGCATTATTCAATGCTTTCCTATGGGGAAAATCGGACACCGTGAGGACTTCCAGCATCAGATAACGGACCAAATGTCCGTTTGGATTCCAGAAGCCCTCTAGTGCCACAGAGGCAAGACTTAGAGCTTGTAAACATTGCAGCACTAAGTGCAAAAGGGTTACAGCACCCAGACTACTTCAATTAGCTGACGTGGTCTGGGTGCCTACAGTGTCCCTTTAAGAGTATAATTGAGTGATTAATTGAGTGAATAGTTTGTTGGAGTGAATAGATATCTGAATGATAAAATGAAAGCTAAAGCATCTAAGATAAAACAATGCCTGATATTTATTCATGTAAGCTAGAATAGATTTAGCTTGTCCATTTGCTTAGTGAATAAGTCTGTGTGTTCAAACGGGGAATTTGTATTGAGTGTCAGTGTATGTGTGTGCATGGATTGGTTGTGTATGCGTAAATATAGGGGTGTTTATATGGAGTGTCACTATGTATGCAATTTTGTCTGTGAATGTGGGAAAGGAAGGCAGTTCAGTTTGTGTGTGGGAATCCTCTCCAAAAATACAAAATGCATTCCACTCTCACATGATCTGTCCTTCCTTTCAATACAATTCCCTTGTTTTTTTCCCCGCTTTTGTTCCTAGTTTCCTCCAATCCTTTCCTCTCCAGTCAAACAAATGTCCAACGCGTTTCCCATCCAAGTGAGAGAGTTTTATCTCAAGGTTATTTTATTTACTGCAACCTTTCATACTCGGTCTCTAATCTGTCTCTTGTTCTCTTTTGTAATAGTTGCCCCCTGGTTACATTATTTCCAGTGACCTTTCTTCCTCACTCTCTGATCTGCTCCCTTATCCACGAGTCCTTGAAATTCCACTGAGTACAGTGACAGAGTGGTGCTTCCACAACTCTAAACACAGCTCCTGTACGGTTCGCACTGTACATGTGAGCTCACATGTAACTACACTGAGAGAGCAAGTCAGCAGGAACTATGCTGAGATACCCATTGATGTCTTGTTGCCAACAGCAGCTCTGAAACTGTCCTCTGCTTGGCTTTACTGCAGTCCAAGGTTACCCCAAAAGAAATAGAAGAGAAAAATTAAAACACAAGTACCAAAAGTGGGTACCTGTCTGCCATTTAGTGTGTGAGGGACATTTGTTTTGATGGCTTCCTGAATCCACATCTGAATTATTCTCCATACCCTAAAATAAAACAAGCGAAAACCAGCAACTTCCAAGAAATTGCACAAGGTTAATCTTTGAACCAACTCGCGACTGAAGCATGTGACTCCTATACAAGCTACGGTTAGGACAAAGTCTGTTTAATCTAGCAGAGTATTCCCGGGGATTATTAATAACCCTCTGTAGCGCTAAATATGCGTCTGATTCATCTCCCTTAGAAACAAATGTTAGTTTTAAGATTTTAATATTTAGAGACATGAAGCCTCTTGGCCTTATCCCTCATTAATTTGAGTTTGAAGTCATTCTGAGCCAGGGAACTTGACACGTTGTAAAGCGCATTGACCAAGAAGATCTATAGCATGTACCAGGTAATTGGAATCATTAAAGGGTTAAATTCCTCGCAACATGTGCTTTACACCATAACGCAGATAAAGTACGCACTGCAAATAGCCAGATGGTAATTCACCAAAAGAAAATCGCATTACAACTTAAACACAATCTCGCCGGCTAATAGAACAAAATGATAATAGGAGGATATTTGTATGCAGAGCCTGCAAGATGGATTTCATTCATAAAAACTCTGTGTGCTTCTAGCTAGATGAATGATTTGAAAACCCCAGTGAGAGAAATTAACATTTTCGGTTCTAGAATACAGCAAAGCCTTGTTAACCCCTTTCTCGCCACAGGGGGGGCTAACTGCTCGCTGCTCTGCAACTGAACTGCTGGCCTGCAGGAAGGGAAAGAGTTAAAAGAAACAAAACAGTCCCAAGCTAAAATCTATTGGAAATTTTTATGCTTGTAGATGAAATAGTCAACGTGCTATGGCTGCCAATGTGTTGTATTAAAATCCCCAGAGTGAGAGAGAGTGGTAGAGTTTAAAAATTAATTCATCTCTCGCACCTGTTTGCAGGAATCCGGCTATTGAATTTACATCGCATTTAATAAATCTCGCTGACGCAATTCATGTCCTTTTGTCTAGGCTGCTTAATACAGTGCTGGATTCTCACCAATCTAAAATTCAAGTGATATTACAATTTTCTTACTGTTAATTAAAGACCATGAACTTAGATATAGCAGGCTTTACATATTTAGGCTGTCATCAAGAAGGGGGGAGGGGGGAGGTATATGAATATTATCATCAAGTTTTAAAAATGGAGCTTTGGCATTGACGTTACATTTAGCAAATAACCTTTCTTTAATAATCCACCCTCATTGGGATTTTTAATTTGATAAACCAATCATGATAAAGCCTAAAGGTACAATTAAGCTACCAGCCTTAGTTTTGTGCTTGAATCACACAGTTATTATGTTAAAAATATAGGAAGGCATGGATGACAGCATTAACCGCTGAAGGACACAGCTTCAGAAGAAAGAGGCCAGCGTGGTGGGAAATTTCAGCCATGTGTCCTTAAAGGGTTAATGGACCACTGAAAAGAGTGGAAAAAAATATTGGTTCGTCAATATTGGAAGCAGTAGCCTGCTAGAACATTCACAGTCGATCACCTAAACATATTAAAATGGCATTGATTGCTCAATCTATCGAGATTTATAAAGTGCTGAAATAGAGTTATCCCTAATTTGGCACAAATTATCTACATATGATTTGCATAATTAGTCCTCCCACTATTTTCTGTACTTATTTGTAGAACGTTGTTATCTCCTGCCAAGTTCACAAGGTGGAATAAGGTTAGTAAAGTGTCGAACTCCGGTCTAGCAGCACATAATGTATTCCCAATCCATATAATTCCTTACCAGTCACTGCTAATTAAAAATTTATGGAAGGTCTGAGTTTCACAACTCTGCACAACTAATCGCCTTAAGATGTTAGGACTTAATGAGCAAGCTAAACCGAAAACTAACTATACGGTATCTGTACTACTACAATGTTGTTAAGTTGTCCGTCTAAGAAACACAAGTATTACGGTAAAGTACATGGTTCTTAGAGTTCCCTCAGCACAGAACACTTAGTTGCCTTTAGGAGAGGGCTTGTGGCCTGGGGGGTGAAAACAATTTAGTGGTCCATAGTGCAATTTTACCAATCCACCCGTCAGCAATAGATAATATTAAGAATTATAGTGCTAGGCACGTGGGCATTTAGATGTGAAAAGTGGTTAGAGAGCAACTCACAGATCAATTGCCCTGTCTACTTGGACATCACCAATCAATAAGGGAGATCTCCCAAACCAGGAAAGCATTTAATAAAAGGAGTTCTGAAGGATTTTCCAGCATGGAAATGCTATCAATGCAGTAAATGCATAAACCTGATATAACGTGCCACTTAACATTAAATGCATAAACATTGCATATCATGCCAAAGACCCATGAATGCTTAATTTGAGTATATCATGCCAATGAGCCATATGTGTCTCCAAAAAGCCTGTCAGTGCCATCTGTGCCCCCAAACAACCTGCCATCTCTCTGCCACCTGTCTCTCTGTGACATCTTTCTGCCCAGACTTTGTGTCATCTCTCTGCTTCCAGCCTCTTTGTGCCATCTCTCTGCCTCCAGCATCTCCGTTCCATCCTCACCACTCTCATCAGGCACCCCCAGTAACTTGCTCAGGCACCCAGATGCCATCCCCAGCACTTGCTCAGGCACCCATTTGGCACCTGGATGACTGACATACCCTGCATTTACCCCAGGACCCAGATAGCATCCTATGAACTTACCCCTGGACCCAGATGGCATTCACAGGACCTCCCTGGTGTCTAGTGGGAGGTAGCCCGGTGCCTGAGCACTTTGTATGTGCTCAGACATCCTGACTGTCTGCCTTTCACGCTCCCCACACTTTTGGTGAAGTCAGAAGTTGCGGGTCAGGTGACTAGCGACCTCTGATTCCAGAGACACACAGGGAGCCTGAGAGTGAAACAGACAGGATGTTGGTGCACATACACAGCTACCTGCCTCTCTGCAAAGGCTGGCTGCAAGTCACAAAATATATATTTTTTTGGCAGAGCATATGTGGGTAACACAGATGCTGCCTTCCTGTGCTGAATCTCGCAGGAAGTAGAACCAATCAGGTACAGGATCTCCCATTTGAAAGAGGGCTCGCTAGCTGTTCTGATCCTTTCGTAATTTCAGAGCCCTATAGCGCATTTGTCCTGTATTGAGTTCCTGTTGACAGTCCTAACCTTTGACAATTTTTTATCTCCAGTTTTTAAATTTCAGACCTGGCGTTTATGACCACCCTGTTGATGTACACTCTAAGATCCGGTAATACGCCTATTCTGTAATTCATTATTAGCCTTGTTAAGATTGCTGACTCATATCGCTGAGGGTTCTCTGACCAATCCTAGATAGACAGACAGACAAAGCATTACAGTTAGACAACACTCAATTGAAAGGCCTGTTACTTTGACACAGCCTCAGTAGTGTTTCCCCAACAATCCCCATGTAATTAAGCTTTGTAATATAAGTTATTGAAAATAAACATTTGTTTACTTTTATAAAACAAAAAATGTTCTTTAAACTAATACCACTCTTCACCATTACCAGTCTATTAACGCTATATTACAATAGCCAGCCTCTTTGAAGGACAGAAACATAATGCAGCTTTAACAAATGGGTTACAGTTGTAAACCTCTTATAAACCAAAACAATCAACACAAATAATGTTTGTTTGTGTTTTTAAATCACTGTTTTTTTTTTTACATAAAAGTTTGTTCATGTTCTGCTACTTTAAGAGTCATTCACTTAAATAGTCTCTTCACCCCAACAACCAAAATGAGAATTTCACTAAGTTAAAATCTTTATAAAATACGGTCATTGACAGAGTTGAAAATTCACTGAAATTGCAACCCCGCCAACAGATATAATAAGACAAAGTAGGGACTACTTTGTCTCAGTATTTTTCCTACACTTGACAAGTTTGACAAAAGCAGAGTTACTTGTTGTCAAGTTTGTCATTACCCCCAGCCATCACCCCGACGTCTGCAATGAAAAAAGGCTCTATGTAGGATCACGCAGTATTGTGGGATCCTCCATAGACATCATGCAAAGACCCCAGACGGTGACAGAGCTACTTTAAGTGTGAATAACAGAGAATTTAAAGTGAATTTACATTTAGACCTAAACCTATTCGTAGCAAACACTTTCAAGGATAAGTGCAAGTAACATTTTTAGTTTTAAATATTCTTGTTGACTGCTTTAATGGGAACCTTCGCTAGTTCAATAAAGTATAATTGTAATGATCCCATTAAGCTTTTAATAGCACAGTGTCACTGGGAAGGTATATCCCTAAGATGAAAAAAATCCAATCAATATTTTACACTAAAGTAAAAAAATACTTATTGTTTGGGGTTTCCACTTCACCAAGACATTACTCTGAAACTTTGAATAGGAACATTAACATGAAAGAATAAAACGAATCAGCCCCAAAAGGGGGGGGGGGATCTGTTTTAATTCAAAAAGGCAGTAATGTGTATTTCTTCATTTTTAAATATATTGTCATGGTATTTAACATACACTTGTGTTTCATCATAGCTGTTGTTGCCATGGTTTAAAAAGTGTTCTATTCTGCTACTTCCTGCATCACGATGAGCTGGAGGTGAGATTCACTGTCAACATCCATAAGTCATCATGTAACAATCATACTGCGCCCCTTTTTGATTTCTTATCGGTCAGGTCACATCAGGTACCGCATGCCAAACAGTGAGGTCTCAGTTCCCCATGATGCAGGAAGCCGAAGTACAAAGGAGGATCTATCGCCTAAACCACAGAGGCAAATCTATCAGAAAAGGTAATAGCGGACTTCACAAGGCATACAGTAAAAATATGTCTTATTCACTCATTAAATTCCACTTAATTATAGTTTTATTAAATATCCTAAAACACATACATATATAATATTTATAGTAAACTATAGCAAGACAATCTGGATGTGATCTGCAAAGAAATGGGTAATGAAGACAAAAAAAGAGGCGGTAAGTGGTAGACCCCATTCAAGAATATGAGAAGGCACCAAAAATTATCATGGAAACAAACAAACTTGAAGAGGAATTTGTGGAGTATGTGAATTTGTGAAATAAACTTTACAGGAATGCATGAAAGGTAGGGTGTGAGTCATGTGAAGGTAGCACCGGCGACCCTAAGGCCGTCAAAGTTTAGAGAAGGTTAGGATGTAGTGACACAATTGAGTAAAAGCTTTTTTTGAGGATCTAAGCGGGTACTATCCAAATGGCAAGATTAAAGGATAAACCAGATTTGGACCCATTGTTTACTGTGTTTAAAGGGGGTTTCAGTTGAATCTTACTGACAAAGCCCATATAAGACTTAAATTATCTTCTGTGGTTCTTCTATTTCTCTTGCAGAAGGAGCTTGCTGGTATTTTAAATCTCAACCACCCTTGCGACTGGAATAACGATCATATATGATAGACCTGGCTTTCTCTGTAACAGCACATGTGAGCAAGAACTCAATACCCCAGTAAGACTAACATAATTAAGTCCTTACCCATTCTCAGAATTCTCACATTTTCGGTTAGTTTTTGCTTCAATTCAACGTTGGCATTGCAGAGAGGTCAAAAGGAGAATAGAGCTGAGAATAATGGACAGAGAACAGTTTCTGCTACATTACCTCCTACTTCAAAGACTCTAGATGTGTGTTCTGCTGCATGGAAATGGAGTGGTATTAATAAATAACTGGAAGAATAACATAGGAGCGGATGAAGATAGAAAGTTAGTTGAGCACAACATGTTTCATTAGCATGTAAAAACAGGGGAGATGGATCACAAACTGGTAGGTAGGAAACTATGATGCACTTTTTTCCCCCTGAGAATCAGGTTAATGAACCCTTCTTGAAGGAACTGAGGTATCAGTCACAAGAGAGTCAGTGATTAAAAAATGGGGGGCAGAAAGTACAGCAGAATGAGTGGAAGGAGTGTACACAAGACTGAGTAATTGTGAGGTCCTATCACATCACGTACCAGGCTAATTATGGATATCCCAAGCATGAGGCATTGATGTTTATCAGGCTATTGCTGGACTGCATCACAAAGTGGCAGTCCAGCAATACTGCTTGATTGGCCCCACACTGAGTGATCACCTTGAGAGACAATCACACCCTCACAAACTGTGTGTCAGGATCGGGACAGGGATCCAACACGCAGAGTACAAACAGGTAATAGGTACGTATACCGGACCTTAGAATGGCCGGACTAACGTAGGTGAAAGTAAAGAATGGTCTAGAGACAAGCCAAGGTCGAAGGAACGAGAGAGCAGGTAAGCGAGAGACAAGCCGAGTCAAGGGTAATAGAGGTAAGCGAGGTATAACAAACAAGCCGGGTCAAAACCAAAGAGACAGAATATAACAAGAGCACTGAGTGACTAGACAAGCTAGAACCACGACAGGGCAATGAACAAATGTAGAAAGCCCTACTTTATACCCTGGTTCCAGATAGGTAATCACGCCCCCGACGAGCCCTCATTCGTGCTCAGGACTTGATTGACAGGTCGGGACGGGTTGTCGTCATGACGTCGGCTACTGAGCGCCGCGTCATAAAAGGAAGTGGATACCTCGCGGCTGGCGTGTAAACGACCGGGAGAACCGCGAGGAATGAGTGATTCAACCCTTTTGGGAGGAAGAACGTCCAAGTGTCTCACCTCCTCAGAGGTAGAGACGACAGGTACCCTGACAGTACCCCCCCTCTCAGAAACGCCCACCGGGCGGAAGGAACCGGGACGAGATGGAAAACGGGAGTGAAAAGCCCTGCGGAGGCGAGGCGCATGCACATCCTCCTGAGGTACCCAAGACCTCTCCTCAGGTCCATATCCTTTCCAATCAACCAGATATTGTAACTTCCCCCTAGAGATTCGAGAATCGATGATGGAGTTAATTTCATATTACTCCTGCCCCTCAACCTGAACAGGGCGAGGGGAGGATACAGTGGAGGAAAACTTGTTACATACTAGAGGTTTCAACAAGGAAACATGAAAGGAGTTAGGAATGCGTAAGGCAGATGGAAGAGCCAGACGATACGCAACTGGGTTAATTCGAGTCAGAACCTTGTAAGGACCAATGTAACGAGGAGCGAACTTCATAGAAGGAACCTTTAAGCGAATGTTTTTGGTACTCAACCATACTCTATCACCTGGAACAAAGACTGGAGCCGCCCTTCCTTGCTTATCAGCGTGTTTCTTGAACAACATAGAGTTATGCAGAAGAATTTGTCGAGTCTGATCCCACAACTTCCTCAAATTGGCAAAATGAACATCAACCGACGGTACCCCTTGGGAAGGAGAAACCGAGGGAAGAATGGAAGGATGAAAGCCATAATTCATGAAAAAGGGGCTAGAACGAGTAGAATCACAAACGAGATTGTTGTGTGCAAACTCTGCCCAAGGAATCAGACCAACCCAATCTTCCTGGTGTTTGGAAACAAAACAACGCAAATATTGTTCAATCTTTTGGTTGGTGCGTTCAGCAGCTCCGTTAGACTGAGGATGATAGGCAGAAGAGAAATTCAATTTGATACCCATTTGAGAACAGAATGATTTCCAAAAACGGGAAATAAATTGGGATCCTCTATCGGAAACAATTTCGGAAGGTATCCCATGTAACCGAAAAATCTCTCTTGCGAATATCTCAGCCAATTCAGGGGAAGATGGAAGTTTAGGTAAGGGCACGAAATGTGCCATCTTAGTAAACCTGTCAACCACCGTGAGAATCACAGTCTGTTTTTTAGAAACAGGTAAATCTACAATGAAGTCCATGGCCAAACAGGTCCATGGTTTCTCGGGGATTTCCAAGGGATGCAAAAACCCACATGGAAGTGTCTGAGGTCGTTTAGTCTTCATACAGACCTCACATGCTTCAACAAAATCCCTAATATCTTTACGTAATGAAGGCCACCAGAAATCTTTAGATATTAGGGAACACGTCTTGCGAATGCCAGGATGCCCAGCCACCTTACTGTTGTGAAAGCATTCTAATAGCTCCTGTTGTAGTTCAGGAGGAACAAAATACCGTGCCCAGGGACCCTGTCTAGGAGCCAGATGTTGTAACTTCATGATCTCGGCAAGCAACGGAGAATGAATCCTGAGGCTCGTGTTGGCGATAATATTACACTTGGGAACTATAGAAGACAAAACCGTCTCAGATATAGTAGAAGGCTCATGTTGGCGAGACAAAGCATCGGCCTTTGAGTTCTTAGAACCAGGTCTATAAGTGAGCACGTAATTGAAATGAGTGAGGAACAAGGACCAACGAGCTTGCCTGGCGGACAAGCGTTTAGCCTCCCCAATATAGGACAAGTTCTTGTGATCCGTCAAAATAGTAACAGGATGTGAAGTCCCTTCCAATAAATGTCTCCACTCCTTCAAAGCCATGATAACAGCTAGTAGTTCCCTGTCACCGATGTCATATCTGCTTTCAGGCCCAGATAATTTCTTGGAAAAAAAACCACATGGATGTAACGGTTTATCCACACCTAACCTTTGAGACAAGATAGCACCTATACCTGTCTCTGAGGCGTCTACTTCGAGTAGAAAAGGCAAAGTCGTATCGGGGTGAACTAAAATTGGTGCAGAAGCAAAAAGTTCCTTGAGTGTTTTGAAAGCAACGAGAGCTTCAGTAGACCAATTCTTAGTGTCAAGCCCCTGTTTGGTCATATTAATAATAGGAGCAATAATAGAAGAGTATCCTTTAATGAAGCGCCTATAATAATTGGAGAATCCAATAAACCTCTGAATGGCCTTGAGACCCCTGGGTAATGGCCAATCTAAAATAGATTGGAGTTTATCCGGATCCATCTTAAAGCCTTCCCCAGAAATCACGTAACCAAGAAAGTTTATCTGAGATTGGTCAAAACTACATTTCTCCAATTTGCAGTACAACCCATGTTGTAGGAGTTTGCGCAATACCCTTCTGACTTGTCTGTGGTGGGTCTCAATTTCTCTAGAGTGTATTAGTATATCATCCAAATATACAATAACACAATCATGTTGAAATTCCCTAAGAACTTCATTGATCAGATCCTGAAATACAGCCGGTGCATTACAAAGCCCAAAGGGCATTACCGTGTACTCATAATGCCCATAACGGGTATTGAACGCTGTTTTCCACTCGTCTCCCTGCTGAATTCTCACCAAGTTATACGCCCCTCTGAGATCTAACTTGGTGAAAATCTTGGAACCCTTTAAACGATCAAAGAGCTCAGTAATCAGAGGAATCGGGTATGCATTCCTAATAGTTATTTTATTCAAACCTCGATAATCAATGCAAGGTCTTAACGTGCCATCCTTCTAATTCACAAAAAAAAACCTGCCCCGGCAGGGGAGGAGGATCTCCTAATGAATCCTTTGTCTAGGTTCTCACGGATATACTCCTCTAAGACTAAGTTCTCTTTAGTGGATAAAGGATATACATTGCCCCTCGGAGGCATAGTACCAGGTAGAAGGTTAATCTTACAATCAAAGGACCTGTGTGGAGGTAAAGTATCAGCATTCTTCTTGTCAAAAACTGCCCTTAAATCCAGGTACAGGGGCGGTATTTGCATATCTGTAGACTGGGTAGAATTAACCGGTGTATTAACTAAGCAAAGTGGTGAGACTTTCTGTAAGCAACTGCTCTGGCAACCCTGACCCCATGAGGTTATCTCCCCTAGTTCCCAATCAATAATAGGGTTATGTTTCTTTAACCATGGATACCCCAGGACTATAGGAACAGAAGGAGACGAGATAAGCATAAGAGATATAACCTCCTTGTGTAAGATACCAACAGTCAAGTTAACAGGTATGGTCTCACGAGAAATAACAGGTTCAGACAATGGTCTACCATCAATAGCCTCAACGGCCAAAGGAGTGTCCCTTAGCTGGGATGGGATAGAGTGTTTAGTAACAAAAACTTGGTCGATAAAGCTCTCAGCAGCTCCGGAATCTATCAATGCCATAGTTTTTAGTACTCCCTTCTCCCAAGCTAAAGAAACAGGTAGCAAAAGTCTGTGCTCTTTATAATTGTGTATAGAGGACAAAATAGAAACACCCAAGGCCTGTCCTCTAGAGAAACTTAGGTGCGAGCGTTTCCCGGGCGATTAGGACAATTTAGGCGTAGATGCCCTCTTACTCCACAATACATACACAACCCCTCCCTTCTCCTGTACTGTCTCTCCTCTTCTGAGAGGCGAGTATTGCCTATCTGCATAGGTTCTGAAAAAACTGGAATTGTGGATTGAGAATTTTGAAATAAGGGAGCAAGTTTAAAGGAAGATCTACGAGTACTATCTCGAGTGTTCTGTCTCTCTCTTAAACGTTCATCAATACGAGAAATGAAAGAAATTAAATCCTCTAAATTTTCAGGGAGCTCTCTAGTAGCAACCTCGTCTAGAATTACATCTGATAATCCGTTTAAAAATACGTCTATATAAGCCTGTTCATTCCACTTAACTTCTGCCGCCAATGACCTGAACTCTAGTGCATAATCCACAAGGGTTCGGTTATCTTGTCTAAGGCTCAACAGTAATCTAGCTGCATTGACCCTTCTACCTGGAGGGTCAAAAGTTCTTCTAAAAGCAGCGACAAAAGCATTATAATTATAGACTAACGGGTTATCATTCTCCCACAGAGGATTGGCCCATCTCAGAGCTTTATCAATGAGTAGAGTGATAATGAATCCAACCTTCGCCCTATCTGTAGGGTAGGAGCGGGGTTGTAATTCAAAATGAATACCAATTTGGTTTAAGAAACCACGACACTTCTCCGGGGAACCCCCATAACGTACAGGAGGGGTAATACGGGAAGAAGCACCTACAGTGGCTACTTCTAGACCTGAACTTACAGGAGAGATGGACGTAGCTCGCATCTCCTTTGGTGGATTACTAGAACGAGATAATAAGGCCTGCAGCGCTAGAGCCATCTGGTCCATTCTGTGATCCATGGCGTCAAACCTAGAGTCAGAAGAACCAACCTGAGTGTTTGTACCTGCAGGATCCATGGCCCTGTCGTAATGTCAGGATCGGGACAGGGATCCAACACGCAGAGTACAAACAGGTAATAGGTACGTATACCGGACCTTAGAATGGCCGGACTAACGTAGGTGAAAGTAAAGAATGGTCTAGAGACAAGCCGAGGTCGAAGGAACGAGAGAGCAGGTAAGCGAGAGACAAGCCGAGTCAAGGGTAATAGAGGTAAGCGAGGTATAACAAACAAGCCGGGTCAAAACCAAAGAGACAGAATATAACAAGAGCACTGAGTGACTAGACAAGCTAGAACCACGACAGGGCAATGAACAAATGTAGAAAGCCCTACTTTATACCCTGGTTCCAGATAGGTAATCACGCCCCCGACGAGTCCTCATTCGTGCTCAGGACTTGACTGACAGGTCGGGACGGGTTGTCGTCATGACGTCGGCTACTGAGCGCCGCGTCATAAAAGGAAGTGGATACCTCGCGGCCGGCGTGTAAACGACCGGGAGAACCGCGAGGAATGAGTGATTCAACCCTTTTGGGAGGAAGAACGTCCAAGTGTCTCACCTCCTCAGACACTGTGTCCCCAAAAGACTATTGTTGCAAACTGTATCCCCAAAAAACTACATTTATTCCTGTTCCACACGTTGTTCCAGCCCACTTGCATGCCAGCCCTATCTGCTCCTACAGGAGTCCCGCTGACTGCCTGTGCCGACCAATAGGAGAAGGAGCTCCTATTCAAACTTGGTTTGCGCCCTTTCTCCCGGTAGGCCGGCGCGAGTTAAAGAGCTCAGCTCAGAATACTTCCCTCCCTTTAGGTCTTTGCTATGTTTTGGGGTATTTTTATGCTTTATGTTCTTTATGCACAGTCGTATTTTGAGAGTGCTCCAGGGCGGGTTTGACTGTGTCCATGTTTTGTATAAATTGGCTGTACGGTGTCCAATTAAATTAATTCCTGTAGTACCCTTCATCAAGTCTCAGCTGATGTTTGGGTAGCCAAGAGCTCTGATCACTGTTTCACTTGGAATTTAGGGAGACATAACGGAAATACTCAGCCGGAGTACAGGGGATCCATTACACAAACATATTACATACCTTAGCTGTTGGCTAAGGCATGCAACTATTGTGATTGGCTCTCTCAACTTAGGGATCAATCCACTCAGTTGTAATCCTTTAGATGCAAGTTAGCTATGGTTAGGATTAGTTAGGGTGAGTTTGGGTTAAGTTAAGCCATGCTTAGAGATAGCAAAGGTTAGAAATAGCATCAAAGTTTGAAAATGGTGACTTAAAAAATAGCTTATTTGGGACATGTCATAATTAGTGAATCCCTCCTTAGTATGACCCTATCAGTTCCCCATAAATGTGGCAAATGTATACATGGAGGATATTGCAGTACTCAGGGGATGCAGAAAAATACACATCTGTTTTGTTTTTTTTAAACATAAGGAAACACAAGTCTGTAATATACACTATTACATTTCAATAAGAGTATGAAAAAAAAATTAGTTAAACAAATAGTTAAAATGTATGACAAAATCCTGCGACAATTGGCAGTGAAACGACCAAGTGAAAACACTCAAATTATCCATATTAAATTGCTAAACTGGTCTTCTTTTGGTATGCTATGAAAGAGTCAAGTGCAGTTGAGGGCTTCTACTTTGTCCCAAAAGTGACATGGGTCTAATAAATCAATTAATGAAAACTGAAATTAGCATGTCCATATAACCATAATGAACATGGTGAGAATGTCAGTGTAAATATACATGTTGGTATCACTCCAGCTATGTAAGCCATATTGATAGTAAATTATGATTTCATATATTGCAGTAGAATTCCCATGTACAATTTCTTAATTTCTACATATTTATGCACTAGTACTTGGTGCTGTCCTAGGTATAAATTATACAATGCTACATCATATTAACCATGCCAGTAGTCCATCACCTAAATCACCCACTGTATACCACATTATTAAAAGTTTTCTCATTTTCTTATAAAGGGACACTACAGACACCCAGACCATTTCATCCCATCGAAGTGGGCTATGTGCACTGTCCATGCGCCTCTTAACCCTGAAATGTGAAACATTGCAGTTTTAGAAAAAATGCCATGTTTCCATTACAGTGCTACCACCGCCTCTGGTGGCTGTCTACCAGAAAGCTACTAGAGGTGCTACCTGCTGGTTCACGAAGGTTAGCTATGTTAAACATTGATGGATGTCCTCACGCTTTGCATTAGGACATCCAGAGTCTTCTATATCCCCATTGACCAATGCTTTCCTATAGGAAAGGTCTAGTGCGCATTAGTAACTAGCTGCTGGAATAAGGTGAGTGTTTAAATGGGTATTTAACGGTTTGACAGCTGCGGTAGGGTGGGCGCGGGGGCATATCGTGTTAGGCATACAGCTTAATTAGGTTATTACGACAAACATTGTTAACATAGTATAGCAGAAACTCAATACCGCATGTTCTATTGTCATTGTGGCATGGTTCTCTCATATATATTATTGTGAAGTCTAATTTTCTACGAGAAAAGAAATAAACCTAATTACACATTAAACAATATAGCCTTCTAATTACGAATTGCAGAAGGTATTATGCCCTCATTAAAATATTATTTACAATTAAATATGATAACCACATGAACATATTATATATTGTAATTTTATGCTGGCTATCATTTGACTTGATGTCTATATTTATTGTCTAGTTATTATTTCATTTATTTTTTTTTACAGCTGCATTGTGGCTTTTGATGAATGTGAAAATAAACAATGAATAAGCAAAGGGAAAATGTAGGTTACCTTCCTAGAAGTGCGGGGCTGTTGAATTTCTCCTTTAGTTCTTTGCAACCTAGGCAAATGGGCTTTATCTCCAGTGGACCTTAGCACAAACATTACACAGTAAACACTAAATCTAGGGGAACTTGCTATATCAGAAAAATATATATTTGCATGTTAGTGGGTACATTTATAGGTCTAGCAATATCATTTGATAGGGTGTAAATCAACCCCTTAAATGAACACTCCAGACACATATTCTGCCCGCGACCTTCTCTTGTCCACTGCTCGCACCCATATGGCCAACTCACGCTTGCAGGACTTCTCGTGGGTGGCTCCCCTCCTATGGAATAGCCTGCCTACCACCATCAGACTCTCCCCTGGTCTTCAATCCTTTAAGAAGTGCCTTAAAACCCATTTCTTTAGGAAAGCTTATAGCCTCCCAGAGTAACCTCTACCTTTACCTGTCTCTGGCTCTCTCCTAAAGGGCACTCTACTCTCTCCTCCAGCTCTGCTTCTCTCCCACCTTATTGGATTGTGAATTCCTGTCCTAATGTGTTTTATACCCCACCTCCTATAGACTGTAAGTTCGTTTAGGCAGGGTCCTCTTCAACCTATAGTTCCTGTAAGTTTTATTGTAATTGTCCTATTTATAGCTAAATCCCCCCTCTCATAATATTGTAAAGCGCTATGGAATCTGTTGGCACTATATACATGGCGATAATAATAATAATAATAATAATAATAATAATAAAAAAGCACTTCAGCTTGCTGGAGTCTGTTGTTTTTTTGACAGTTTAAAAAAATACTGGTCCATGAGGGCAAAGAGGATCTTTAAGTTCTGTTCTGGTTAACTTCATCTCAGGCTATCCAGATTTTCTTGAATTTAGGTAAAGTATCATTCAGTTTGTTGGCCATCTCTTCATAGTGCCGAGTAAATTTCAATAAGGCTATCATGGGCTGTATAGGAGGGTTGGGGGGGGGGGATTAGTTACTTTTCCAGTGTTTAACTATGTTTGTTATTGCTGCTGTGAGATTCCCAATAAGATAACATTTAGAGGCGCCATGCATGTTTGTTGCAGTGCTTTCATTCTGACAGTGGGAAGGATTTCCCCAATTCTTTTTCCCTCTGATGCATATACAGGAATTTTTCCTGTAAACCTAGTTATAGGATCGACCGATAACATGTCGATAGTGGTTTGGTGTTTTTTATGTTGCCTGTACACAGGAGGCTAAAAAGTGTGATCACTGATCCTGTTGGGGGTCAGATCCCCAAAGAGTTGATTATATTTTTAATGCCAAGATATAAGAATACATCACTGGAGGGTAGGGCAAAACTGGTTCACATCTCTGTAAAGTATAGAAGTGCTGCTGAGACAAGTAATCAGTATGTAAATCAGGGCCCTTTGCCTAAGACCGGAGTAAATTGCTTCAGAATGGCAATAGGAACAAAACAGATTCCATTTGTTTGAGTTAGCAGTTTTCAAATCCATAATCTCTAGATGGCCAGGGAGAGCATAGTTACAGAAAGTATTTCATGGCATCCCAGTTGGTGGTTTTTGGTAGCCACATTAACTGGTCCATCCTGTAGGGTTTCATGCAATAGCTTTGCATGTTCCATTGCAAGCTATTTTTCTAATGGCTTTCTTGTTTAGAGAAGTAAGCTGTTGCTTGGGGTCAAGGTCAAGGCAAAATCATAGTACTTGATGTCCAGCATTCCCAGGCCATTTTAAGTAGGGCTGTTGGCACATGCAATGGTATGGTATGAAATAACTATAGCATTAATGGGAAAATGCTCATTTTAATTATTTATATGCGACCCATCCAGGATATGTCCTTAGAGGACAACTCCTGGGGGGAAAAAAAGTATTTTTGTGAGCTTGAAAAATGCCCTTTAACCCCTTAAGGACCAAACTTCTGGAATAAAAGGGAATCATGACATGTCACACATGCCATGTGTCCTTAAGGGGTTAAATGTATTCTAAGCATGATATCTAGTAGGTTAAAAAAAAATGTGTGTGTTGTCCGATGCCTGTCTGCCATAGACAAATCTTGCCTATTCCGGAGATACCAGAGCCAGGAGGATATGGTTATGTCTCACTGCCAGAGCCTTAGTGTCCGCATTTAACAATGAAGTGGGTTGATAGTTGGCACACGACGTGGGAGGTTTGCCGGGTTTAGGGAGAGTGACAATGTTGGCCTTGGGATGTATACAAACCTATGTCTTAAATGGTGATAAACAGAGCAATTAGGTGTGGCGTTAGCTCCTCCGCAAAGATTGTATAATTAAAGTTTTAAGAACCCCTCCGGTCCAGGCGCCTTATGCTTAGGTGAAAGTCAAATTGCCCCAAAGATTTTACTGGTTATAATCTCATCTGCTAAGAGGGCTGCTTGGTCAGCTGTCCTTCTGGAAGGGATACGTACTCTAAGAAAGCTTTTATCTCTGCTGCAGTTGGGGAAGGTATTTTAATGTGGTTAGCAAAATTGTGTAATTGTGTGTAGAATGTGGCAAACTCATTAACAATTTGTGAGGGATTTGTGATTTTCTCAGTCTGTGAATTTATCAGGTAAGGAACTTTAACTTGGACCCCCGTCGCCCTGGCTGCTAACAGTTTTCCTGCGTTGTTGCTTTGGGAGTAGTAAGTTAATAGGAGTTTGCAAAGTAAACATTCTGTATGGTAGAGAAGCATATTTTAAATTTCTGATAGCACTGACAGAATTTATTTTGTGAGCTTCACAGAGAGTCTGTTCTTGGTGCGGGTTTTCTAACTCTTCCAGTTTGTGATGTAGTTAGCATGATTTCTTATTGTATGCTCTCTAGTCTCTGTTTGACTCCTCCTCAGCCCCCAATATCTAGTTAGCCCATGAAGTGGTAATACAACGGGATCCTTGTATTACCGCTACGTGGGCTAACCAAGTATTGGGGGCTGAGAAGGAGTCATATTGGTTGTTAAGGAAGTAGTCAGATATCCTGAACTATGCATTTTTTTGATTGTGTGATCCGTCAACAGAGATTCAATTAGTCTCCAAGAGCCACTTGTGCTTGATTGTGGACCGAAAATTTGGCGTGTAGTGAGCCATGATCTGACATTGTGATGAGGCCTATTTCAGCTCCAGTATCTGTTTGTAAGGTGAGCAGAACAATTAGACAGAGATCTATTCTGTGCTGAGGAGAAGTAGGAATAGTCTCGCTCCCTGGGATGTAAGTCTCTTCAGACGTTGTGAAGGTCATATTGAGCCAGGAGAACTTCTTGCTCATAGTTGCAAGCTGGTTTGTCCTTTTTGTTTTACAAGGAGTGTCTTGAATGTCTATGGCTGGGTCAGGAACACAATTATAATCTCCACAAATTATCAGAAGGACTTGATGCTTCACTTTAATTTTGGCCAAGAGTATGGAGAGGAATTGAAGTTGTTTGGAATTTGGCGTATAAAGAGAGACGAACATAAAGGACTGCATTTTGAAGAGACTTCGGAAAATCAAAAAAGGACCATCCATGTCAATGCAATTAGCCTACATTGCGTATGGCCAGTCTCTATGTATGATGATAACAGCTCCACAACTCTTAGTTGGGGAATAGACGTGATGTGCAAAAAGCGGAATCAGACGTTTTCTTAAAGTCAGAAGCTGGATGCTGCTGGAGAAATTTTAGATCCAGTGCTAAAGGCAACCCTTGGGGCTAAACCGTTTGAAAATGCTTTATCCCCTTCAGGTAAGAAAGAATCAGAAGACCTCCTGGTACCATCACAACTTCATTTCAATGAAGTTGCTATGGTGCTCGGAATATTCTTTTGTCCTATTAACAGGGACATTGTGGCAGAACAAGCAATATGAAGTGTGGAGGGGGGGTACTGCTGGAGAACCTTGTGAAGGAGTTAAACATTTGTTGTTTTCAATACGATAGATAGACAGACAGATAGATAAATAGATATACGCACACATTATAGACCTCTTCCAATTTAAATTTACAATACATATAATGTGTTCTATGAAATGTACATATGTACATTCTATTTAGTTGGTTATGTATGTATCAAACAAAAGATTTTTGCAATAATCAAGTTACTTTTCTCATTTCCATGTTAGATTTATCACTTGCTCGAGGGCTTTAATATGTAATTTTTAGCATTTATGCCGATGAATAAAAAAAGGCTTCAGGTATTAGTAATTAAACTCTATCTACTGTGAATTTCTATGTTGAATACATTAATGTATTAATATTACAACCTACTTTAATGTACAACATTAAGATGTGTAGCATTGTTTTTTTTGTTTGTTAATATTTTCATTTTGATTCACATAGGTATCAATTTACACAGAATAATTGTTGTTTGGTTGTATGACTGTAATAATCAAACATTGAATTTTAATGTAGTGTTCCATTCAGCTCAATTCAGTTTCTTTCTAGTTGTTATTACAGCGAAATTGTCACTTCAGAGACTTTTTCTGACTTGTTCCTTTTGTAATTCTCAACCATTTTTATTTACTAATTTTTAGTACAGTGATTGGTTAAGAAGTGGAGTCAAGACAACAGCTCCGTTCAAACTGATCTCTGGTTAGATTAATTATGAGGTGTTGCAATGTTTTGTTTTTTGTTTTTTTAAAACAAGAAAATAATCATACGAAAGTTACAGGCTAAAGGAGGAGTTGAGTAAGCATGTTGGTTAGACAGTGACAGGGAAACGGTTGGACATCTGGATATGCTAAAATAAATCAAGCTAGGTATAGAATAGCTAGCCATATTCTAAACAAAGAAATCAAGGTGTAAACCACCCCCCTGCCTCAGTGTCATGTTGCCTGTCGATGAACCTCGCCACGTGCCTAGTTGAAACAATGGGGGCTTCACTCGAGTCAGCGTTAAGGGCCTCCAGATGATGGTTTGGAGGTAGTCGGCGGTGCAGACGATTACTCTTTCATGCACCTCTCAATTTCGGCCTGCCCAGCAATCTCAGGGCTCTTCATCTTAGGTTGTTGAGTGGATTTGTTTGCAGCCTTACTTGAACGGAGCCATCGCTGTCTCTGCCGCCGTGGACATGCTTAACCGTGAAGCCAATCCTGCACCCGCTGAGCCCTTGGATGCAGGATTGGCTTCAGGGTTAAGCATGAGGTATGAGCTTGTGGAGTACACGCTGGAAGTCTGTGTTGCAACCTTTCCTAGGAGTGTTGGAAGAGGGCGTCTAGCTTAAACAGAGGGTCGCTGGCCGTGGAAGCATTGCATGGTAATGCATGCGGAAGAGTCAGGACCACCGCTATTATGGGCTCAGACACCCAGCACACTGCTGTTTGGGGTAGGGTGAGTATGTTTGTCAGCTGCTGCCGCCGGTCCCAGACCAGACCGTGGTAGGCCTCGATTTCACAGGATCGAACTCGGCTGCTGGGTAGTCGAAGAGTCGTACCAGCAGGTGTCTAGAGGGTCCCAGACCATGTCAAGTAGCTGTAGTCAATTGTAGTCAAATCGATAATTTTGCAGGAATTAGGGCGACTTAGGTGAGGAGCCCTTTTTACATGCGACTGCTTATTATGGCGGTCAAGGCCCGCCCAATTCATTTTTTTTTATTGTTAAACCCCTCTGATTATTACAGTGGAAAACTGTGGAGGTCTAAACAAGAACACTAACATTTTGTAATTTGAATTATTTTGCATGGACAAAGAAAGCATTTCCACATCTCCTTACACTTATTTAACCTGTTTAATAGCCAGTACAAATGTTTGCCAGGATTCCATAAAGTTGGACCACAGTGGTTATTCTAGCACTAGGAAAGAGATGGGAAGAACGACCTAACATGGTCATGTCAAACATGTCAAACATTAAGAGTAAATAGAACAGACCATACCAAGTCTTTGTGTACTGTGGCTAATAAATAGTGGACTGATAATCAAACAAACAAATCAAAAGACAAGATACCTGGTATTCTGTCCAAATACTAGTTCTTCAAAACCACTGTCACCGACGATAAAAAGGTAATTGCATGCAACACACAACTGCAGTACAGTTTTGTGCAAGATGCACACCTGCATATGCCACGACATCAGGTCATATACCCAGGAAAATAAGTACTCAGCACATGTTGAAAGTAAGTAGAGGGACATGTTGATGCAGATACAGTGAGTAGAACGGGTTGGCAAGAGGCTCAGATGAATATGCAGTCTACATCAAAATGAAATTGTACCAACTAGAACCAACAGGCTTAATTTAAAGAAACACAATAGGGTCGGGAACACAAACATGTATTCCTGACTCTACAGTGTTATCACTATCTAGCCCTCCTGGCCTCCCCTTGTCCTCCTAAATATAGTAAAATATGACCTTTACTTCCAGTCTGCTGGTGTTAGCTCTGCTCCAGATCTGCCTGCATGACTGACATCATCAGAAGCGATGATCTTAGCCTATCACAATGCTTTTCCATAGGAACACATTGGATTGGCTGAGAGTTTCAATTCTAATGATTCCAGCCAAGGAGGTGGGGTGTGGGAGGAGTCAAAGGCCAACCTGGCCAGTTCAGCATCGTCTCATAGAGATGCATTTAATCCATGCATCTCTATGAGGAAAGTTCAGTGTTTCCATGCAGATGGTGGAGACTAGACATGTGCAATATGTATTCGGACGAATTTCGGGCAATTCGGACATTCGGGTACTTCCGAATGTCCGAAGTGCCAAATTGCCGAGATCCCGAAATTACAGAATTTCCGAAGTTCCGAAGTGTCAAAGTGCTGAAGTTCCTAAGCACAGTATTGCCTAAGTACTAATATAGAAGAATGTTACATTGTATACAATTTTAAATAAAAAAGTATACAAACATAGCCAGGATTCAGCTGTAAGCATTTGCAACACTTACAACAATAAAGTAACATACATTCATATAAAATGTAAGTTACTTGGCCAATCAATGTAATAACAGGAATGAATAAGTAGATAACTCCCTAATTCCCACGGTATTAGGGAGCTATCTACTAAAAGGCTGAAAGACCTAAATTGGTCTTTCAGCCAAATTTACTAATACTAAGTAAAGATTACTTAGTATTAGTAAATTATGCCCCTACTCGCTATACCGCGCGTAGGGGCATGTCTATTAAACAGTGCTCACTGTTAAAAAAAAAAAGGTCCCCTTCCCGAGCCCCCACCCACGCTTTTAAACTAAAGGGGGGACAAATTGCCCCCCCCACCCCTGAGGGGCGGGTGGGGGCCCTAAATTATAATAAGGGGGGGACCTAATGCCCTCCCCCCTGGCCCCCACCCCTGAGCGGTGGGTGGGGGCCCTACAGAAAAATAAGGGGGGGCCTAATGTCCTCCCCCCTGGCCCCCACCCCTGAGCGGTGGGTGGGGGCCCTAAATACTAATAAGGGGGGAGGACCTAATGTCCTCCCCCTTGGCCCTCACCCACAGGCTGCTCACTGTTTACTAGACATGCCCCTACTCGCGGTATAGCGAGTAGGGGCAAAATTTACTAATACCAAGTAATTTTTACTTAGTATTAGTAAATTTGTCTGAAAGACCAATTTAGGTCTTTCAGCCTTTTGGTAGATAACTCCTTAATACCGTGGGAATTAGGGAGTTATCTACTAAGCGGCTGCAATAGAAGTGCCGAAGTCCCGAAATTCAAAAGTTCCGAAATTCCGAAGTTCCGAAGTGTCGAAGTTGCCGAAGTTCCGAAGTGCTGAAGTGCCAAATTGCCGAAGTCCCGAATTGTGAAAATTCCGAATTTCGGAATGCCGAACCGAACCGAAAATTTTCCCCATGCACATGCCTAGTGGAGACACAATGTCAGTCACACTGTGCAGCCCTGCCCCAGGAAGCACCTCTAGTAGCCATCTGAAGAGTGGCCGCTGGAGGTATCCCCAGGCTGTAATGTAAACACTACCTTTTCTCTGGAAAAAGCACAGTTTACTGCAAAAAGCCTTCAGGGACGGACTATACTCACCAGAATAATTACAATAAGCTGTAGTTGTTCTGGTGACTACAGTGTCCCTTTAAGAGTGTTTTTTTCTGTTTACATTAATTAACAACTATTTTAGTACATGGATCCACATTGATTCACAAAATGTTAAGCGGTATCTTTGTTTGGTTTTGTTTATAAACTGGTTCTTTTCACCGATATTTCATTTTGAATTATGAGTAAAAGTTTAACGTCCAAACTTACCACCTTG
This sequence comes from Pelobates fuscus, assembly GCF_036172605.1. NCBI lineage: Eukaryota > Metazoa > Chordata > Amphibia > Anura > Pelobatidae > Pelobates > Pelobates fuscus. Next base: position 132,193,927 of record NC_086328.1, read on the forward strand.
CTTCTTCAGAACTCGTGAAGTTACAATGGAAATTGTAATAGTGTTTGTACACTCAGTGCATGCACATTCAACATTTGTAGCACTCGTATGTATAGAGTTACAATACATGCCCCATATCTGACTGGACTGGGTCTGGACACAAGCTGAATATGATTGATACCAGCATGGAACCCACACAAACAGTCCAAGGATACGCTTCAGAAAGGGGTCAAGTCAGAGTCTTTATGAGGTTTCATTTTGAAACACCACAAAGTTCCCTTTAATTCATGGACTTGATTCTAAGTTGTTCAAATTAACGAAATGTGCTATAAAATTACAAACGTATACTTTGATAAATGCGTATAGAAGGAGTTAACTCCATTTCTAAGGTTTTTAAATTAAAGTACACATTTTTAGCTTTTGACACCAGATATTAGAGTTGTTTACAAATGTTCAACTTCTCCGTGTTATTCAAGGTTTCTATGGTAATGCCGAACACACCATAACAATTCTGGGTACTGTGAGGTTAATCAATTTAATTGATCGATTAGATAAGAACGTCTGCAATGAAACATGATTTCTGCTCCATAATGCTACCTCTGCATTAATACTTTGATATTTTTTTTTACTTTGATCTTCAGGGTTAAAGAGGATATTCAATCCAGATCATTGTGCACACATTTAATGTTGTAAGATAAACAATGCACTGATATAAAAATGAAAAACAATACACCCACTACATCAGCGTCCCATGAGGCAGGACACCGGTGGGCAGGGTATGTGGGGACAAGGCAGTGATGCAAATTGGGGGGGCAAGCCAGTGATGCAAGGTGAGACTGCATGCTTGATTGAGTTTCTTATCCCTCTTTTGAATATCTTATCCCCCTTGTGTGTCTCTTACAACCCTCCCCCCTTTGTATGTCTCACACTCCCCCAGCTCATTTGTGTGTCTCTCACTCCCCCAGCTCATTTGTGTGTCTCTTACTTCCTCAAGTCCCTTTGTGTCTTGGCAACCCGGTTATTCGAGCTACACAACTCACTGTTTAATAAAAATAAAAAAAATAAACAGTTTTCTGAGAATCTCCAAATAATAAATACTAAATGGCTATATCCATGAAATAATTCCCTTCCTTCAATGAGAGAGTTAATGAATGTGTCGGATGATATATACAAGTATCCTACATTTTATTTTGAGGGTGCTCGTGATACAGAATCGTAGCAGAGAGAATTGCTCATATAATTTAGCAATCAACAAATTATGAAAGTTCACAAATGATATCAGCAGTTAGGCAAATATTGCCACAGCGTGCGCTGCACAATGTAATATCCATCATGGCTTATTGTCGAGTCACATGTTAGCTGCTTCAATCTTGCATACATTTAATTGTTGCCATGAGCCCCGCTCATTATTTGAGAGCATCAGCCAATAACATAGCTACATTTCTTCTGCATTTGATTTTCCATAAAACCCAAGGGTGGTAAAACTGATATGTTATTCTAAGAGAACAAAAAAATAAAAAGAAGAAAAAAAAGGACTTGAAAGATTATCTTTTTTTTTTGTCTCTCTCGGATAGTTCAGATAACAGAAAGTACATCTTGCCTTTGTGTAGGTTAATGTGTCAAAATGTAGATACTGCTCTTATCAAGCTGTTCATTCACAGCAATACACTGGAGAGACGTTTTACATGACAACTGATAAGGACACAGAACAAATGTGGCAAGCTAAAATAATGACTCCATCCTTCCAGCATATAAGTGTTTCCATCGTGAGCAACTAACACTGTAACAAACAGCACTGATCGTTTCTTGGCTTCACTACCAACAAGTGGACAGTGTTTTTAATACTAAGTCAAAATGTTTAAATGTTTTGGATATTGGCTGTGATGTAACATATCTGGCTAAGAGATAGCACGGGAAGTGGGCGGACAATACTGAAAGAGTAGCTGTACACGTTCATGCTGCGTGCATGAAAGTCTGCATGACTTTATTCTGAGACGGTGAGCAAATTCAGTGGATTAACGCTCCATCTGTATTATGTGACCAAACCTATGGGTCCTAAGCTTGAACTTCAGCCTTCTACCCTTGCAAGGGTGATAAATAGATATTACCGTTAACATCGTGTTTTTTATCAGCTGCTAATTTTGTCAAAACCTAAAACACTAAATACATTCAGTCTGCTTTGGAAGAAAAACAATATAAAACATTATATAAAAATGCTGGATTATGGGAGATGTGTTTCAGCCAAGCAACAAAGCTGAAGTGTATAGGCGCTCACTATAATGCAACAAAATAATAAGGGCTGCTGTATACAGTACAAGGATTCCCAAAACCTTGTGTATTGGTGAAACAGAAATAGAATATGGCGTATACTGCACCCAAAATTATACGTACATACACCTGGAGAAGGGAGGGCTGGTAAATACCTCAAAATGATAAAACAGAAAAACAATAATTGTGCAATACAATTTTGTAAGGTGTGAGATATTAGCTAAATAGCTGTAGTAAAACCACTCACATTGGATAGAGCTCTAGGTACTGATCCTCCAGATGCGAGTGCAAACAGAATATAAAAGTGGAAGAGAAAAAACTCTGATAGTGTAGTAAGTACTATAAACTGTAATGTTTAAAGAAAGTAGTGTACTTACAATTTATAGAGCAAGACCTGCTCTAGTTTTCACAGCATGGGTGGTACTATCCCCACCTAAGGATATGATGGCACCAGGTAGCAAACAGGATGCAAGGTGAAATAAAAAAATTGTAAAAGAGTATTAAAATTAACTATTTATTATAAAAAATATATAACATAAAAAATACGTGTAGGTACAAATAAATGTCCATATAAGTCCCACTTGATGCGTTTCGCCTCTCCAGAGGCTTTATCAAAAGTGTGTGCCAAGTACAAGTATAAAATTAACAATATGTATAATCGTCCCATTAATAGTCCTTAAAGCATACGTTAATATCTCTGTTTTCAGAGGTAGATGTTGTATAGGTAGATATTCTTTACAACTGGGGCTGTTTTCTTGGTTCCTTACAGATGTACAGTATATGGGAGACAAAAACATAAAATGAAATTCAATGGTACAGTATATCAGGTAGAATAGGTGCAATGAAATAAATCATAACATCCCCACTCACAATGTGTAGAGCCTTAGCCAGCTCTAGCGTGTAGTGCCGTGAAATGGTACAATTCCCACTCAAGGATATAATGTGAGTGTTTACATTGCCTCTAATAACCACCTCTAATGGCTGTCACTTAGGCAGCCACTAATGGTGCTTCCTGATAGTAGTTCTGCAAATATTGCAGGACTGACATTCAGTGTCTCCACACTCTGCACAGAGAGATACATTTAGTTGAATGCATCTCTAGGAGGAGATGCTCACTGTCAATTCCCTATGGGCAGCAATTGATTGTTTGAGATCATCAGATCCCAGTCAGAGGAATATTTTATGACTTCTGTACAACACTAACATCAGTAATACATGTTTGTATTCCAAACATGATAGTGCTGCTTTAAACTTGGTGTAGGTAAACAGTCAATAACCCCTTAAGGACAGAGGCAATTGTCCATGTTCTGAACCAAAACAAAACCTAGAATTTGAGCTATGTGTCTGTTCAACCATAACCTCTTTTATATTAAGTACACCCACACTTATTATATATCATTTTGTTCAGGAGAAACAGGACTTTCGTTTCAATTTTTTAAACATTTCTAAAACACAATTTAATGTGATTAAAATATAAAATAAGTGTGAGAAATTAAGAAATGCTGTTATTTTCCAACTTCTGTATGGCATTTTAATTGTTAATGAAATAATATTGTTGGCTTTTACTGCAATAAAATACACATATTCATCGAGGCAAGCTCCTTGGTTTTGCACCCCTACCTGTCACAGGTGCCTCATCCTAGGGCCCTATTTAGCCTTGTACTGCAGAAAGCCCCAGATTGAACATTTTCCGCCCAAGTAAGTGGGTTAATCTCATAAGAGCAGACATTCGGTTGTTAGAGTAGGACCTGCCAAAGATGGGGTACATTGACGTTGTGGCAGACTTATGCAATGTATGATCATATACTGTAACTAAACCCCCATAATTTTTGCCTAGGTAAGGTGCTAAAAAATAAATAAATTAATTTAAAAATCTGTGAGCTTTGAAGTTGCTGTTTAGTGGATGAGTGAGTGGATGAGTGAGTGCACTGGATCTTGTGTAATATATATATATATTTATTTAATGAGCTTATTTTATGAATTATAAGTTGGGGGGTCTGCCTGACAACCCAACCAATCCCCCTGCAGGCAATCTGTCAATAATGCCAATCCGAGTCATGTGAATGCAGTGTTATCATGATCACATGACTCAGATGGATGGGATTGACTGCAGGATGGCTGCTTTGGTTGTCTGGCAGTCCCCCTGACCACGATCGCCATGGAGGGTAAGTATCCTGGCTGCTGGGAGTGTATGATCGTTATGGCTTGCTATGCCGCCCTAATGGCGTTAAAGCCATACTTTTGTAGGACGGCATAGCACCTGATAACGCCAGGAAGGGGTTGAAGGTTAGTTTAATAACTATAAAACATGATAAGGCAAACAAATGCATATTTTACGTTTTCACTAACCAGCATCATCAAAAATATACAGTAGCTGTTTGAAATGTAAAAAATATATAATAACAAAAAGTCCTTGCTAGCCTTAAAGGGACACTATAGTCACCAGAACAACTACAGTTTATTGAATTTGTTCTGGTGAGTAGAATCATTACCTTCAGGCTTTTTTCAGAGAAAATGCAGTGTTTACATTACAGCCTAGTGATAACTTCACTGGTCACTCCTCAGATGGCTGTTAGAGATTCTTCCTGGGTCATGGCTGCCTAAAATGCAGACACTGAACTTTCCTCATAGAGATTAATTGATTCAATTCATCTCTATGAGGAGATGCTGATTGGCCAGGGCTGTGTTTGAATTGTGCTGGCTCTGCCCCTGATCTGCCTCTTTGTCAGTCTCAGCCAATCTTATGGGAAAGCATTGTGATTGGGATCAGGCTACCACTTCTGATGATGTCAGCAGACTGCTTGTTTTTTTATGCAAACAGCATGCAGATCTACAGCTTCTGGCTTGAATACTGTAAACATTTGCTATATTTATGGAGGCATGAGGGGTCCAGGGGGGCTAGATGGTGGTTTGAACACTTTAGGGTCAGGAATACATGTTTGTGTTCCTGACCCTATAGTGATCCTTTAACAAGCTTTTCATAGGCATGCATACCCCCTGAGAAGAAGCAAGGGGCCACCCAAAAAGGGCAGGTATTTTTAGCTAGCTAGGAATGAGGCATCCAGTAACAGGATAAAGAGGTTATTTCTTCATTTAATTTAAATGTTCACACCTCACAAATACATTACCTGTTAAATTTATGGATAAGCAAACATAGTACTAAGAATCCTGGTTGGTGAGAGATCCCTTTTAAAGGTCCCAAAATATCCTCCTTGTGAATATATCCGGCATAATTACAACAGACTAATAGCAAGCAGTGTGATTCGCTTTGCTAATCAATGATTACTTAGACATTGGTGACCACTGTACGATTAATTAGCACTTTTTTCAAACCGATCAACTTTGACATTGCAAATTGTTTTCCTTTTGTGCTAATTCGAAAACAGATTTAAACAGCATCATCACTAAGGTCGTGATTGGAAAGACCTGCACTAATTATTGACAATTCTACCAAGAACCACACTTAAAGATCATTACCTCATTTCTTCACTGCATGAAGAGAAAGTAAAGCTTAATAACAATACCTAGTAAAACATTAGAAAATAGGGACAAGAGGACATGACAAATTAACAACAAATTAGATACACCACCATACATGTAATTGTTTTGCAGGTTTTCGTTGGTGGTATATGAAATCGAGGCTCGCAATAGCTGCAGATATAGCATCTGCAGCTAATGCAAGCTCTCCCTTTCTTCCCTGGCACAGACGTCTGTGTCTGTGCTTGCTGGGGAATGTCCAATCAGAGGCTTCCTATGAGAAGCCTTGAGGACCAGCCACAAATGTGCACTGCTGTCCAATCACGGACTTGTCAATGAGATGCATTACACTCCGTGCAATAGTCTGTCTTTTGAGTTTAGCACCACAGAGCTAAACCACGATGATAAAACATTGGCTGTCTGTATGACTGACACCCAGGGAGCTGTATGAGGGTTCACTTAAACTACATTTGTATTTCAGTTGAAATCAACAGTTTCATATATAAAAAAAAAAAAAAAGAATTGGACGCACCCTACACACAAAGACGCACTTCAGCAAGCTGACATGCTTTATGTGTTTGGTTTTATTCTGCATTTTAGGCTTTTTTTCCCCCCAATGAACATTCCAGTCTGACAGAACTGTTCTTGACACTTGTGCCCCTAATCTAGAACGAATCCACTATCACTTGTACAGTGAATCCCCTGCAGTCTGACTAGGTCACCTGTCTTTACGATACTATACACATTTCCATGACATCCACACCCTTTTGATTTCAAATCCCCTTCTCTGCAATTTTTGATAAATCTATCAATCTGTCATATTGATTTTCAAAATGTGAAAAAGAGTGAAGGTCCTCAGCACTGTAACACTTTGAAGAAGCCTTTATACAGGTGAAACGCGTTAGTGTGTTAATATTTTAAGCTACTGTTATCACTTTGTTTATTAATAAAACTAGTTTTTTTTTTTTTTTGAAAGGCAAGTCTAGAGGAGTGGCAATTCTTTTAAACTCTGATTTGAATTTTGCCCATTCAGATAGTAAAATGGATCGAGGAGGTAGATATATTTTCTTAAACGGGAAGCTTAATGACCAAATGATCACGCTTGCAAATATATATGTGCCTAACGTTAATCAAGCATCTTTCTTGAAAACATGTCTAAGGAAACTTGAAGATTTCAAGGAAGGAGTTTTTATAATTGGTGGTGATTATAATATGGTCTTAGACTATGCAGTGGATAGCTCTTCAAGTATGAGAGAAACACAAAAGAGACAGAGGTCATTAGTCCTAAGAATTTTGCACTCCCACCAACTGATTGATTGCTGGCATACTCTCCATCAGTATGAAAGGGACTACACTTTTTATTCATCAGCTGCAGATAGCTATTCTAGGATAGACCTGTTTTTTGTAAATCATCGATATTTACATTTGGTAAAGGGCGCAAGAATAGGAAATATAACGTGGTCCGACCACGCCCCCATTTTCCTGGATATCGAAGTACAGGGTGTTGGGAAGGGTAATAACATATGGAGATTAAAAGAGTCCCTTCTTGACGACCCAAGGGTCTCTAAGGACTTATCAGAAAAGCTTTCTCAATATTTTTTAGATAACTATACAGATGATATTAATGAACCATGGACATGGGAAGCGCATAAGAGTGTGATCCGGGGGTCTTAATCAAATGGGGTGCTAGATGTAAAAAGGAACGAGCCGAAGAAATACAAAGGCTAGCTGTGCATAAGCAAACTCCAATCGAAGAAAATGTTAAATGTTTATCGGCAGTTAGATCTAAGTTGAGGTCATTATTGACATATGAGGCCCAAAGAGCGGTCCAGCTGACACAAAGTACAATCTACACACATGGGGAGAAAAATGGGAAATTCTTAGCTAAAGCCTTAAAAGTAAAGTTACAAAAAACATATATACCCAAAATCAAAGACACACAAGGGAAAATTTGTAATACTACTGAGGAAATAGCAAACATTTTTAGGAATTATTACAAAGACCTATACAACTTAAAACCCCTTGAGAAGACCCCATATGAAAGAGAACAATATCTTTCTAAAAATATTCCATCAAAAAATTCTAAAGATACATCAGCTCAACTGGAGGAATTGTTCTCCCCTCAGGAGCTTTCGGCTGTGATAAAAGCAATGCCTCTTAAAGGACCACTCTAGTGCCAGGAAAACATACTCGTTTTCCTGGCACTAGAGTACCCTGAGGGTGCCCCCACCCTCAGGGACCCCCTCCCGCCGGGCTCTGGAGAGAGGAAGGGGTTAAACTTACCTCTTTTTCCAGCGCCGGGCGGGGAGCTTTCCTCCTCCTCTCCATCTTGATCGCGACGTCATCGGCTGAATGCGCATGCGCGGCAGGAGCCGCGCTCGCATTCAGCCGGTCGCATAGGAAAGCATTTACAATGCTTTCCTATGGACGCTTGCGTGCTCTCACTGTGATTTTCACAGTGAGAAGCACGCAAGCGCCTCTAGCGGCTGTCAATGAGACAGCCACTAGAGGATTTGGAGGCTGGATTAACCCTCATTATAAACATAGCAGTTTCTCTGAAACTGCTATGTTTATAAAAAAAAGGGTTAATCCTAGAGGTACCTGGCACCCAGACCACTTCATTAAGCTGAAGTCGTCTGGGTGCCTAGAGTGGTCCTTTAATAAAAGCCCTGGGCCGGATGGTCTCACTGCACGTTATTATAAACAATTCTATAATATTCTTGAGCCACATTTTCTAAGAACTTTTAATGGCCTATCTCCAACTATGGACATTCCGCCATCAATGTTGAGAGCAGTAATTGCTGTGATACATAAAGAAGGGACAGATCCAGAAATTTGCAGTAGTTATAGACCGATTTCTCTTATTAATGTTGATTTAAAAATATTTGCAAAACTTTTGGCACATAGGCTTAAGCCCCTTATGCCTGGACTGATCCACCCTGATCAAGCTGGCTTTGTCATTGGCCGTGAAGCCAGAGACAATACCACTAAAATTTTGAATGTAATACATGGAGCTATAATAAATAAAAGTCCTACAGTTCTGTTAACTATAGATGCCGAGAAGGCATTTGACAGGGTGGATCGGTCCTATCTGTTTGCTACCTTAGAGGCATGGGGGCTTGGCCCGAGATTCTGTAATTGGGTACAGACCTTGTATAGAGGTCCCTCTGCTAATGTCCGTGTTAATGGTCAACTTTCCAACTCCTTTATTATTAGTAACGGCACCCGTCAGGGCTGCCCATTGTCCCCTCTTCTCTTTGTTTTAGCATTTGAACCTTTTTTAGAGGCTATACGAAAGAACAGTTTAGGGAATAAGATCCATGAACTTGTGGCAATAATGGCAACTGATAGTGTAGATTTAGTCGCTGTTGACATGGTATAATGAGAAAAATGACTGGGACATAGCAATACCAGGGTACTCTTTATATAGAAAAGACAGGGAAGGCAGGAAAGGGGGAGGGGTGGCCCTGTATGTGAAGGATAGCATAAAATCTAGCCTAATAAAAGTTAGTGAGGCGAACATAGAGTCCATTTGGGTTATGTTAGAATTTGGTAATCACACAATAACTTGTGTAGGTGTGATTTATAGGCCCCCAGGACAAATTGAAGAGTTAGATAATCTACTAGTTGAGGAATAAGCTAAAATGACAATGAAGGGGGAAGTTATCATCATGGGTGACTTTAATCTTCCTGATGTGAATTGGAAAACAAAAATAGCTGCTTGTGCAAGGAGCACACATATTCTAAACTCCCTACTGGAATTGTCTCTAAAACAAGTCGTTGAGGAGCCAACTCGTAAGTAGGCCATACTAGATTTAGTGTTAACAAATGGAGATTTGGTATCCGATATTACTGTAGGTGAAAGTTTAGGATCCAGTGATCATCAGTCAGTGTGGTTTAATATAAGAACAGTGACTGAGTCACATCACACAAAAACAAAAGTTTTAGACTTTAGAAAAACAGACTTTTCTAAAATTAGAATATTTGTAAAGGAGTCATTATCAGACTGGAGCAATCTAAATCCAAGAGAAATGGGATTATTTAAAAGGAGACCATTATGATAGGATATGGGAACTATGGCTAACGTATTGGGCAGAAACACCATAGCAAGACAATACCATAGCAAGATTACGTTAAGACATACTCAAGACAAGCTAATAGACCACTAATGATAGAAGTTTTGGCAGAACCTCCCTTTTTCTCTTTTTTGTTTCTTTCTTTTTCTTTTTTTTTTGGGGGGGGGGGGGGGATTATTCTAAGCATATGATGATATGAGATCTTGATAATGTTATTTGGCAATGACATAAAGCGGTCCCAATATCTGACGCATATCTGAAAAAAAAGAAAAAAAAGAAAAGAAAACTAGGAAAAAAAGGGAAGAAAAAAAGTTGTATTTTTATTCATTTCTGGCCTTTCTTATCTGCATCCTTGAGGATTTTACCTGGAGGACTCCTTATTCCTTGGTGGGGAACATACCACCTATGCTGTTTAGGATTGAGCAATACTTATTTGCGAGTATATCTTCTTTTATTAATTATAATTTTAACACTACAGAGAGCACTATGTTTTGGTTTTATATTTTTTCTTATATCACTAGATAGAGCACTCTCTACTGACATACCAGAATACATCGAATGTGAGCACCACTGCTGACCTTACAACGCTAACCACTGGCCTAAAGACACCTCCACATATAGGACCAGAACCATCTACATATCCACAGACGGGGATTGTACCGTCCTGGTGCAGTGATCTGGAGCGGATCTTGAGCTCCAGAAAAGTGTAAGTGCAATCGTTTTTGCCATATTTGATACCCTAAAATACTACACTATATTTGGGTTTTGTCCCTTCTATTTTTCATATTGCTCCATTGGAAGTAAGGACTTTAGTTGTAAGCGCTGCTTCCTGTCATTCTCTTATTTATATCATTTTCAAGCCCAGGGCAGGTGAGATTTGAGACCTGGTACACTGACCTGTCACTAAACTGACAGACCTCCTCTCTCTGATTCAGGCCTCTCTGTTCCACACGGGTCTCTGCATTTCATCTTTTGTGTTCTGTTTTTGTTCTTTGCATTCTGACACTTTGTAAACTTGTATGAGATTTTTCAGCAACTTGTGCTAATGCTTATCCTTTTTAATGTATGACACATATTTGGCAGACAGAAAAGATTTAGAAAAAATGTATGTGGCCCCAATTCTGTGTTATACATTATCGCTATGACATGCTATTCGTCTGACTGTTTATTTAAAAAAAAAAAAAGAAAAAAAAGAAAAAGCCAGTTTGTAGGATTCCCATGGAGGGTAACCTTTAAAGGGACTCTCCAGTGCTAGGAAAACAATCCGTTTTCCTGGCACTGCAGGTCCCCTCTCCCTCCCACCTCCCATCCCCGGTTGCTGAAGGGGTGAAAACCCCTTCAGTGACTTACCAGTAGCAGCGACGATGTCCCTCGTCGCTACTTCTTTCTCCACCCACGCTCCTCCCAGTCACCACGTCAGCTGGCGGGGGAGACAGATCCCGCCCGCCGTGGGGGAAACCTAATGCGCATGCACGGCAATGCCGCGCACGTGCATTAGACCTCTCCATAGGAAAGCATTGAAAATGCTTTTCAATGCTTTCCTATGGGGATTTTAGCGACGCTGAAGGTCCTCACACAGCACAAACCTGTGCTATAGACCAGGAATTCCCCTTTAGTGGCTGTCTAGTAGACCGCCACTAGAGGAGGAATTAACCCTGCAATGTAATTATTGCAGTTTATGAAAAGTTAAGGGTAGTGGGAGTTGGCACCCAGACCACTTCAATGGGCAGAAGTGGTCTGGGTGCCTGGAGTGTCCCTTTAATTACCCTGTTTCCCCAAAAATACACCCTACCCCGAAAATAAGCCCTAGCTGGATTATCGGGGTGGGCTGCAATATAAGCCCTACCCCGAAAATAAGACTTAGGCAGGGCCGGCGCGTCCATAAGGCGGCACAGGCGGCCGCCTTAGGACGCACCGGCCCGGGGGCGAAAATGTCCGGGTGACCGGCAGGAGGGAAGTGCACAGCTCCCCTCTCCTGCCGGTCACTTCTTGTAGTGTGGCCGAGCGCCTACCTGCAGTGCCGTGGACTGTGTGGAGGGGGCGGGGATATGACACGTCATATCCCTGCTCCCTCTGTAGCACACAGTGCGCCCAGCAGGGGCGTAGCAACAGCCGGCCACCTTCATGTCAGCATGGGAGGACTTCCTCCCAAGAAGACTGCAGAGAGCAGAAGGCAGAGAGGAGGGGGGTTGGGCAGGACTAGCTCCAACTACCAACTACCTCAGGCAGCACTCAGGTAAGCCACCCTACTGTGTATGGCTAGAAAAGTGTATATTTTGATGTGTGTGTGTATGTCTGTCTGTTAGTGTGTCTTTGTGTGTGTGTATGTCAGTGTGCCTGTATGACTGTCAGTGTGTCTGTGTGTGTTTCTGTATGTCAGTGTCTGTGTGTGTATGTCTGTCAGTGTGACTGTGTGTATATGTGTGTGTATGTCTGTCTGTGTGTGTGTGTGTGTGTGTGTGTGTGTGTATGTCTGTCAGTGGGTGTGTGTGTATGTCTGCCAGTGGGTGTGTGTGTATGTCTGTCAGTGGGTCTGTGTGTGTGTATGTCTGTCTGTTAGTGTGTGTGTGTGTGTGTATGTCTGTCTGTTAGTGTGTGTGTGTGTATGTCTGTCAGTGTGTGTGTGTGTCAGTGTGCCTGTATGACTGTCAGTGTGTCTTTGTGTATCTATATGTGTATCTGCATGTGTGTCAGGGTGTGTATCTTCGTGTATGTGTATCACAGTGTGTGCGTGTGTGGCAGTGTATGTGTATATGTGCATACATCTCAACATACATCTCAACATTCAAACACCAAACACTGTGACCAGCACCCGAACCCGCTTCACCACACAACGGCCGCCATGTTCTGTGACATCGCACTGGGCGAAGGCGGGAGCTACGGAGGGAGGAGGAGGCGGCTTCCGACTGTGCGCGCGTCAGTCAGGGATCTTGGCTCTTCTTTTGCCTCCTCTCCTCCCGCGGACATCTGCACCCCCCTCCCTCTTTAGTGCACGGAGCGGGCTGACGTCATCACAGCCGAACTTCTTCTTCTACCGGTACGGTAATCATCAAAAAAGAATGTTTGTTTTTTTGTTTTATGTACCGGTATTTGAAGAAAAGTTGTTTAAATGTTGTTCAATGTACATACCGGTACCGTAAATAAATAAGCCCTACCCTGAAAATAAGCCCTAGTGTGTTTTTTGTGACTAAAATTAATATAAGACCCGGTCTTATTTTCGGAGAAACACGGTAGCTTTTATATATTCTCTGTAGAGTGAGGGTATAAAACTATGCCTATGTTCCTTAGTTCTCTTTATCACATACTATGGTAGTTACCTTTCAAAAAATCATTGCGATTTAAAGGATACTCCAGGCACGTTCCGGACACGAACCCAACTGAAGTGCATTTGATAAGTTTTGGCCTTCAATTCATGCTGTATTTCTTTCTGTACAAACCTCTTTATTGGCAAGACTGATGTTTTGCAGCATAACCCCATGACCGTAGACATGCCGGCATCTTTTTTTTTTCCCTCAAAGTAGCTTCCTTATTAGAGGTATTCATTCAACGAGAGGTCAGTGTGAACCGATTTACGAACATGACTTACCCAACAGCCTATCACAGTCCTATTATCTGCCCCCTTCCTCATTAGTACAGTTTTAAAATACTATAAAATTTAAACGAAGGGATTGATCGATTGTGTGCGGAGTCAGCAGTCAGCTCACACTGATCTCTTATTGACACATTGCTCAATGTCCACATGAATCAAAATCGGTTAATTATAGACATTTCACCTATTAGCATTATTAATGCACATTGTTTAAGCATGTGTGGGGTAGGCATAAGGCTATAAGATAAGGCCAGGGACTAATGAAAGTATTTAGAAAATTGGGCAGACTAGATGGGCCGAATGGTTCTTATCTGCCGTCACATTCTACATAGATCTCTGTAATCTACATCCTGTGGTAATGACAATTTTTTCTCATTACCCTCACAATATAGTCCCACCGAGCCTGGCGTTGCAAAATTAACAATGAAATCACAGTTTTGGCCCAGTTTTAAGACTACAACTTTTTCTGATGTAGGCAGCCTTGCTGACAGCAAAAATAGATACAAACATGAAAATTAGGATTGTGATTGATTTGATAAATGTAGTACAATACCGTAGGAAAGTCAGAAAACATTGATTGGTTGCCAACGCAAGTTGTAATGTCAGCAAACATTAGTATTAAACATTGTATTGAAGAATTATTTTTTTATATTAAGTCAAAACACACAATCCATGCCAAGGAAAGCTATATTTATCCACATAACATATACTGTCTGTATATATTATGGACGATAAGAGGAAGATGGAATGTATGAATTAATAGTTTAGACTAAGCTACATATCAACCAATTGTCTAACTAAAGGATAATTGATCAAGGAGCACCCCACATATGCTTAAAAAAAATAAAAAAAAATAAAAAGAGCAGATAATTTTTACATTTTAGTGTTTATGGATTACCCTCGAAGCACCCTTTAATATTACCTTATCAGACGGACAAGCTTGCAAGACCATAATAAATTAAGAGAGAACGGATAAAACTTTGCAGCTTGTGAGTTAGAATATTCTTCTAGACATTTTTAAAACACAGCATGTTCTATCAGATATACCAAAGGGTTTATAATGACAAAACAAGAAGCTCGCTGTCACCAGGAATGGAAATTAAAGGTATGACTCAGAGATAACCAATAAAACCTGTACTCCACACCTGACCATTTACTTAGTGCAGCTGGTAATTGAAGTGCTGACGCTTGCTGCTCAGCGGCAGATAGATTTGCAGATCTGTTGTTTTTTTCCCATTCCAAACTGTGTAAACTTTAATTTTAATAGTTAGAATGAAATAGCATCTTCCAGACCTTGTTACAGAGTCCAAGATTCTAGAACACACAGCATCTATATAAGTATCACAGGGACATATTTTATCAAAAGATGCTCTGCTGACCAAAACCTTGGTTTTATGTGTATTATATGTATTGCAAGCCATCACATTTACCTTTTCTCAATGTTGGATTCTAGAGTTCCCCCCTGTCAGTCCCTGCATTGGATTCTCGTAATATATAGGGCTCAATATAAAATTCTGGTTCTTGCTTTCAAATCTCTACATAATGCTGCTCCCACCTATCTATCCTCCCTAATACACAAATATGTCCTGTTTAGGTCCCTACGCTCTGCTGAAGACCAACGTCTATCCTCTGTTCGTACTCCCACCTCTGATGCTCGCCTTCAAGACTTCTCGAGGGCTGCACCGTTCCTGTGGAACTCACTTCCCTCCTCCGTTAGCTGTTCACCGAGTCTCCACTCCTTAAAAAAATCATTAAAAACTCACTTTTCCAAAGAAAGAGCTAAACATAAGCTCCAGAAAATTATAAGTGCTGCCTCCCTGCACCTTTCTATGCATATCAACCACACCACCAGAAAGAAGACACTCTGTTTAGGGAAACCAAAGCTGCCACACATCCAATATACAAGCGTAAAAAATTCCACTCCCTCACAAATCTGTATCAATTAAACTGTTAATGGTTCCCAACTGATTCCTCTCCTGCAACTTTCATTTAAAAAACAAAACAATCACACTAAGTATTCAGTGAATACTGTTCTACCAATCTACTTCCCTTCTTACTTCTCTTACCTTTTGTGTCATTTTACCCCACTCCCTCTAGCATGTAAGCTCATTGAGCAGGGCCCTCAACCTCTCTGTTCCTGTGTGTCCAACTTGTCTGGTTACAACTACATGTCTGTTCGTCCACCCATTGTAAAGCGCTGCGGAATTTGTTGGCACTAAACAAATATAATAATAATGTCATCCAACCTGTAATTAGGTTTCAACATGGTTGATCTTGTACCTCTAGTCTGATATCATCCTATGTCATCAAATGTTATCTTCGATACTGACACTCAGACGCTACTTATTACTGCCATTGTTTGTGTCATTTGGCTTTCAGTCTGTCATAGCCACTCATGCCAAGACGCACCTTCTGGTTCAAAACAAAGACACTAATATGTCTTGTTCTATATAAAACAGGTTATTTGTTTTTAGAAGCCTCACAAGTGGGTTTCCTTGTCTTTTCTATGATATTTGTCATTTGCTAGTCTTGTGTAAGGGCACTTACCAATTCTGACCCATCTATGTAATGTTTCTGCACTCCAACACTGACAGAGCCACTTCATTCCAGGCAGGTTCACAGCCTTGTGGTTATGGCTTTAATATTGACCAACCTGCGTCAATTCAGCCAATGTCAGGAGAATCCAGACACAGCGTCATTTTTAGGGATATGGGATGATAGTTAAAGGGGGAGGACCAGTCAAGAGATGTTTTTTTCAGGATAGGTACTACAGTGGCATGTTAAGGGCAGCAGGGATAACGCCAAAAGAGAGCAGTGTGTTAAGGAAGGCACAACACAGGGGGAGAGAGATCTGATAAGGTGAGATAGAACAGGATCAAGAGGGCAAGTGGTGAGTGGAGAGGAAAGGAGAAGCGCAGCCACCTCTTGTTCAGTAGCTGGGGAGAAAGTCTGAAGGATAGGAAAGGCATGATCAACGTGTGGTTGAGAAAGAGAATGGCAAGGTGGGGAGAATTCTTTCCTTAGCTGTTCAATCTTGTCGATAAAGTAGCATGCAAAGCTATCGGCCATAAGGTTAGTTTGAGGGGTGGCAAAGAAGAGAGTTAAAGGTGTCAAAGAGACGCCTGGGATTGCGGGAGCATGAACTAATGAGAGAGGGAAAAGTATGACTGTTTGGCGAGGGCAAGAGCTTTGTATGTAGTATGTATATGCAACCAAATGATGAAAAGAAAAAGAAAAGAAAAAAGAAAAAGAGGAGGGGGAAGGAATGTGGGAGAGAAAAATTAAGGTTTTGTTAATTTAGCTTCTGTTACTTCCTATATCTTACTAAGAGTTAAGACCGGTCACTCCAAGGTCCGGTAATATGTCATTCTATCTGTTCTCCTGTGCCTTTGTTAGTGTTGGGCTTGTAGTTTGCTGAGAATCCTCCACTGTTCTTGACAGTTTGTATCTCACTTTCTCTGGTTTCTAGAATTTTGTCCTTAAATGTACATTTGGTAAAAATAAATAAATAAAAATATCTATTTGATTTGGTGATAGTTGGACATTATCGTGTTTGTGCAGTTCTGATGTCCTAACCTTGGCTAGTGATTTTTACTATATACCATTACTTTTTAGGTGGGTCTGCCATCTGGAAGCAGTAGGTCACTCCATACTAGAAACAAGACACCTTCTCTACATTGTAAAATTTTAAACATTGGGTTCTTTTCTCCCCTCTCTTCCTTCTCCATCCCATTTGCTCTGTTACCCATAACTACTCTAGCTGCTTACACCTGATATTATTACTGATTTAAATTATTATACAGCATTTCTAGCCATTGACCCCATTTCCTATTGCCACCTGCTCTGATATTTGGATCAGCTGCCGATTCAGATCAAAAGCGGCCTGCCCTGACAATCAGTCTGGTGATCTGTCCATCTCTTGTTAATGGCCATTATGTACCTAAAAGCAAAACTGAGTAAGATAGGATTGCTTCTCCAACCATTCTGACGATACGGTGAATAATCATCTCTGGAAAGTAGGTCCAACACACACCTGCACCAACTTGATTTACACAGGACAGCCCAGGAACATTCCACATTTTATTGAGCTAACAAAATCTATTGAAATCATAGTTTATTTCCTTACTGCAAACAATTAAATGCTTTAGCCCGGCCAGAAAGATTTCTGTAGGGAAACATTGTAAACAGGTATAAATTTATCTTGCACTGACTAAGTCTAGGATAGAAACAGTATATTGCTCTCTTAAGTTTAAGCGAACAAACTTATTATTGTGTGCATAAATTCAATAATGAAGTGAAGTTACAGAAAGAAGCAACAAATAACTTTAATTACTCTATACAGGTAATAAAAAGTTGCAATACATATAGTACAGAAAAAGACACAAACATGGTGGTTTGAAGCTAAATGGTCACCGTCTACGTTTTAAGGTAGATTTCCACACTGAAACGTTGCTTTTAGCTAATGTGAGTGGATTCCAGTCAGCTTCCTCTCTTCGCCTGCCTTGAACTACAGTGAAAATCTGAGGAGTTGCTTCCTTTTGGACTATGGGTAGCATTAGAGGCTACGGTGGGGTATCATTGTATTTGGGAACAGTGGCCGAGTACAAGTACCAAACATGGGCTCTGCGAATTTTCTCAAAATAAAACACACATGGAAGAAAAAAAAACCACAAATCAATAAATATAGCCAGGAAATTTGACCTAATAATTGAATGAAAGAGTCAAAATGCTCCAAGTTAAATAGCCTGGGAAATGTACTTTCTACTAATCTATACTTTTGTGCAGCGGTTTTAGATTCACAGTACAAAATAGAAAAGATACAAATAATTAAATTAAAGGGACACTATAGTCACCAGAACAACTTTAGCTTAATGAAGCAGTTTTAGTGTATAGATCACTCCTCTCAGGTTTCACTGCTCAATTCACTGCCATTTAGGAGTTAAATCACTTTGTTTCTGTTTATGCAGCCCTGGTCACACCTCCCCTGGTTCGGATTGACACAGCCTGTATGAAAAAAACTGTTTTCCCTTTCAATCAGATGTAATTTACCTTAAATAATTTTATCTCTTGCTTTGTAAATTGAACTTTAATCACATACAGGAGACTCTTCCAGGGTCTAGCAAGCTATTAATATAGCAGGGGATAAGAACATCTAAATTGAACAGAACTTGCAAGAAAGGAAGGATAAACATTAGATGACTTTTTACAGGAAGTGTTTAGGAAGGTTGTGCAAGTCAGATGCAGGGAGGTGTGACTAGGGTTCTTAAACAAAGTGATTTACCGGTAACTCCTAAATGGCAGAGGATTGAGCAGTGAGACTGCAGGGGCATGTTCTATACACCAAAACTGCTTCATTAAGCTCAAGTTGTTTTGGTGACAATAGTGTCCCTTTAATAAACGGCTATTTCACTCATTACTGTTATTAGTCACAGAGTAAGAGTTTTTACTCTGGAGGTTGTGTTTCTACAATCCTACTAATCTGATATGATGGAATATTGACACAGGTTTTCCACGATCCATTTTACATTGGACAGGTTTTTTAGTACTGCATTACACTCGCAAAAGGCTGTATTTATTGCTCTGTATGCTATAGGTCAAGAGTAGGGAATCTTCATCACTCCACGTTTTAAACTACATCGCCTATAACGCTCTTACAAGCATAACGCTGCCAAAGAATCAGGGGAGTTGCAGTCAACATCTGGAGTGCGGAAGGTTGTCTACCCCTGCTATAGATTGTTCCACATTCTGCTTTAAGCTGTGCCTCCAATCACATTACACCCTGTCTGAGTCTGTGTATTGTCTGCTTACTACTGCCACCATGTTTGGATGTCTCCTGCCACAATTATTGCAATAATCTCATTTTACATTCAAACATTCATTCTGTATTAGACATAATGGTTTGTGTTTTACTGTGTTTCACTAAAATAATGTCCTGATAGTATATGCTCAGTAGAGTTCCCCCGTGGATTGCTACACAGGGGATGCTTGAACACTCATTGCTTTCCACTGATTACTGCTTCTCTGGGTTTGCCAAAGACTCTTCCTTCTTGGAATGCCATCTTTTTGTGAGGCCATGGTGGCTTTGACACTTTGACATCCCGTTTCTAATGGTTTGTAGTATCCGGCACAATGACAGAATAATGGGTCCTTTACACCAGTGACTTGCAACAGATCCAAACTGAGCTTGTGATTGTAACGAGATTGTTTTATGTAGCTATCCTTTCACAGACTAACAGGGCTGTGTATTGCCTGCTACTGGTGGTCAGCATTTCATTAATAGAGGTTGATAGAGTTCAGCTGAAACCATAACTTTTTCATGGTGCAGTTTGAGAAGTCATTTTGAATGCTCACTTGACTCACTTGAGCATCTGTTACATTTTGAGGCCGCAACGCTGAGGCATTACGTAACTGCGGGCTTTGTTTAATGCAATTCTGGGCAAAGTTCTAAAAAGTGGAGCTATCACTATGGAAAAAAACAAAATATTCCTGCTGTTTGCTCCAGCATTGTTATTTATATACAAGCCCACACCAGTCAAAAGCCTTTTTTTCAGCAGGTGGCTATTATCTATACTCATCTTAATAATAAAACCAACGCTTCAACAGCACAACAAACCTTGAAAAATCAAGTGAATACTAAGCAGCCTTAATGATCAAAAAGTCCCTCTGCTCCTGTAACTCCATCTTCTGTTTAAGTAGAATACGTGAGAAATCAATTCATGTACAATCTATTATTAAACTAATCAGCAAACTACAGTGTAACAATAAACTGATGCTTACGAAATATAAAAATAATGAAAATAAAAAAAATAAATTAAAATCTGACTTCAGAGAGAAACAGACAGGCTTATATCCTGCATGATTTTCAGGACAAATGGATCCCTGTGGGACCTTGGGAATTAATTTTTTTTTTCTCTTCTTTTTCAGACACAGTTCAGAATTAATGACGGTACCTGCAACAATGCTAGCTAGCTGCTGAGTCCTGTTGATGGGGTATATGTTACGTGCTTGAACGATAGCTGAGGCTATTTTCCTGGCGTGTCTCTCCTCCCCGTATGTTTTCAGAATGGACGCAAGCGCCTGTTGATCTAAAGCATTCACAACATCAGCAGCGGTGGGCATGTCAGGGTACCTACGCACAAGGAAAGCCAATTAGTTCACTGACGTGGGTTTTCATTGACAAAAGGTGAAGCTTCATAGAACGGAGACATAAAGCCAAATACACACTCTGCATAGGCGCGCCTCAGAGATTTTAAATAACTCAAAGCTGTCTTGTGAAATCAAAAATAGATGTTTCTTTTTTCAAATCACCTCCTATTACTTTGAGTTCCTTGCTCGTTCTGTCAAAAACTTCATGCTTTTTTGGTTTCTTGGTTTTAACAGATCATCTTAAATTGATCTATTTAAGTTACATGGTCTATTTTGCATTGTGCGTTTTAGAGAGACTGTAAAAATAAATACATATATTCATTAGGAAAAATGTGTAAATTGGTTAATTGTGATTAATCATCAGCCCCACACATAGAAGTCTATGAAAATATAAGGCAAGGAGGTAGAAAATGTTAAATGATTCGTGCTGCAAAACAAGATTGGCATATAGAAATCAGTTTAATAACCTGGAAGGGAATTAAGATTTGATTTAAACATATGCCCCCTCCCTATTTCATGTACTTTCCTTTTTGCTCAGATACATTTTGATTTGTAACACAAATGTAGATTTTATTAAAGGGCTATAGAGTCTTGTTTCCATTTAATAGAAATGTGCTCTAATGTGCGATTTGTATTTATTGATTCATAGATAGAATGCACAGTCTCTAATGACATTTTTTTCCTCATCATTCCTAGCCAGCACAGAATGAGCATTTCCTTGTATTTATGTATTTCTTAAAATAATAGGACCTCGGAAAGAAACATGTAATGCATATAGATCCTGTGTGTCCATCTATAGTCTTCATTAATTATTAAACAGAGAAATTCATAGTTCTGCATAGTTATACCAAAGGCTGGATTTTCCATTAGGCAGAGTAGGTTCCTGAGGTCTCTGTCCTATAAGGGGCACCTATATACAGCATTTCTAATGTGCCTTTTTGGAGCTTAGGTGGGCTGGTGAATAGAGATAAGCAGGAGTCTTGTCCAGTGTCCTCTGTAGTCGGGTTAGCCTTCTACATTTGATAGCAGGGCTACAGGAACAGTTATAGAGGGTGTACAAGCTCCTCCAGTGTCTGTGTGTAAGGCTGGACAGGAAGTGGAAGGGGTCACCTCCCATCTGTCCACTAACAGACTCTCATACAGAAAACGTCTTGTAGGAGGATCAGGGACATAATTGAGTGATGCACACTGCGTAACAGCTACTGTAGTTCTATTACTGAGTACTTTGCAAATAACCCTTCAGACTCCACATACTTGAACTCTAAACACCCCTTCTCCCCTAATCCTAAATGTAACCCTGCCCAAAATCTAAACAAACTATTTCCTTAGTCACGAATTTAACCCCTTAAGGACACATGAAGGAAATATTCCGTCATGATTCCCTTTTATTCCAGACGTTGTGTCCTTAAGGGGTTTAAGCAGCTCAATGTCTAAACCTGAAAGACACCCCATATACTATAACTATAACCCATTTCAAGTAAAGTCTGACAATAACCCTATTTACTCTAACCACGTTTGGCATCATTTTTTAACCCTGTATGCATTTACACAGCTGCATTCGCTCACTATACTCACAGTTCAAACACAATACATTACAAGTGGAAATGTACACACACATAGATAACTATCAAAATTGAATACATGATGTTTTATAGATTTTTTATTTTTTTTTGCCTGCAATGCCTAGTTAATAAATTATTAAACTTACTATCATTTTGCCTTTTTTTGAGGGAGCGTGAGCAGGGGCGGCTTAGACATGTAAATCAGGCCCTGGTTATACCCCAAAACCACTGGAACATCAACGGCAGAGATCCAAGATGGGTAATTTTGCTAACGCTAGACTGAACAATATGCGTTATATAGTGACTTAAATACTGTACAATGCCAAGGCTAGGAATTACTGGTACAACTGCACGTGAAATCAGGCACCGCTGATCAAAACCAATTTGTGTTAAGTGAAGTCTGCAGCACACACAATTTTGGCAACTGATTTTATTAATTAAGCACGTCTGTAAAACTACGGTGGGAGCAGATTCCTTACTTCCATCATCAACCTTAGAAACTGAAGGTATTAATGACCAAAAATCTTGGATTCCGACAAAAATATATCAATTTGACACATTATCATAAGTTGATTTCAGCAGCTCTTCATACAAATTGTGAACAGAAGAACTTTAAATTCAATGTGTTAACTGGGCAGAATTAAAAAGTCAATTCCGTAGATTAATTAACAAGAATGATTAGCTCTTGGTAGTTTAGCCTAATAGACAATACACTGTCCAAATGACCTACTGCAGCAGATGAGCTTACACTCTAATGGCCATTGGAGTGATACTAAAAACCTACAGTTATTTAAATGTGCATTGGGATTTGGGATAGTGTGCAAGTAACTCTTTTCTTTGTTATTGATTGTATGTATTGGGGCTGACATGTTTATTACTTATTGCTGCCGCCCAGGAGTAGTGGGAGTTTGAGGATTAATTTTGTATCTTTGAATTTGATTTTGTGCCACACAGCCATGTTACAGTGCTGCCATCCCCTCCCTGTGTTCCCTATTAAGTGTTAATAAGTGTTAAGGGGTTTAGAAAATACCCCTCTCTGCCTCATTATAAATATTACCTTTTCGCTGAAAGCACTGTTAGTGTAGGACTCACCTAAGAGGTTTTGCCTTGACGTGGCAGGTGAGCTTACACTTAAAGTGCCACTGGACTGATACTAAAATATATCCAGTTATTTAAATGTACATAGTGGTTTGGGATAGTGCGCATGTAACTTTTTTCTTTCGTTTTTTTAAATTAGCTACCTTGTTTACTGATCGGGCTGTCAAAGTCCACTGAATGTAGTACAAACATTGCATTTGCCAGCCTTGACTTGTTAAATGATGGTTCTTAGTCTAACGAACCATAATATAGTCAAAATATTAAGGAATTACAGTCAAATTATTGTCTGTTGTATACTACTAGTAAAAATTGGCTACCATGTTCCCCACATCTAGCAATTAAAAAGGTCTCGGTATAAAGAGTAATATAATATTCCAACCCTCCTTCACCTCTCTGTGTATCGGATTCTGAATGTGCTCTGTAGGTTATTTGCTGAATAAACCGAACAGCTTTACGGCACCAAATTCTCCTACATTCTGTCTTCGTTCTTGCATATGACAAAAATTACAGAACAGTCACGTTTACGGTACGAGTATTTTTTAAAATTAAAACAGATATTAATTGTGCTATTCTATCATGTATGACCCTAAAACTGCTTTTTTTGTTTTTAACAGGTGGAATCAATGGCAGCAAGCTCACAGACATTAGTAAAACATGCAGGTTGACAAAAGTTAATTGCACCTAAAAATTATGGCAAAATTAAATTAAGTTGAATGAAATGTACTTGGTCCTTTGCTTCTTGACAATGCAGTGGTGACATGAGCACCTATGTTAAATATACTATTAATGGAAATATATATATGAAATCATATATTTTTTTGGCACAAATATTTCCTATTTATATGTCCTAGACTTCGTGAGTCATATACGACTGCTCTTATTTAAGTAGTTACAGGTGAAACACAAAGATGAATATTTTGAGCACTGTTGGGCAGTGAGCTGCAGGGCGATACACAGGCTTGGTAAAACGGTTAAATACGTGTCTGCAATCTGATTATTAAGTGTTTAGGGAATCTGTCTGAAGTACTTGCTAAAAGGAATAAAAAACTTGGTCTGCTGACTATTTTTGTTACGTTTTCTGCCTACACAGTGGAGGAGGAATTTAAGATAGCATTTATTACACATTCCCTGTTTCTGTGCACACGAAGAGAAAGTAAGAGGAGGCTTGCTTTCTTCAACAAAACTTTATAATTGGACTTTGACTGCTGCTGTCTCGATCTCATTTTGCTGTTTCCGTATCGGTACATGATGTGTTTTTATAAATTGGCTGGACAATTACCCAGCAATGAGAAAGTGTAGACTGTATTCCCTCTCCTTCAGGCTACACAAGTTCATGAGATTTGTATTTCGGCAGACAGACCACTTAAATATGTTTTGAATATATTAATGATATATGCCAACAAGTTTTAATAAGTACTGACATGTGCCATACGTACGTCGAATATGTTCGCAAAGAACCATGTGTTGCATACATTTTGAGAAGAAGGGGAAATGCTGAACTGAATTTAAACATGATATAATGTTTCTATATTTTTTTGAGATTGCCGATGTAACCTGGTTTTGGTGGATATGGCTAGTTTAGCAAAAGGAGTTCTTGATACCCTAGTCCAGGGGTTGGCAACTTTCAGCACTCGAGATGTTGTGGACTACATCCCTGTTAATGCTTTGCCAGCATTATGGCTGTAAGAGCATTATAGGATATGAAGTCCACAACATCTCGAGTGCCGAATGTTTACTACCCCGGCCTAACTGTAGTCACAATATCCACTTCACATGTCTTTAGAAAAGTCTCATGTAATTATCAGAACAAGGCATACCAAAGCATCAATGCAGTCTGCTTCCTTTGCGATTGTATGGTTTGCCATATTGAGTGTACCAGCTCTGGAAAAGGAAGGGAAGCCATACAAACACTGCTTGCAGCAGGGAATCCATGCTGTGAGAATGCACCGTGTTGTCTGGTATTGCTAAAACTTGGCTCCTTGAATCCAATATGAATGCTTACATGCCTGGTGGATCATACAATCGAGCTTTCAATCGGTCAGTCTGCTGTATGATCCTCTGTATGATCACACAAAAGAAAATATCCTTAAAGGGGCAAGCTAAGCAATCTAACCACTACATCTCTCTGTCTTGAGTACCCTGGCAGCTTAATAACCTGGTGCCGAAGGACTGCCCTTCATTTGGCTGCATTGTTAAGGTGGAATTAACACTTCCGCATTATCACTGTCAAGTCTGCCCAGATTGGATGATGGTGACTGACTGTGAGTCCTGGGAGTGTGTAAGCCCAGCCCTCTCAGCCAATCAGCAATATTCAGGTTGGATGAAACTGACATAGTTTACACGAAAGTGTTAATTCTGCATTATTAACACGGCTTATTTAGCGGTGGTCCCTCGGTGCCAGGAAGAGCCCCAGTTTATACAAACCATTATTTAACTGGGGAAACGCCAAGGACACTCTAGGAGATCAAACTACTGCAGCAAGCTGGGCAGCTTTAGGTTTCTTACTGTGCCCTTCGCTGGAATGTAAGGCAAGGTAATGCCAATTAGGACCAATGAACTCCAGGTATGGTCTACCCCTGCACCCCTGACTAAGGCTATTTTTGAAAATACCCACTATACAGGTGATGAACACACAGAGGTCAACACAAACACTGGGGATAAGGATTTATAAGGAGGGACAAAGATTTGTGTTTGTCCAAACAAGTCTGATTATTGATAACAGAATACGACTCATAATATATTCTGAATTACATTTTCTGCAAAGGAATTGTTCGATTTTACGTTGGTTATATGCAGCAGCTGCTTGTCACTGTCTGAATATTATTTGTGATTATATATGGATATATTTTTTTTTCTATTACTTTCTTAATACTTTTTTCTCTACTTCTTCACAAATTCCCTGGATATGACCTCAGAGTTGCCATAGCAACAGTTTTGACGCCATCCTACACATCTGGGCTTTAGAAGCAATCGTTGCTCTATCCCTTACCGACCAGACGAAGGTCAGAGTTTATGACTGAAACGTTACCAGCATTTATTAATTCCCTATTGCTGCAGGTTAATTAACACCTGAGAGTGCGTACATTTGCTAGTAGTTTATTATTTATTGTTCTATTCTCATGCATTGCATTTGCAAATAAAGAGCTAACATTTAGAGTTTTCTTGTAAGACTAGATTTCAGCTTTTTAAAACAATTTATATTTAAATTATGTTTTAAAAATGTTTGAGGGTGTTTCTGTTATTTTAGAGACCCAAACATGGTTTGAATTCCGTTTGTTTTTTTCGATCAATTTATAATGTTTATATTAATTTCTCTGACTTGTTCCGTCTGTGTGGATTCCCCCCCCCCCCCCCCCTTTCAAAAACAGATAGCAGAAGATGCAGTGGGTGAGCCTGTCTAGTGTTTTAGCACCACAATCAGTGTGATATGTTGGATGTGTCTTATAATGCAATAGGACAGGCATCTGCTAAGGTGATAGCATGCAGCCAGCTGGAATTGCAAAGAATGAAAATCTCGTATACTTTTTACAGTTACTGTAGTTTGAGGAACACATAACGAAATTTGCCAAAACTTAACAAATTATGTTTTCTTACAGTAAAAAAAAAAACATAATTAGTTTGGGCATGCAATCTACCTATAATAATCTTTCCGCACTACCAGAATTTATTAAATAAGCACTTTTATTTGAGACATTTCTTCAACTTCAAACAACTTAATATATCTCCCTAAGCACATTTCATTATTTCATATTATATGCCTTCGGATTTCAGAAATGTATCTTACAGCAAAGTAAGCTATAGTTTGTTTTGCCACTATTTGGAGGGCAGAGAAAACAAAGTTTTAATCCTCAATATTAAATAAAGTGTACTTTCATATTGGTTTACAGATCATTGTCCTGCAGTCTCAAAGCTCAGCTCTATGCTGTTTGGGGGTTATATCACTTTGTTTGTGTAGCTCTAACAACACTTCACTTAGCCAATGCAGAATTGTAATACGGGAGGGAGCCCAGGAGCTTGTACACTGCACCTTCGCCAAGTGCAAACAGAGCATTGCTTCCACAAACCCTTCCCTTCAGAACACTGCTGCAGGCTAACACAGCAGTGCTGGAGCTTGCTAGATAAGTATACTCAGTCTGCACCCAGTGGAGGTGCAGGCTAAAGTTCCTCATTACAGGACCACTAGGGATTGTTATGTCCCGCCTCTCTGGCACATGATATGAAGCGAGAATTGGGGGGGAGGGAGGGGTTAAATTTAAATAAATAATGCCCTCTCATCTCCCCACAAAATACAGCCCTTACCCCACCCCACAACTCCATACACATTGCATCCACAATATACATACACTTCCTACCACACACACATACACTGCATCCCCTATATACACACACACACTGCATCCCCTATACACACACACACACACACACTGCATCCCCTATATATATATATATATATATATATATATATATATATATACACACACACACACACACACACACTACATACCCTAAACACACCCTGGATTCCCCATATAAACACGCACATATTACATGCTCTACCAAAACACACATGCGCTACATTGGAAAAGAAAGACAATGAGGAAAACCTCCTGAGGAGAGATCCCAATTGGGGTAAAATAATGGTAACTAGGCTGTGACAAAAAATACAACATTTGCTGATGCGGACAAAATACCGTTATGCCTGTACGTAAGGATAAAACTACCCCCTTTTTTAGCCAGCCTATCTACCTGTAAACGCTAAACACGCAGGGTCAGCCTACTTACAACCCTTATCATAGGCTAAATATTACTGAAGCTATGAAAATTCGGGCTCACTACACATGAGAAGCCAAGCTTTCGTTATTTTAATTATAGGGTCTAATACGTAAACCTTAATTAGACTGTATGTTCATTGACCCTTAGCGGTATTTTGGCTTAATTCTTCTGTTGATAAAATCGTTCTGTTAATCTTTCACTTAAAAATGTAAAAACTTAAAATGCGCAATTGTCTCTGCCACAGTCTCACTTGCCTTTACCCACATGTACGCTGTTGTGGCGTTTATTGATATGTTTGTACTCACCTGCGCAGCAAAAATAAAGAATTAAATTAAATTAATTAAAAATAAATAAAGATAAAAAAAAAATACAACATATAACAATGATGAAGAGATACTATAGTAGATACCATATAGTGACGGCAGGATATCCTACCGTTACTATATGGTATCTACTATATATATATATATATATATATATATATATATATATATATATATATATATATATATATATATATATATATATAAAACTGTTATATGTTGTATTTTTTTGTCACAGCTTATTTACCATTTATTTTACCACAATTGAGATCTCTCCTTAGGAGATTTTCCCCATTGTCTTTCTTTCCTATTATTATTAGGGTTTATGCCCAGAGTGGGTGGGTACCACTAACACTGACCCCCCCTGACTGGGATATCTCCCATACAGGGTTTTTTTTTTAGCTATTTCTACATACCCTATACACATACACACTTGCTACATCCCCTATAGACATAGGCTAAAGTTTCCTGTAATTATAGCAGTGGTAGTTTTAATTTTATTCCTTCTAAATTTATAGTTAAAATATATGGATACGTATTATATTTTGCACTGAATCTCACAGTAGATGTTTGTACAATGATAGTATTACATTTTTATCTTTTTGCACTTACCGGTCACCGTCCATTCTCATATCCAAGGGACCATCCCTCGAAAGTGAGAAACCTCGTTCTGGATTGTCAAACTGCATAGAGGAACAGCCAGCATCCAACAAAACTCCATCTACAGTTGCTGGTTCTACTCCAGCAGATATTAACAAGTCTTCACAATCACTGAATCTCCCCAAGAAAGCTTGAATTTTCTGTCTGTGAAGAAGAATGGGGAAACAAAGATACTGTTAACAGTCTAAATAGCTTGGACAAAGTTTGCCATCAAGAATGTAGGTGCTCGGAAGAAAAGAGGAAAATTAAATATATTTTACATGCTCTGTAAAAGGAACCACATGCAGCTATCCCCTTATTATTATTTGGTATGTACTAAGACTAGAATTTAAAGCACTAGCCCTAAACAGGCATATTTTAAGTGGACGCAATAATAACCACCAACACACAGCGAGGTAGACTTGTTTACAGGAAATTCCTGACAATAAACCTCAGATTAATCTGTAAAGCAAAAATAGCTCACATAGCAGAATATGGTTTTATCAAGCGATAATTAATCACAGAGGTAATGGGTCACTCACAATCTCCAGAGCAGGCTCTGGCTCTATTGGCTTGTAAATAGTAAAGCAGCGTTGGTACTAATTTCCAATCCTGGAACTCCTTCCTCCACAGAATCAATGAGGAGACTTCAAGTGTAATGATTTAAAAAAAATACTATTTACTCAATGGTATAATTTAAAAACAGAGTAAAATACAGAAACTAGCAGTAAACAACAAGAAACCACAGTCCACAATTTAGGAAAGCACAACTTGTTTAAACCTTACGATCTTCTGCAAGGTGCAAAGGGTTCTGTTCAGAACTCAAATTTGGTGCCATTATTCCAGTGTCTCCCGGTCACTTCCGGGTTGCGTTTATGCTACAGTAGCTTGACCTTTCACATTGCTTTTTGTATTATTTGTTACATTATATTGTAAGTGTCTTGTAAGTGGTTATAGACACTAGGGCAGCTGCACTTGCACTTTGTAATTGGCGCCAATCCACCCAAATTCCATTGCTTTTCTTTGGTTTTTGTAAGTTATATTTTAAGTGGAGTACTAATTAAAAAGGCACTCAAAGCATCATAATCACCACAGCCTATAATAGCAGCTTTGGTGCTTGTAGGTCGCAGACACCATTCCCCTGGTTCATCAGTGGCCCCCAGGAGCCAGAGGACTGCTAAAGTGGGATTTACATTTCTACAATAGCAATGTTGTTTCTTCAAATTTGGACTGCATTAATTGGCTTGGCATGTCATCCGATTCTCCCAGCCAATCAAATGTGTCCAAACATGGATGAAATTGATATTGAAAATGTGGAAGTGTTCATACTGCATTAGTAGTACAGTGATTGGAGGTATTCAGCAAACAAAGTGCTTGTTCAGATGTTTCATTCATGAATTTCCATATCCCATAAATTCCAGAGGTTTAGGATAAATGCTTGGTTGTCCTTTTGAGAACAATGGGAATATCAGGATTGGATGAGAGGTTTCAACCACTATCTGGATTGGGCAGAATTCTCAGCAGAAATTAAAATTTATTTGCTTTTTAATACAATGTCTGTGTAATGCATGCTTCAGTCATAACACTAGAATTTAAATCACCAAATGCACATGAAACATATACAATGTATTATGGCTCACGGTGCCTAGAGAGATATCAGCTATGCCTCACTAATGATGCCAACAAGGCTGAAACGATCGTCTGGGGTGTCTGTGTCTCTCATGCAAAGGAAACTTGGTGGCATTTTGGAACTGGACTGCCCGTATGGGTGGAACCAGTCTGATATGCTTCAGAGATGTTCTCTCTGTAATGGAACAAGATGAGCTAAAACCAGCTTGAGATCTGAGCGGGGAACCACCAAAGGGCAGGCTCTTCCAGCTGCTGCCCATTCTCAGTATACTCTTGCACCCCTTTTTTTTGCTTAGCATTGCATAATTTGATTAAACTACCGCTTCTGATAGCGCAGGATGTCCATTATTATTTAGAAACTGGCACTATTTGTTATTGCTATTTTCTGATTATTAGTTTGGATTAATACTAAATTATTTGATGATAGAGATGAGCTTGACATCTGTTGTGTAGTTTGAGAATAAATTGTATTGGGTAATGCAGAAGGCCAAGGAAAAAAATAACAGAAAGATGCAAAGTGATTTAAGAAACAAATAAGGGAAAGGGAATTATGCCAACAGACACCGCAAGCAACACTGTAGTCACCAGAACCACTACACCTTAATGTAGTCGTTCTGGTGTAATCAGACTGTCCATTCGGGACATTTTCTCTTTTAAAAAGGCAGTGTTTGCATTGAAAAGCCTGCAGTGACAAGGACATTGCAGCCTACTAACACCTGTATTGGCAGTCATGTAGAAGTGCATCCTGGGTCAGTAATTGTGCAGCACTGGTGTTTAGCGTCTCCGTTAAAACATTCCAAATAGAAATGCATTGAATCAAGGAGTTGCTGATTGGTGCAGCGTAGAGTTTTGCTGCACATGCGCAAAAGCACTGGAGTGGCTGAGATCATCAAGATTGATTATCTTAGCCATGGATGAATGGCCGGTCACAGCAAGACCAGTAAGTTGTGGGAAAAAAGGTGAGGAAAAGAAAGGCCAGGGCGTTAAACAATTTGGAGTACATGTTTGTATTCCTCAAACTATAGTGTTCCTTTAATTAGGTTAATTACTAAATCAGCAACTCTGGCTCGACGGTACTCTACATGCTGGATTCTGGGTTCAGACAAGAACATACGAATATCAAAACAACACTTACTAAACTGAGTGTGGTTAAGCAAAGGTAGTGGTGAAACCGTAAAGATGGAACAGTTATTTCACCAAAAAATATACGTGCACAAGCTGAAAAGTCCCATTTTCATAACGAGACAGCATTGAGGATTGGTGAGAAATAAAGTATGCTGTGTTGAGATAGTTTGACTTTCAGATGAATATTCTTCATCATTATTATTATTCAAATCATTTTATTTTGAGTTTCTGGAATCCTTGATCATTTTTCTAATGCTAATCTCACATTCTCATGTAAGTGGTGGATTTCAAATGACACAGAGAATTATAAACTCTTCCACACAGTGTAGCGAACATCAGTTACAAAAATAAAAATATATATGTACGGAGTGAAGGTTTAAGCTATCCAGAAGTGATACATGCAAGATCATTTCTACTTATGGTGTACAATTTAAATGTCTAGAACTGCTTATGACGGGAACTTCAAACATCAAAAGGATCTTTTTCAAATGTAATAACGACAGGAAGCAAACCAGCAAAATCACTTTCATTACAAAATCCGTAGACGACCTCCATGCCAGTCTGTTGGGGGAAGGCGGGGGGAATCCTTAAAAATATAATTACCGTAATGTTTTTAACAGCAGCAAGTACATCAATTTGGAAGTGTCATTTACAACTATCACAGCAATGGCGAATTTATTTTAAATAAGAATGAATGGTATGAGTAATAGAAGGAAGCAGTTGTCACAATGCATGACTCAAATTGTAATTAAACCTAATGTAATGAAGAGAAAAAAAACGGTACTCGTCTTTAAGGATAAAAAAAAGAAAATACATTTCTTTGTGGAAGCAGGGACAAGCAAAGAATAATGATTTAAATATCTACATACATTACGGGCACGGCTTCATAACCTATTTAACACGATAAAGGTGCTTAGCCAGAAGCAAGCACGTACAAGCAATTAGAAATTTTATATAGCCAACTAAGATACATGAGCGGTGGGCAAAGAAAGTACATGCCATTTTAATAGATTTAAATATGATGCATGGAGATTTCATATGATGCAAAAAGCTACATGGAGAGATTTTTATGATTAGCATTCTCTTGTACGCTTGCAGTTATTGTCGGTTTTCTGCGTAAATGTCATTTATATTGGTCTAATTTGGTAGCAGAACGTAAGCCATGTTTCTGTAAGCAGGAACTATGTTGGGCTGGAGGCACGCAGATAGTCGATGAGACTTCACATAGGCAACCAGGGGTAACAGAACCCAGATTTCATGCTTTCTGTGATACAGACTGGGACAGGTTAAAATGAAGCTTTG
Organism: Pelobates fuscus; assembly: GCF_036172605.1. Classification (NCBI taxonomy): domain Eukaryota; kingdom Metazoa; phylum Chordata; class Amphibia; order Anura; family Pelobatidae; genus Pelobates; species Pelobates fuscus. Next base: position 132,226,913 of record NC_086328.1, read on the forward strand.
ATTACAGGATGGTACTAAGGGTTCTTGAGATTAAAGGGAAACTATAGTGCCAGGAAAACAAAGTATAGCTCCCTATATTGCCCCCATCTGTCACTGTCAGGGCTCCGCGGGCAGCGGTGAGGGGAGGCTGCAATCCTCTCGCAGCACTCACCCTCGGTCCGTCGCCGCCCGCGGTCCCCTCTCCCCTTACCGTTAAGCGAGCGGCGTCCTCTCCTCTTGACACGCCGCTCGCGTCCGCCTCTCCTCCTCCCAGCGGCAGCATGTCTAACGCTGCACGCTGGGAGCCGGCACTATTATCTAAGCGCCGGGGTCACTCACGTGACCCGGCGTTAAAGCTACAGTGCAACAAACACAGTGGGGGGTATAGATATCCCCCACGTGTGTTTGTTAATACTGATTGGTGGTTAGCCAATCAGGATTCAGGCTAGGATTTAAATACTTACCTTTCCTGTCTATCTGTGCCCTGTTGTGGTCTTTGCTTTATAGTATCGATTGTGAACGTGTGCTTTCTGGTTACGTACCCTCTGGCTTGTTATACTGACTTTGTGACTTTCTCCTACCCTTTGACCTCGGCTTGTTTCTCGTTATTCTGTTTTCTGGTTCCCCTTACTCGGCTTGTCTCCTGACTATTCTTTGTGTGCTTAGCCCGGCCACTCTAAGGACCGGTACAGCACACTTTCTGTGTGTGTGTCTGTGTGTGTGTTAGCGTGTTGGGTTCCCCGGGATCGTGACAGTCACACATCCTCCCCTCCCTTGGTGCAGAAGGGGTTAAAACCCGGAGCTGGTTCTGGCACTGATTTCACTACTCCCCCGCCGCCTAACGTCAATGCATGCCCTCGCATTAGTATTTCCCCATAGGAATGCTTTCCTATGGGGTTTTACATGACGCAGAATGCCCACAAAAGTTATCTAACGACCCAGAAGTCTCTCTGGCAGACACCCACTAGAAATGGAGTTAACCCTCAAAGGTAATTATTGCAGTTTATTATAAACTGAAATAATTACCTTTGCAGGTTTAAGGGACATGGGGCTATGCACCCAGATGAGCTGAAGTGGTCTGGGAGCCTATACTATCCCTTTAAAGAAAGAAAGCGATCGCAAATTAAACAGTACAAATCCAATAATACTAGTATAGTATTGCGATAATCAAGATTATGGTTTAGGTGATAGTTGCACTCACAAAACGTATGTGGATAGTGAGCCTCAAAGTCTCCCCGGAGTTATCCAGGGGGTTGCCAAAACTCCTCCTCCGTGTTAGGTTTCCACTGGCTAGCTCAGGAACACAGGAACACCAGGTAGCAGATATAAAAAGATTTATTCAATGGATAGTTACAAGAAAAATAGGTAACTTGAAGGAGGAACAAAATATATATGGACAAATAGAAATGCAGAAAGTAAAGAATTAGTTTAAATAAATAAATAATTATATGTATTTTATGCATGCAGACCCTGAAGAAGCCAAAGTTTATTAGAAGAAACGCGTAGGATCTATTTTTCTGCACTATAAATCGTTTTTAGGTTGTAGATACTGCTAAACTGCTGTGAATTGAACTTTAATCAGGCAGTTCCTGCAGGGTCTAGCAAGCTATTACTAGAGCGGGACATAGGAAATTCTAAAATCAACAGAATTTGCAATAAAAAGAAGTGTAAACATTAGATTACTCTTTACAGGAAGTGTTTAAGAAGGCTGTGTAAGTCACATGCAGGGAGGTGTGGCCAGGGCTGCACAAACCAAGTGATTTAACTCCTACATTGCCACCTGCGCCTGTTTCCGCCGACAGGTCCGTGAATAGGAGGATAGATTTAAATTTGTCATGTAGGTCCTTTTTTGCTCTATGTGCTCGGAGGATTTGGTCTTTGGTATGGTAATAATGGAGCCTCATGAGCACGTCTCGAGGCGTGGATGGTGGCAAGTGTTGCGGCCTGGGGATTCTGTGAATGCGGTCCAATAACAACATGTCAGCAGGTATGTCCGGTAAGACCGTCCGGAACAGCTCCATGGTGTAGGGCGTTAAGTCCTGAGCTCCCACGTCCTCTGGGACTCCTCTGAGCCTGATGTTATTGCGGCGGGACCTATCTTCTGCGTCCGTGATTTTAGCTTCGTGTATTGACAGCCTCTTTTCCATCTCATCCATTCGGTCCTCAAGGGCTGAGTGGGCCGTGATATTTTCTTCCATTTTCTCCTCTAGTTGGGAGGCTTGTGCGTCCAAGTCAGTAATGTCATTTTTGATTGTTACTAGAGCCGTTGTGAACGACGCTTGCATTCTCAAGACTGCCGCGTCCAGCATCTTTTGCAGCAGGTTCGGGGTCAGCGGGGTCTCTGTGTCAGCTTCTTGTGTGCCGGTAAGGTCCGCATGGGGATCAGGCTCGGCGCCATCTTGGGCCTGTACTTTGGCCTGCTTTGGGTGCGGTGTTCTGGCCGCAAAGAAGGCTGCGCCTTTTTTAGTGCGGTGTTGTGACATCGTAGATCCATGTTTGATCGGGAAGTAGCCCCCCCCAAAAAAGGATTTATCCGCGTTTAAGAGCCCTGTGCTGCGGAGCTCTTTCAGTGTGCTGCCTGCTCCATTCGACGTCCGGCCATGCCCTAAAAGAGAACTATTTAAATGGACACTGTGCGAGGGTTTTTTTTATGCAGGTTTTTTTTTTTGGGGACATGTTTTTCTTTTAATTATTGATTTGTAATAAATATTTTTATATCTGCTACCTGGTGTTCCTGGGTTTCTGAATAAGCCAACTGAAACCGAACATGAAGGAGGAGTATTGGCAACCCGGGGAGGCTTTGAGACTATCAACATACATTTTGTGAGTGCACCTATTACCTAAACAGTAATCTTAATTACAGCAATACTACACAGGTATTGCATTTGTTGTATTTTTGTGAAACAGCTGAAACTTGTTGTTAAGAAAGGCCTTTAAGGAGGAGCCTTAGGGGTAGCTACCACTTCCTTTTTAAGCCATTTTCCAGCAAAGCATTTGCTTAGTTATATACTATTTTGCACATTTAGCTGTTTTTTTTTTGTAATATAATAAATAAGTAAATTTTCATAATATTATTCTACGAAATAAGTCCAACATCGATATATTTCAATTCTGTTCTACATCCAATAGTCAGAAACATTTATGCCAAAAGTACCTGCAATCAGAAGTGCGGTTAGAGAACATTTTATCTTCAACAATGAATGCAGAATCATACGCAGTCACGTACAGATTTACAGAGTAGGATACAAAGTAATGAAAAGAAATGTAATAGAATCCAGAACAAAGGATAGAAAAATCATTGGTGAAAGACAAAATGAAGACTAAACTATGTCTGGAAACAGAAATCTGTTAAATATAAATTCTGTTTCGATTAAACGTTAGCTATTGGTTGTGCTTTATTTTCTTAAATATCCAAAGTATTTTTAATGTTTATTTATTTATTTCCAAGGCTTGCTATATAAATTCCTTTACCGGCCAGATTTACCCTTCTTGCCCCAAGGTCAGCTTCCTCATTGTTCCTTATGCCCCTATTATTATTTTTTTTAGATTTCTTAAATTACAAAAGGAAAGCACTCATGGAGCATGCACATTCAAACCTAATCATTGGCAAACATGAATGCACTTAAGGTATTATGGGTCAGGAAAATTGCCAGGAACCCGAAAGTGATGCAGAGGCGAGTATGGTTTTTACTTCCCTCAGCAGCGCAAGTCACTCCAGTAAATTTTTCAAAAACATTTCCAGTTGTAAGGAAACCAGAAATGTAACTTTAAGAGAAGATCAGCTTCACATTAATATCTCACAAATGGCAATGCTTACATTTGTCAGAGTGCAGGACAGAGTAGAATGCACCAAAACCACAACATGAAGGTTTTGATAATTAAGTGTCGCTTTAATGAACCGCAAATAAATAAGACTGCCACTTTAATGTCAATATTTCATTTCAATGTCTAATAGGTTTTCACATATTATATTTCAATTTTCTATTTCTCCTTTTAGATCAACAGTGGGTACAGAATAGTATAATTTGATATGCTTAAAAAATGTAAACTATATAACTATGATACTTCAACATCAACTTCCTTTATTGTACTTCAAAGAAAAAGGCACCATCAAGGCGGAGAATGGGTAACGTAACCCTCCGTTACTATAAAACAAGAGGAGAAATTACATTTTTAGAAGGAAATGATTGAGGAAAACAGTCTACTAATATTCAGCCTATGGACATGCCATTTATTCACAAAGAATGGAGTTCAGTAATTTTTACTGGATAAAGGAAATGAATGTACCAGGCTATTTTTTTTTTCTTCTCCATATAATGTTATTTGCTGGAATAGAGATTATAACAAAAGTATTACTGTCTATGGCTTTGGCACATTTGCCAAGAATAGGACATGAAGCAAAACAACTCTGTCACGCACAGGACTAACTAGAAGATAAGGGACAGCAACAAGCATTTATCTTGCCAATGAACTGCATACCCTTCGTACTCGAGTTAAATGTTGAGGTCCAAAAGATACCCATCTGACAAGTCTTTAAACATTACCATTACAATCAAACTGCACAGATTCCTATTAGAAAGTAACACAAGGATACAGCTGCTGGTATTTGGTGTTAGACTGATTAAATGCTGTTTTCATTCTTCATCTACAATATCAGTCTATTGAATTCATTAACAAGGGTAGGATAACAATTAAACCTCTGTTACATTAAGCAGTTACAAATTGTCGGTTGTAGCCTCTCATGTCTACTTTAAGTGTTATATGACAAGCTCCCCAGAACAAAAAATATCTTTCATGGTGGGATAAATTATATGTCATGCTTTAACACTCCTTTGATTCAATAAGTTCACTGCTCTTTTTCCGAGTGTCAGAAAAACTGCTTCATTATTTTCGAAAACACTATTTTTTTTTGTTGCGTTCTGTTGAGTTACTTCTGAGAGTCTGTTTCCTGAATTCCAAAATAGTTTAATTCCCTTTGGCTGTAGTGATTGGAGGCATGTTTTAATTTAATGATTTTAAATTTTGGCAACACAATATATTCCTATAGTATTTCCGAGTTATTTAATTGCACAAAGCTTCATTAGAACTAGATTCTAGATCCGGGATAGTTTGCTTCCCTATATATCAACCCTACAAACACTATCTCATTACCCATCCGTTTCACACACGCTACTTCTTTCATCCCACACATAAAATAATTTTCTCAGCATCCACACTAACCCTATCAAACCAAAATGATTGTGATTTTAGGAGTGAGCAAGACAATCACATACGAGCTACATACAACATTATAGAAGATGCTGCAATATACTTAAAATTTCTATAAGTAGGATATTAAAGGAGAATCAAATTAGAGAATAATGAAACGCGCTGGGAGAAAAACTCTGGGACTTCCTATCAGTGCTTATAAGGCATCAAAGAAGAAATTGAAGACAGGGCTTTTTGACAAAGCATTGTGTGCTCTGTGCAATCCAATCCCACAAAGGTTCCAATGTGTATCTCACATCATTTTCTTCACAGTTGTTTTTATCCTAATACATATTTTATTTATGTGCTTTTCTTTTTTCTTTCTACCAATGGGATGGTTACACCCATACTCTTGATATTTACTTTATAGGTCCAAGGCCTTCACCCTATTTCTGGCTATAAGGACTAAAAATAAATACCTTGACCTGCACATGTGTTATATACACCTACCAAATCTAAAGAAGAAATGGATATGGCCAAGGAAGGCAAAAATGCATACCTACTTACCGCCATTTTCTTTTTCTGATCATAAGCCATGGCCGCACAAAGATCCATCCCTTGGGATTTACATGGAACTAAGACGGGGGATTGGGAGGTAGGAGAGAGTACTTATACTTTTATTTTAAATAGGTTCCTGTCTAATGGGGATGGGAAGAGCTACCCATTGTTGTGCGGTCATGACTTAAGACCAGGAATAGAAAACTACGGTAAGTAGGATTAATTTTCTCCTATATATCCCTATAATATTCTGCTAGAGTGTTTTATTTATTTATTTGGGATGGGGGAGGGAGGGGGATGTGTTTACATAAACAAGAAGAAAAAAAAAACAATGTAAAAATAGATAATAAAAAAATACAATTGAGCAAGAGGAATGTTGAACTGTTTTGGCAGTAAAAATAGCTGTATGTAAAAAAATAAATATTTTAAAAATAAATAAAAAAAAATATATAAATGTAAGACCAACAAAAAAAAATCAGGATTATTCTAAATGTTTTAGTACATGGAAATGAGAAAAAGTCAAAACATGAAACACATTTTTAACCAATCTGCTACCAATCTGCTATAAAACTACCAGTTAATGCCACTGGGGAATTTGTATTACTTTTGTATTGTATACAGTTTAGTTTGTACTTATTTCTCTACTTTTGGCCAATTAAAGAGAAACACAGGGAGAGATGTGCTTTGCTAATATTCCGACGTTTGCTTTTCAGAGTGTGAGTTTCAAATCAACAAGACACAGAACACAGTAGGTGATATACACAACATTGCCAATAGCATCTGGTATATGTCTGATCCTGTTTACTGCAAAGGAGGTATAGCGGGAGATATTCACAAGCTATTTTATGAAGGCAGATTTATAAATACTGAAAAAAAAATTCATTATTTTGACACATAAATTATATATAACAGTTATTAAATGTAATATGGGACATAATCACTTTGATCTGGAACACCCGTGAGTTCTTTATGTATGTGCTTGTCCCAAATCCAATATAGGACTCATGTAATTCTGTGCCATATAGTATTTTTGCAGTCCACTTCTCTGTAATGTCTACACACACACAGGAATCCTTCCGCTGCCAGGAATCACGGGAGGAAGGCGGAGTACGTCGGCGTGACATTTCGCACCATCACGCTGTTCCACCATCAAGTAGGACTGCTCCCCTCTTGCACCCTGTGTGTGTACAGAGTCGGCTGCGATCTACCAGCATCGCCTTTGCAATCGATTGGTATATCACAATCGACGTCATGGGCACCCCTGTTTTTCATGGTGTTTAGTGTGCTGGACAATTTACCAATACTACACCCACAGAACCAAACTAATGATGTAACAGCTTATATATTGCTGAACTAAGCTTATTACACTAATAGGATCGACCAATATCATTTTCCAGAGCCGATGCCAATACAGATCGGTTGCCTTTCGGCCCAATTGCCAATAACCAGTGCCGATATTCTGTCCATTAAAATTTTGAAACAGTAACAATTTCTGCACAAATCTGTCATTAACGGAACATGCTGACAGCAAATCACACTCCAATCACTCTCAGGCAGCTAGTACATATTGGGATCACTGAGATCCCAGCACGTACAGTGCTGATACTGACTGAAATCACACTCCTATCACTGTGAGCCATTACAGGAGATTATTCACTATCTCACCAACCTTTCTTCAGCTGAGCTCCACATGTGGGGACTCACAGGGAAGGGGTGACGTGAGCTCGCTGATGCCTGGAGTTTCTGGGTGTAGAAGAGGGGGTGCTGTGACTGGGAGAGGTGAATAACTTATTGGTAATATTGGTAAATTACAAGGCCGTTACCAATTATTGGAAATATCCCGAATATCAGCTCTAATAATCGAATGAACCGATAATCGGCCTGTGCCTACTGTAAATTGTTGTTACCTACCTTTTTACTGCACTGAACACATTCTGGTAAGAAACAAAAAACAAATCGGCAATGGCCAATTAAAATTAGAAGGTGTACAATTAGCTCAATTTATTTTTAACACATAGAAAATTGTTTAACATTTTTACTATACAAAAAGCAAGCTGTTGGGTATAACTTCAACCTTTTTATGCAGCATTTAAATAGGCTGCTCACATAAACAAACTGCGGATGAGGACATTCTTATGTGAATAGCATGTACCGTATGTATTTTAAGACATCATGAGACGCTCAGTGAATTAAATATGTCTCTAGAAAATAATTCAGGGTTTAGGAATGCAGGATTTAAAAAAAATATACCGTATATAGAAAATCTGCAAAACCACTCAGGGAAAGCCCACTACAAGCAGCTGTTTTTGTTGTTGTTGTTTTTGTTTCTAATTACAATCAATTAAAATAGACGTGGAGAAGAATATAAAATTATATTACTGCTTGGCAATTGTATTTCTTTCCCCACTTCTGTCAGGTATTGGATATATGTATAAATACAAGGCACTCACTCTTCTAGTGCTAAAAATAAATAATAATTGGTCAAAACCATTCATAAAATTTTAACTAGGCTTCTGGAAACAAAAGTGCCAAAGGGTAATGCTTTGCTAATGGTCTCGAGTGGAATAAATAGCTGTTCTGACGTCAGGACTTCCTTACACTCCAATAACTGGCTCACTTGGGGTTTCAGGTGCAGCAAGTTATATACCAGTTTTAAATAAAGTTACAAAAATAGAATGCTCAGTGAACAAAATTGTCGCTATGCAACGTCACATTATCTGATTTATGCCCAGCAAAACGTTAACTAAGGTGATAGATGACTCAAAAATAGTATCTTCTATCACAAGCTGCCCTAATGGTTCAGAACTAGAGAGAAATGATATTTTCTTCACTACAGGGCTTCCTAAAAAAACCTTAAAAAATATCTCTCCAAGCTTTTCTTCTCATGTTATCCTTAGGCAAAGCCAAATATAAAGAATTCAGAGCACATTACAAAGAACGTTGACATGTTTAACAATATACATATATACACACACATTTTTTGTTACAGTTTAATGAATTATTTTCTATTTGAAATTTGTCACTGCTCGTTAAAGGTAGATCTGCAAAAAAAAATAAAAATGTAATTCAATGTGGCATGCATTAAAACGTCCTGGTGAATATAGATTTTTTTTTTTAATATGTTATAATGTTAATTCAATTCAATTAGAAAAAAAAAACAACAAAGTGCTAAAAATGTTCCTCAGCTACAAACATTAACGGTCACTATAGTCAACGGAGCAAATACAGCCCACTGTATTTGTTCTGGTGAGTATTATGGTGCTTTTAACACTTTCGGGTCAGGAGTGCTCTGTGTCATTTTACACAGCGTGGGGAAACTCCAAATAACTTTCCCACGCTGTGTAAAATGACCAGCACTCTGATTGGTTAGATTTCAAGCCATCCATTAGAGTGTTATGAGTCATTTTACACAGCGTGGGAAAGTTCTTTGGTATTTTCTCACGCTGTGTAAAATGACACAGAGCACTCTGATGCGCTTAAACCAACCAATCAGAGTTTTCTTTGCCTAAGTGCAGGGAGCTCAGTCTGCACCATGCCCTCGCTGGGTGAAGATGAATTAATTTATTTTTGCGTCAGGTTTTTTTATTTTATTTTTTACAAGTTCGATGGGTATTTTTGTTTTTATTTGGCCTTTTTTGAGGCTGAAAAATTAAGATTTTAGAAAAAAAGAAGACATGAAATGGTAAGTTTTTGTTTTTTACAGGAAATTAGTTATTTTATTCCCCCTCACTATTTTTAGGGTGAGGGGGGCAGGTAGGGGGTTATTTTTTATTATCCCTCCTTGCTGCCCCTGTGGAATACACCTGAGTGGGATGTGTGTGGTGGCTGAGCGTAATTGTGGGTGGGATAGCTGTGTATAATTCTGTGTGGGGCTTGGCTGAGTGTGCTATGTATTGTGGATATGGAGTGTGATTGCAGAGTGATTGGTCCTGCTTGTGGTCTAAACATGGCAATCTCGCGTGCTGACCCTAACATGCTGGCTTTACTGCTAGCACACTGGCATCAGCAAGAGGACCGCCTGTCGCTTAAAGGACCACTCCACACTCAGAAAGCACTTCAGCTTGCTCATTTAGCCCCAGTTTATAAAAGAGTGGATTTCTATAAGAAATCAGTACTTTTATAAATTAACTATGGAACTCCCCTTGTCAATCAAACAGTCAGGGAAGATTCCTTCCTACTTCTGTCCACACAACAGGGGGCGAACGTGCACGCTGGGACCAGGTCAGAGGCTTCTCAATGATTGAAAAACCTCTGATTGGTTATTTCCCTGTGAAGGCTTACAAAGGCTGCAGTCATAAGAACTGCAGCCATACAAAACTATTTTAGACTATACCCCCAATGAATACATACATAAAACATGCATGCATTGGGGGTATATCTACTAAGCTGTGTTGTTTGTGTGTGTGAAATGGTTATTTAACCTATGGCATTAGACCCTGTGTGCCACTGGCAAACAGATCTAATGTTGAGGATTTTATTGAAAAGTAGGGAAGGGACCCTATTTTTAAACAGGTTTAAATTAAAATCTTTGTTTGCTAGCACAATATACAGATGGAACTTAATGCTTTTTAATATACATTAAACGTACATAGATACAAAACACACACACAGACAGACATACACACACATACAGATAAACATTCATACAGACACACACACATACATACATACATACATACAAACACACACATATATAAAATATAATGCAGAAGGGTGACTTCGCTGGTCCAGTGGTGGCTCAGCCTGATGGGAATCAGAGTTCCCACTCTGACTCCCTCCTCTCCTTCATCCCGCATGGCTACTGTTGGTTGCTGGGAGGAAGTGATTGGGCTGTCACCTCCTCCCAGCCTCTGACCTCAAAGAGGGCTCGGTCGTACTGTTAAAATCCATAGATATTGAGTGGCCCTAACTGCATGATCGGCCCCTTAACGTGCAGCCCAGGCAGTTATACCGCGCAGCCGGGGGCCGCAACACACTGCAACCGCGGTAGTTCGCCCAATGGGTGCTACCAAGAACCACATCATCACATCATTTTGCCGTAATCCAAAGTATTCAGAAAACAGCTAGAACCACTTTGTTAATTAATGCCCAGTGCACTCTGCTAGTGAGATACAAATTACATGACATAGATTGGCCCAGCAGGAAATGCAACTGGATTGAGCATAGATTGGAGTGAGCAGCAGATGTGACAATGAGTACATCTATGTCATGTGTACATCAACGTCACGGGCTCTCAAAAAAAACACCAAAAAAAACCCCCAGAAAAATGTAAAACATCCAATTTCTATGTTTACCATGTTCCTACATTAAAAAAAATATTGAAATAAAAATGTCTCTGCTGTAAATGGACTTTTGAGACTGCTAGCTGGATAGAAACAATAACACAGAAATAAGTTCAACAAGGAACCTCCACATTAATTTACTTGCAGAAGCCAGTGCATTTTATATTGTATGTCAAGTGGCATAGTATAGAGTTTGGAGAGCCAGCATGTGCTCTTGATGTTTGGCACCAGCCTGTGTGGAGGGGACAGAGAGATAACTCCATATCTCTGCTCCCTTCATGCGTGCTAACATTGTCTTCTGCTTAGATGTCGTCTGACATAGCGTGCTTGCTCTCATGACCAATTCCATGCCGCTCAGCAGTGATACATTATAAAAAAAACAACTTGCCGTGGCCAACTCTTAGTAAGTAATGAAATTAAAATATGAATAACTAGCATGGGTACATGAAGGCGCTATCTCAGGGGATCACTTAGCCTGTAGCTCCCACCATGTTCTATAAAAATAACGACCATAACTGTTTAACCTAAACCTTGAATGGCTTTATTTAATTGGTCAGCCTTTATTCCCTTTCTTGCGGCAACCACAACCCTAACCTTACTAGAGAGGGAGATCTTGCTTTACAGTCAGTAAGAAACAATCAAAATCTAATAAATCTGGCTAATAAACGTGGGGCAGTGGTGGTGATGAATAGAGTTGACTACATCAAAGAGGTAGAAAACAAACTAGCCCATGGGTCGTCAACCTGGTCCCTACCGCCCACTAGTGGGCGTTTCAGGATTCCAGGTGGGCGGTAGGGATTTTCAATTTTTTTTTTTATAAATTGGGCAGGCGGGCGGGCGCGAGCCGGCGGTACCACTGTGACTGGGTACCGCCATCACCACTTGCGGCCCCGGCAGCAATCCGCCGGGGCCGCATATAGAGGGGTCCATCGGGTGGCCCATGCTGTCAGGGCCACCCGATGGATGTGGATTGTGAGGGGGCCCGGTCAGCGCTGGGCGCTTTAACAGCGCGACCGGGCCCCCTGTGATGACATCAAATCTGCTGGGAGGAAGTGATTCCCCGGTCACTCCTCCCAGCATACAGAGAGCCGCGCGGGAGGAAGGAGGAGGAGGGAGTCAGAGTTGGAACTCTGACTCCCATGCACCTGAGCCACCACTGGACCCCAGGGAAAGTCACCCTCCTGCACCTTAAAGGTAGGAAACAGGAGGGTGACTTAAATATAATGTGTGTTTGTTTGTGTATGTGTCTTTGTATGTATGTCTTGTGTGTGTCTTATGTAAGTGTCTTGTGTGTGTATGTCTGTATACATGTGTCTTGTCTTTGTATGTATGTCTTGTGTGTGTCTTATGTGTGTGTGTATGTCTGTATATATGTGTGTCTTGTCTCTGTATGTATGTCTTGTGTGTGTCTTATGTATGTGTCTTGTGTGTATGTCTGTATACATGTGTCTTGTGTTTGTATGTATGTCTTGTGTGTGTGTCTGTATGTGTGTCTTATGTATGTGTCTTGTGTGTGTGTGTATGTCTGTATATATGTGTGTCTTGTCTTTGTATGTATGTCCTGTGTGTGTCTTATGTATGTGTCTTGTGTGTGTGTATGTCTGTATACATGTGTCTTGTCTTTGTATGTATGTCTTGTTTGTGTCTGTGTGTATGTCTGTATATATGTGTGTCTTGTCTTTGTATGTATGGCCTGTGTGTGTCTTATGTATGTGTCTTGTGTGTGTGTATGTCTGTATACATGTGTCTTGTCTTTGTATGTATGTCTTGTTTGTGTCTGTGTGTATGTCTGTATATATGTGTGTCTTGTCTTTGTATGTATGTTGTGTGTGTGTCTTTGTATGCATGTCTTATGTGTGTGTTTGTATGTATGTTTTGTGTGTGTGTGTGTGTCTTTGTATGTATGTCTTGTGTGTGTGTGTCTTTGTATGTATGTCTTGTGTGTGTGTGTCTTTGTATGTATGTATTGTGTGTGTGTGTGTGTCTTTGTATGTATGTATTGTGTGTGTGTGTGTGTGTCTTTGTATGTATGTATTGTGTGTGTGTGTGTGTGTCTTTGTATGTATGTCTTTGTGTGTGTGTGTCTTTGTATGTATGTCTTTGTATGTGTCGTGTGTGTGTCTGTCTGTATATATGTGTGTATGTATGTGTGTCTGTCTGTATATATGTGTGTATGTATGTGTGTCTGTTTCTTGTGTCTATCTGTATGTGTATGTGTCTTTGTATGTATGTCTTTGTGTGTGTGTGTGTGTGTGTGCCTGTCTGTCTGTATGTCTGTATGTCTGTATGTATGTGTGCCAGTCTGTTATAGTGGGATACCTAGCTCAGCCTTCCTACTGGGCATTGCTATAAGGAAGGTTAAAAAAAAGGGGGAAAAAAGGTGGGGAGGGGAATTGAGGAGGGAGAAGAGGGGAGCTGACGCACAGATGAGAAATCATATTATGCGCAAACAGAGAAGTCGTCTGAATATCACCGAAAGAGGAGACCTTCGTTTGTTCCTTACAACCTCAAGGATCTCATTAATCACTAGTAAAGGTAATTTCAATTTACTTTATTGTTTTCTCATTAAACTTTTTATAAAGTTAAAAACATTATAAACATGCATTAATTGCAAATAAAAAGATAAATGTACGTACATTTATTTTTTTTAAAACACCCTCCTTTCGAAAAAAATATTCTGCGCTTGCGCGAAAACTGGTGGGCGGTAAGGAAATTTTTTCAACCAAAAAGATGCATTAGTGGGCGGTAGTTAGAAAAAGGTTGACTACCACTGAACTAGCCAATGTCAACACGTATGAGGTTTGCCCCAGGGACCCCACATGCTTTCTTGTAAAGGAGATTAATAACATCATAGTAGAGGCTTTTTCTATGGGCATAGTGGATAATACTTAGACATACTTAATTAAGGAACACTCGGTGATGCCTACATTTTATGTATCACCCAAAATACAAACAAAAAAAAAACCTGGCAGACCGAAAGTGGCCAGTAATGATTCTGCATTACAGCCACTCTTGATCATGTTAGATAGTGGTTTTATAGCCCTTTGTGAGCAATTTCAAGCCCTATATGCTCGACAGCAGTGATGTCCTACACAAGCTCATTAGTTTGAGATTGGACACCCCTTGTATACTGTACACTTAGGACGTAGTAAGCCTCTACACATCTATCCCGCATGTGTACTATTAGAGACACCTTTATTTGATGCGACTATACCAATGCTTAAATTGAGATTTTTTTTTATGAGCATTCTGGATCTCTTACTACACAAAAACAGTTTTTTGTTTTGTGACAAGTATTACAGACAGCTGAGGGGCACGACAATGGGCTCTAATATGGCCTCTTCATGTGACAATCTGTTCATGGAGGGTTTGAAACCAGACACGTGTATGCGCATTTTTTTAATAGTGCATGCACATGTTTGGTGGAGATTCATTGATGACATTTTTGGTGTGGCACCAAAGAGGAATTCTATACCTTTTTTGAATGGATGCAGTAAGATCCAGTTTACCATGCAGAGTGATGAGATTAGCATCACCTTCTTGTACCTCAGGATCACACGTGAAGGTGATGGCTTTTTCAACGTTAATATATACTAAACCTGCAGATAGAAATAGTTTGTTGGGGTACAGCAGTTTCCATCCCTTAGGGACAATTCAATAATTGCCTTGCAGCCAAGTCATTAGAGTGGCAAGAAATGTCTCAGATCGGAACTAACACTTACAGCGTCTAGAGGAAATGAGTGATACATTCTGTAGTCGTGGTTATCCTACAGACGCCTTGATTCAGAGAAGGACAATGTGCTTGTATTTGAGAGGGATTCCCTTTTAGAACCTAAACATAGGACACTGACAAAATCAACTAGGATACCTTTTATATCCCAGTTTAGTCCACATAGCAAGAGAGCGGCACAGATTACTCATCAACATTGGGGGATCTTGAGAAAATAGTTTCCCTGAGATCCCAGAATTTCAGGGCTCTTCCTTATTCTCTTATAAGAGACCACAAAACATATGTGACATCCTAATACGAGCAGATATAGGCCCCTCTAAAGTAAGGGCACAGCGTTTTTTTTTGTCCACTCCTATCTACGGCACTTTTCAATGCCATAATAGCAGTTCTTGAAATTCAATCATTTAGGGCCACAATAATGTTTTCTATTTTTGTATATATGCTCTAAGTCAGGAGTGCCCAAAAAGGTACATCCCCAGATGTTGTAGAACTACAACTCCAAAAAGGCTTTGCATGCCTTTAGAATGCTTTTAGAATGGCAAAGCATCATGGAAGTTGTAGTTTTAAAACATCTGGGGATCTACCTTGTGGGCACCCCTGCTCCAAGTAAAACTTTTTAATTATTTTACTAATTTTGTCAAGATAGCTAGGTCTCATAATGTATTTATAGCAACCTGATTTTTTTTAGATTTAAATATCAGCTTTTTCATCTTTGCTGTTTATCTATTCCATGTCATATTTTTTTTTTATAGCATCTTACACAACATTTTTCTTTGTACCAATTGATAGACATCATGTGACTAATTAGCTTAGTGCTATAAATTCACATACCACTACTTTTGTATTTTATGTATGATTTCGGCTCAGACGAGACGAAATGTCGTTGCGGTGACTTACCCTCCAATAAACACCTTTACCACTTGCATCCTGGAATGCTGCCCATTATTTTTGTTTTCCTTGTTTATTACTCAGAGATGACTGGTCAATTCAAATTTTGAAAATAAAATAAAAAGGAGGTAAATGCTGTGCGTGCCTTACCAATCATTATCTCCCTATCTTTAGAAGCCCGATGTATCACTCAAACTTCATTACAAGACCAAACAACAGCAGAAAACCAATAATCAGTCAGTGTTAGTGGAGTTCTAGTCATATATCACGGAGCACTTTCTTGTAGAGCGCGTTCCTTAACCCAACGAGTGCTACGCGGTTGTTTTATGGGTTTGCAAAACCATGCCTCATTCCTTATTCCAGCACCCAATGGGTCAACGTGCCATCAGGACTTAAAATATTTCATTGCCTTGACCTTTTGTTTTGAGATGTGCGTCAAAGCTGTTTGAAATTACCATCTGACTGATGGCTGAAATCAAGACAAAATGAACGAACGTATTTGATCAACATGCAAAAAATAAAGCTGGCAAACAAACACAGCTCCAGAAACTATTAATGCACTGAAATTTACACTGGGAATATATGGCACAGGAGACTATTTGAAGGAACAGTTCTCCACAGTTGAATATTTTTTTAAGCCTTCTGGACTTTTGAGTGCTGGTCCTAATTAGTTTGTTGTTATTGAGAAAATATACTCCAAAACTTAAAAGTGAAATAATTAAACCGAACTTTAAAAGCTGTTTTCTCCTCAAACACAGAGACAACATTGCAATGGAATGAGTGAATACCAGTCCTGAAATATAAAGTCCAATATAGGAACTGCCCTGCAATGTTGGAGTCCTGAGAAATGGGTCCCAGTGGAAGAGAATGAAGGGGGCAGGTCAGTGCTCATGTAATCATGTTACTGGATCTGCCCAAAGGGGACACTCGTAAATACGCCCGAATTATTGGCAGGTCAGACTGGAGTAAATGCCACATAACTTCAAAAATAAATAACCAATATCAATCTGAGCCTTGATCTTATGTAGCAAGTTTGATCATTACATAGATAAATAGAAATGACAAGATCCCTGTAGCCTATGACTAAGTGCATGCAGTTCTGTATTTTGAACATTACATTTCTTCAACAAAGACTATGTTTTAAAACATAAACATAAAACAGAACTTTAGACCTGAAGAATTAGCTCAGCAAACACAAAATTAATTTAATACTAGTGGATTATATAGTATTATATCCTGTTAAGGCTATACCTTAACAGTGTGATACCTTAAGGCAGTGGTTCCAACCCAGTCCTCAGGTACCCACTAACAGTCAAGGATATAGGGATTACCCAATTGTGTCTAAGGTGTTTTTTAGAAAAAAACAAAACAAAACTTTAGCCTCAAGGGTAATCCCAAAATCCTGGACTGGTAGGGAGTACTTGAGGACTGGGTTGGGAACCCCTGCCTTAAGGGAATAATATTATCCAAGTATTATCCGTGACTGCTATACTACCCTATGAGATTTTTTATGTTTTCTCATTTTGTGCTGGGATAAATATACTAGACTTTGAGGTATATGTGTGTTTTTATTATATCTTATAATACATTTGAATGCATTTTAAGAGGCTTGCATGTTAGTGCCCCTACGGATTGAGTAAAATATAATCCACTATTAGAATTATTTTGTTGTGGTTTGTTTCCTGTGTTTTTTTGCTATCATGACTGTTCCACAGTGATAATTAACTGCACTTTAGTACTATTGCACTTTAGTTTTTTTGTATACTAAACAAATAGCTACGTTTTTCCTTCCCTCAAAAAAATCTATATTTTGCCTGATTCCACATCATAATCCGTTTTCCTCTTTACCAGCTCCCCCATTCTATACTACCATTTGCCAGTTTCTATACCTGTATATGTCTCGTTTTCTCTCCCTCTAAACCTGCGGTGCCCAATAACACGGTTACATGTCATGAGGAAGCACATCAAAGTTTCGCAGTAGTTGTAGTTCAGCTAAAAGCTTTATTAAGAAAAAGAACGATAACTGAACTGTGTGTGCACATTAAATATTCAATTTCTTCAAATACAGAGTGTTTACCTGGGCATGTCAACTGACACTAATTACTCCATGAAGTCTTTCCAAATACAGACATTGCTACTGCACTAATAGGAGTTTATGCTTTAGCGATATCTGTGAAGAGGGACCAGACTGTGAGAGTGCAAGGGAACCGAGCAAGAGTTAAACCATCCGAAAACAGTTTGACTTAAAGGGACACTCCAGGCACCCAGACCACTTCTGCCCATTGGAGTGGTCTGGGTGCCAACTCCCACTACCCTTAATCCTGCAAAATAAACTGCAATATTTACCTTGCAGGGTTAAGTCCTCCTCTAGTGGCTGTCTATCAAACAGCCACTAGAGGGACTTCCGTGTCTTAGAACACGAAGTGTGTTATACGACGCTGGACATCCTCCAGCATCGCCGAAATCACCATAGGAAAGCATTGAATAATGCTTTCCTATGGGGAGGTCTAATGCGCGTGCGCGGCCATTGGTGCGCATGCGCATTATGTCTCCCCCGGCGGCTGACGTCGGCGGGGGAGGAGAGTAGGCAGAGACTGACCCAGTGCCAAGGGACATCGGCGCTGGACTCCGGTAAGTCACTGAAGAAGTTTTAACTCCTTCAGCAACTTGGGATGGAGGTGGGAGGGAGAGGGGCACTGTAGGAACCTGCAGTGCCAGGAAAACGGATATGTTTTCCTGGCACTGGAGAATCCCTTTAAGTGAAGGATGCTGAAGTCTAACCTCTGCGCCCTAGGTGGCTGCCTGCCATGGTTTTGGTGCTAAGATAAGGCTAAAATAAGGGTTTTATTTTGAAAACCTAAATTCTTATAAAACTTCTCTCTTTATTACTAGTAAAGGTGATACAAAAAAAAAGCTGTTCTTGAAGAAACAGGAACCTGGTGAATGACCCCCAAAATATTTAGTGCAAAAAGGGGGCAAATGATAAACAATGGCATCAGGATAGCATGACTTTCATTTTAAAGAGAATCTGTCACTTTTCAGTACTGTATAAAGATTTATTTTTTTTCAATATTAATAAAGACTATGTTGGAATTTCATTGAAATGCAAAAGCAATCCCAGGATACCATAAAACAAAGTAAGGACTACTTTGTCTTATGGTAAAACCCTGGGTTGACAAAAGGTGGAGTTCTGCCATCAGCTTTTGTCCAATCCCAGCAGAAGTCACAAATGACGGCTGTGGGATTCAGGCTCTGTCTATGGAGAGATATGTGGTCTCACAGGCCCTCCGTAAACCTCAGTGTTGCGCAAGAGTGCAGCTGGTAACTAATATGGACAGTGCTAATGTGGAGGTGTTAATGTTACAGTTTGCTGCAATGGAGGGAAGGTCTCTGGGTGCTGTGAAGAGAGCTGGATTTTTGTCAAACGTTCTAAAATGAACAGCAAATGCAAAGGCACGCACCGCGGTGTTCCTTTAAATATAAGGAACATCTGATCCAAACTGAAGCCTAACATAATTGCAAGCACAAATTTGGACAAAAATCTGCATTAATTTTAAGCACATTTCCCTCTTGGTTTCCAAGCAGAATTTTAAATAAAGGCACGGTTCTTGTTAGGCATGCCAAAAATCTATTAATGCGTTCCTTCTCACTAAATATAGAATAGTATGGGCTGTAACATTTTGGGATTGATAGAGCATTGCCGAATTGTGACACACATAATACATTCTATGTAGCGAATAGCCGGTCAAATCTTACAAAAGAACGATGCTTTCTTTTTCTAGCACGAAAGACAATTAAAAGACATCGTAACGCATGTGAATAGATTGTTGATAATGGCAGGTTAACCCAATAGCTAAATATTTGCATATGGCACTGTAAATTCTCACCATCTTCTCTTTATTATGCAGGCTGGCTTGAAGACAGAATACAGAATGATGGATTAGGGGTATCTACTGCTGTGTGCAATAAATCGTTGGATTGGCTCTAATTAAATAGACTTTTATTAGAAATAATATAATGTGTATATATATATTTTAAGGTTCTCTGATACAAATGATTATTCATTGTTTAGAGCAGACGTGCTTCCATCCATTGTAGAAGTATGAAAATAGCATTTATAACCTCTAAACAATTGAAAATGTTTTAAGTGACACTCGTTCTGGGCTGGCGAAGGTATAAAGATCTTCATGCAGTGTTTCAAACTGAAATGCTGCACAAACAAACTCCAAGCACCATAACCATTTCAAATAACTAAAGTGGTCACAGTTCTCGGACTAACCCTTTAAACTACAGTACATACAATTTGCACTAGACTTTTTAAGAATATGCTTCCCAAATTCTTACCCCCTCCCCTATTTATTAGATTTTGTAAAATTTGCAAAAAAAAAGGACAAGTAAGCTAAAGTAAAAGGTAACAAAGGCAGATCTCATCACAATGTTGTTCGGTTATTCAATAAACCGAGGGATGTAGTGGCTGATATCTCAGGTTGCAATGGCTGAAAATGTGCAACTCTTACCAACTCAGCATGACTCTAAAGCGGTGGTGCCCAAAAGGTAGATCCACAGATTTTTTATTTTTTTTTTTAAATGACATCTTCCATGACGCTTTATCATTCTAAAGGCATGCAAAGCATCATGGGAGTTGTAGTTCTACGTCTGTGGATCTACATTCTTGTTGTAAGAATAGACCCACTGCAACTTGAAATCCTGTTTCGGCTACTAAATCATTACTTGGAATTAGCACTAAACGCGCTTCTAAACAACTAGTAAGATAATTTAAAAAAAATCCATTGAAGAAAAAAAATAAAAAATAAAGTGCTCCAAACTCCTCCTACAAACTCCCTGGATTGACCAGAAAACCCTGTGCACTAAGCCAGAAATGTGCTAGTTCTAACCCTGTATAGATCCACAAACACATAATGCGGCCTCTCTTGAATTGCTAGGGTTGATAAATGAGCTCCTTGGTGCTTTGAGTTGATTAATTAGAAAACTAGGGTGACTCAGAAAATCCGATAAGACTGCACAGATATTCCGCATACTAATGTGGCCAGTTGTCTGCAAGAGACGATGCCCCGAGCATATATTATCAAAGGAAACATCTCATTTAGTTTTAATATCAGAGCCCTTGCTGTTATCTGTCGAACAATAAAAAAAAATGTGACTCCGAGGCACACTGTGAGATGCACCACACATTCTTCACTCCAGGTGGACATTAACATTTTCCCTAATTTTCACAATGCCAGATGACTGGACGACATCTTTGTCCTACTTCTACTTGCATACTCAAAGGGAAACTCCAGGCTAGAGTCAACCCCAATTTTTTGTAGATTAAAGGGGAACTCTAAGCACCAAAACCACAAATTTAAACAGGGTTATACACAAAAGTAAAAACTACTAGAAATTCAAGATGAATGTAAAAATTTAGGCCGGAACAGCCAAATCAGAAACATTCTCAAAGTAATTTCTGTTCTCAGTTCAGCTATATGGTCCTTACATTTTAAATCCATATTGAATTTGCTGTGAAGTGAATAACCCTGTATCTGTAGTTTTGGTGCTGGACCCTGTCAGATAAATGTAAGCATTGCAGTTTCAGAGAAATGCCAGTGTTTACATGTGCCTATAATCATAACTCTAATGGCTCCACATTTATGCCTAGCTTGTGGAAGCTGAAAGATGACAATCCTCTTAATAAAGCGGTGGGATAATGCTTCTCTATAAGTAGCATTTGATTGGCATGGTGAAGCACGGTTCCGATACTACTCTACGTTAAGAATAGGATGAGCCCCATATCGTCACCACTAATGAGTCCAGAAGAGTGGTTGCCACAGCGAGACTGGACTTACACTAGATAAAAGGTAAGTTTTACATTTCTATTGATGTAAATAATCAGCATGATGTTAGTGTTTTTTTCACAGCTACGGGAGGTGTAGCAAGGGCTCTAAAAACAACGAACTTTAAAAAATTACTATAGCGTTAGGTATCAAAATATCTATTCCTACCCTATAGTATTATCCACAGGGCCCCCTAAATTGAATTAAAACGGAGTTGAAAAAAAAAATATATATTTTACTTATCTTTCTTCCGGAAACAAAATTCAGTCAGTGCTACCACTCGCTTCTTCTTTGAAATACTGGAGACAACGTTTCCTGACTTCTTGTCTCATAGAAGAGCACTGGGAAGGAGATGCGTGTGAGAAGCACTGAATTCAAGCTTCCCTATGAGCTGCATTTGATGACATTTGGTGTCCACATGCTTTGGGTCTACTGATCCAAACTCAGTCATTGCAGAGGAAGCTAAAATGCGTATCTTCTAAAACCTAAAAAGTTTTAGATTCATGCACTAAAATGACAGGGCCACTGCACTAAGACCACCTCATTTGAGATGAAATGGTCTGGGTGCTTTTAGTGGTCCTTTAACTCCTAAAAGACAGAGATTTAAGCGGGTACCATACAGGGGCACGAGCGACACACTAAAACTAGCTTAAAAAGACA
This sequence comes from Pelobates fuscus, assembly GCF_036172605.1. Lineage (NCBI taxonomy): Eukaryota > Metazoa > Chordata > Amphibia > Anura > Pelobatidae > Pelobates > Pelobates fuscus. Next base: position 132,249,028 of record NC_086328.1, read on the forward strand.
CTATGGTCACCAGAACAACAGCTTAATGTAATTGTTCTGGTGAGTATAGTCAGTCCATGCAGCCTTTAATATGTATACACTGCCTTTTCAGAGAAAACGCATGGTTTACATTGCTCCTTAGGAACACCTCCAGTGGCCACTCCTCAGATGGCCACTGGAAGTGCTTTCTGGGGCATTGCTGCACAGTGTGACTGACGTTTAAGCATCTCAACGCTCTGCTTGGAGATGCTGAACTTTCCCCATAGCGATACATTGATTCAATACATTTGGATGAGGAGATGTTGATTGGCCAAGCTGGTGTTTGGATCTGCCCAAGCTCCATGGCAATCTCTGGCAATCCAATGCTTTTCTATACGCACTCACACTCACTTCACCGCTCACACACACACTGCACCTTTCACACACACACTTTACCCCTAACACACACCACTTCTCCTATGCCCTATATCCCAGCAGACCCCAGGTAAGTTGTCAAACTGTTCTTAAACGGTATGACTACTTACTCTGGGGTGGGATCCTGGCACTACTGGCACCATAACTACTACACTGAGCTGTAGTGGTTATTGTGCCAGGATTTTTTTTTTTAAATAATCTATAAGTGCCCCTCCCGAGATCAGGCTCTGGATCCGCCACTGGGTCTGGCGGCACACTCACTGATACTGACAGGCGTGCAGCTGTCAGTAAGCATTGGAGGAATGAGGATGGGGGCGGAGCTAACTACCATGCTCCCATGCGGTTCCCACAATTCCCAGCACAGCCACGCCATAGAGTAGTAATTACTCTATGATGTGTCCATGCAGGGAATTGTGGGAACCGCATGGGAGCATGATGGAGAGAGAGAGACAACATCACATTGCTGTCCCTGCCGTTCCAGATCCGATTTCAGACAAGGTCAGTCTCAGTGGGTGAAGGAGAGAAATAGTGGGAGGTGGAGAAGAGAGACACAGGGGAGAGTGATACAGAGAGCTAGTAGGGGAGAAAGAGAGGGAAGAGAGAGACAGAAGGGGAGTGAGGGAGAAAGAAGGGAAAGAGAGAGACACAGGAGGAAGGGAGGGAAAGAGACAGAGGATGGGGAGAAAGACAGAGGAGGGAGAGTTATAAAGAGGTGTAGAAGAGAGACACAGGGGGAGAATGACACAGAGGGGTAGTGGGGGAGAAAGAGGGGTAAGAGAGAGACACAGGAGGAAGGGAGAGAGAGAGACACAGGGGGAGGGGGTAAAGAGACACAGGGGAGAATGAGACAGAGGGGTAAGAGAGAGACACAGGAGGAAGGGAGAGAAAGAGACAGAGGAGGAAGAAAGAGAGGCAGGGGGAGGGGGAAAAAAGAGACGGAGGAGGAGAAAGAGATAGAGGAGAAAGAGAGAAACAGGCGGAGGGGGGAGAAAGAGACAGAGGGTGAAAGAGGCACACAGAGGGTCTGCGGGAAGAAAGAGGCACACAAAGGGACTGGGGGAAGGCAAAGAGACACACATAAGGTTTGCTGGGGGACAAAGAGACATACAAAACGTTTGTGGGGGACAAAGCTGGGCTGGGGGAAAAATATGCACACAGAGGGACTGGGGAAAACAAAGAGACAAACAGAAGGTTTGCTGGGGGGGACATAGACACACACAAAAGGCGATGGGGAAGAGACATACAGAGGGCTGGAGAAGGGTAAAAAGAGACACACAGGCTGGGATGAAGTAAAAGATACACGAGGGAGTTGAAAGACACATAAGGGGGGTTGTAAGAGACAGGAGAAAAATTAGACAAGATACACTAAACGAGTTAAAAAAAATCAAAAGAGGGAATAAGAAACACAAGAAAACAAGCGAAGATGCATTTTTTGTGTGTGTGTTTGGCGGTGATGCATTTTTTGTGTGTGTGTTTGGGGGTTATGCATTTTCGCCTGTGCTGCCGCGGCGCATTGTTGGGCTGGTATAGAATTTTTTCCAGGGCTGCTTTTAGTTCCCAGTCCTGCCCTGGGCTGAGATCATCCATTCTGATGTCAGCCAAGGAGGCTGATAGAGGGCCATGCCAGTGCTGGCGGACCAACAAAGTACAGGAAATAGGTAGGTTAATTACCTTTTTATGAAGGGGGGCAAGCCACTTAAATAGTGGTCTTAGCACTATAGGGTCAGGAATACATGTTTGTGCTCCTGACCCTGTAGTGTTTGTTTAAGTTTACTGACAGATAATCAAAGAATTCTTATACAAACACACAACTTTCTACAAGACGTGATACTCTGGAACATACAGGTGTTGATTTTTGTAGCCTTTCCAAAGCCTGTCTGAGGATGGTGTGAGTTTGGTTTTTGTTGCTCTTTTGTTTTGTTTTTTTCATGATCCCTAGATGGATTTTGGGATACTGTGAGAAAATAAATCACTGAAAATCCTAAATCCAAACAAAAGTGCATGGTCTTTCTGACCTGCAGATCATCGAAACCAAGCAGGAAAATGTTATTTCACTGAATCTTTGAAATACTTATAAAGCCATCATCACAAGGCAATCATAGAGAAAGCAAAGAGAAAATATTTGTTTTTTTGAAGGGTGTATAATAAAGTATTCCTGGCAAATCAAGTCAGATTGCTGCTCATCTGTCTGCAATTCTTCACCGTACTTTTTTATGATATGTGGTCTAGAGTCTAGGCCAATTACATACTGCAGCACTTCAGACACGTACAGAGGCTTTATTATATATTTCTGAAAACATACATTGTTATGAGACAGAATACGGCTATATTTATCGGGATAGTACTTGGGCGACACAAAACAAGTCATGTTGCTATTTGTGTCTAGAAAATGAACAGAACAAAGACTAGTGTTGTACAAATACAGTTGTTATCAATACCTGTTAAAATGTACATTTGTAAGTTGGTACTTCTGAATTCAAGCGAAAAAAATGTAATATACCTAAAGGGACACTATAGGCACCAAAACAACTTTAGCATAATAAAGCAGTTTGAGTGCAGAGATCATGCCCCTGCAGTCTCACTGCTCAATTCTCTGCCATTTAGGACTTAAAATCGAATTTGCTTCAGTTTAGACCAAGCATGTCAAACTCAAGGGCTAACTCGGGCTAAATAAACCAGATTTAAGTTTATGTGGGCCTCAAAAAACTAGAATTACTTGTATCATTCTCATGCGCACAAAATGTAATCCTGGGTACATATATATATATATATATATAATTTACTCAAAAGCTTCACTTCAAGTTACTTCTCAGTAGTAGTAATGCCACTGTATGAAATGTCCGCTGTGCTCGCTCCCTCATTCCTTCTGCAAACTGCAGTCTCCGTCAGGTAGGTCACTGCACTGTCTACTCTGCTCGCTCCCTAGTCCCACTGCAATCTCCAGGCAGGGTAAGGTGTGGCTGCACACTCCACTCTGCTCGCTTATACCCCCCCTTCCATCCATATCTCTCCCTCACATCTCCCCCCCCCCCCCCCCGTGTCTCCAAACCCCTTTTATCCATGTCTCCCTCCCCCATCCTTCAATTCATAGCTCCCTTTCCATTCCGATCTCCCCCTATCAGGTCTTCCTTCCATTCATACCTCCCCTCCTCCTTCTTTGGCAGGCAGTTGTTTCCCTCACAGCGCCGGCTCTGCTCTGCTTTGTTTTAAAGTTAGGTCCCCCTCCCTGCTGTTACTCACCTGATATAGCAGGGGAGGGGGGCCTCTCACTCTCCAGCGGCACGTAGTGTCTTACTGAGCGCCGAGTAGTCACGTGACACCCAGTGGTCCTACGCAGAGCGGGAGAGAGAGTGTACTGTGCGTGCGGTTCCTTTATGGAGCCACATGCTGCCTGGGGGCGGCGAGCACAAAAATCACTTGTCAGTCTGACAAGTGATGTTTGCGCCCCCCCTGATGGGCTGGGTCGCGAGTTTGACATGCTTGGTTTAGACTGCACTAACCACACCTCCCCTGGCTGTGACGCTCACACAGCCTGCATGAAAAAAAAAATGATTTTATTTTCCACCAGATGTTTGCTTTAGAAGTTTTTAGTTTCTGCTCTGTAAACTGAACTTGATACACACACATGAGTATCCTGCAGGGTATAGTAGGCTATAAACAGAGCAGGAGATAATTTCTAAAGGATACAGAAAGTGCAATAAAGGATGTCTTAACATTAGATCTCACTTTACAGGAAGTGTTTAGAAACGCTGTGAAGTCACATGCAAGGTGGTGTGACTACGGCTGCAGAAACAAAGTGATTTTACTCCTAAATGGCAGAGAATTGAGCAGTGAGACCCCCTCCCTGCCAATAAATTGTTAAAAACCCTTTATTTACTTATCCAATCCCAGTGCCAATGTCCCTCTGCGCTCTGCTTTCTCCGACATCATCCAATCAGCCTCCCTCCCACAGACTATGGGCACTGATCTGGAACGGCCTTCTATTTTGGGGAGGCAGGTACACAAGAATGTTTTCGGACTACTTTCCATCTGGTTTGAGTTTGTGAGGTTAGGATATACCGGTTTTAAAAAGAGGTTTTAAAAAGAGGGGTTGGGTTTGCTTAGTACAAATTGGAAGGGTAGGGCTGGATTTATAGGTGGCATTATATCATGCGGCCTGACTGTCTTCTTATGCACAGTTTTGCACCATGTATTCTGGTGAGACCCTACACAATACATGGCAATTGTAGCGTATATCCTGCTATGCTCAAACATAGCAAATGTGCAAAGTAGGGTTCTTAAACTACTGCCATTTCTGTCCCATAATTATATTAATGTGACCTGGGGCCACCCATCACAAAATAGAAAGGTATGTCAGAGTCCCAGGCATTCCTCTTTACTTCTCGGATTGCTGGTCTGGTCTGCATTAGAATTGCAATCATGCCCTTGTTTTCTGTGATTGAGGAGGATGGACGCTTGTGGGGTAAGACTTACCTGTCCTATATGTTTCTGTCAGCATCATAATTAAAGTTATGGCAGTCGAGTACCAGTGATGAGACTGGCTGGTGCCCATCTAGTGCTACAGATGTGGAAAGTAGAAAGTACTGACTTGTGTGTAAGGGTGCACATGTGGTGGTTTGGATCTGCGTCTCCCATGGAAGACGACAATTTGCCCAGTGGTCACCAAATACGTAGACTTTAAGATCCTTGGTAGAAAGCATTTGAAAAACACTTTATGTACAATGTCTTAAATGTCTGTTTGCTAAATTGATCTGAAAAAACCCTCTGAAACGGTTTTAAATGCAAATATTTGAGCAGGGGACCTTGTAAGGTTTACTTGAGGGGTCAGAGCTTACTCTACCCCTTCATGTCTCCGTAATGACTTTGTTTCATCCCTTTTGAGCATCAAGACAATCCAGTTTTCATTTCAACTGGTCCTGGACAGATTTGCTCGTTAGTTCAACCAGTCAGAAATTATCCTAACCAATTTGAATATATACAATTTATTTTTCTTTACCAGGGTTATTAAACCTGCACACCTCCAGTCAGGGGTCAATAATTGTATTTTTATCGTTTGGCAAACGCTGATGAGAGTTGCAATCCAAAAACACTGCAAAACCCATGCTGAGAGATTTCCTAAAAGCTAAATATACTGCGTAGAGAATTATACTGTAAGAGTGCAAATTCCTAAGACTTTGTACATTAATTCTTGTTTCTCTGCCACTGCAGATACTAATCCGTGTATTAAAAAGAACATTGTCTCCTGTGTGCAGGATATGCGTAGGCACCTCAGCCTTAAAAGTTTGTAATGATATTGGTTAATTGGTAGATATCATGCACCTTTCCTTGCCTTTTTTCCAGTGGGCGGGAAAGGGTTCATTTGTAATATATATATTGCTACTGACAAAAATCTGTGTTCTTCTAGAATCTCAGCAGCAATTCCCAAGTCAGAGGCTTCCCCAGAAAGCTCGTCAAAGGATTCCTACCCACGCACTGCATAGATAACAAGACCTGACCCATTTTTTTTCCTTGTTAAAGAAGCAGCACAGATATATTAAATGTATCTTACAATATATATTTAGATTTATACTATCCTAATCAAATATATATTTTTTTAAGATGCTCAAGTAATGCAAACAGAATGACCATTTATGTTAGATGTTTGTCATTCTTGCAAGATTGAAGTAACCAGGACTCAACCCCCACCCCCTTTAGAGAGGTCTAGTTGAATATTTGAAGTGATTTTGATATGAACATAACTTCTGCAGAAGCTCATAGCATTCAGAGTCACTACACCAATTTGGGAGGGATGCAGTTGTGATACCATTGTCTCTCCTATTAATTATAAAGAAGCAGTATCAGCTAAATAAACAGTAGTCTCTGTTGTAACCTCCGCAAAAGACCAATGGATATTTTTAGAACAGCAAAGGTTTTAGAATGCGTTCTGTTTTTTAACCCTTTCACATTCAATGAAACTATGTATTATTTTGTGTGCGTTGGATTGGTCATATTGCTGTTGACAAACATAGACTTGAAGCCACTGCAAATTTCCACCAAAAGAGATTTAAAAGTAGAAGTATGGAAGACAAGGCTGTTTACAAACTTGATGTTACGCGTGACAGTGTCAGGGTTACTCCTACAGAGAAACACAGCTGATACCAGAAAACGTGGCTGCTGACAGGGTATACCATCACGTTCAAGAGTTCTTTAGTAGCATAAACATTAAAATATATTCAGTGTCATCAAAACGTCGACATTAGCTGCACAATTTTAACGAACATTTGAATTAAGATCTATGCGCTGCTCTGACCCTTGCCATAAGCTACTTCGGAGGTATAGATGCCCACATACCCCCATAACTCTCAACAGCTCCAAATTCAATGTGGGGGGACCCCGAGACCAAGTCCGCAGAAAGAAACATTCTGTGCATGGACAGCCTGAGTAGGCCAACCAGAGTCTGCCAGACATCCTGGCATGCCCTCCACAAGGCTAACACACCCTCTTCCTGGGTGTATCACCCCTTTTATAAAAAATACTATCCCTTTAACCAACTAACCTGATTCTTTATGGGAGAGTGGCCTGCAACTGTGGTCGGGGAAGTCTTCTGCCCAAATTCATACCTCCAACTGTTGGGCAGTCTATAACCCTAGGTACTGGGGCATGTGATTAATGGGGCATCTGATCAACCACCATCTGGAGAAACACATGGCTATTCTGCAGACTGCCTACCAGGTGTGAAATGGTTGTTTCCAGAGATCAAGGCAGTTCCTGGAAGGCATTCATACTTCAGATGCAAGAGTCACTGCTGAAGATGATCTATATCAAAGATCACAGGCATGGCAAGTGAGACCACCAATAACCAGTCATTTGATGATAGAGCTCTTTGACAGCATTAAAATGCTGTTTTAGTATAGCCTTGGAGCACGGTTTGGTTGCCTTAAGGCTAAAGTGCTATAAACCCACAACTAACATTAATTACAGTGAAATCCATAATCCAAGGTAGCTGGCAAGTTCAAGGCATCTTCCAAGAGGAATCTGCAGTACAGAGTCGTTTCAATCCATGACATGAAGGGCTATACTGCCCAATAATTTGGATGTGTGAAAGGAACACAAGCTTCTTCCCTGAAGATAAAAAGTTGCAGATAATAATAAACCCATATGGATTATAAAATCAACAGAAATGGGGGATAAGTTCCACTAAGTTTACATCATCATGCCAGGGGGCAATAAACTAAGAGAAAATTACTATAAAGTCACCCTTTCTAAATGATGTGGTTAATTTTTGACTCTGAAAGTATATAACTTTCTACGACTTCTATGTCCCTGAGTGAATATACAATAAAAAGCGAAAAGCAATATAGGGTTAGGGTTGATCAAAACTTTCGGCATGGTACAACAAGGGCAGTATGTGAGCAGTTTGATTCTCTTGCCATTATTATAAGTGAGTCCCGATTACCTTCCCCATTATAATGCTCTATGACGTCTCTTGCACATTGGTTAGACTTTTTCGGTTAGTTTGACACTGAAAACTGTAAGACATGGTGGGTCGCTCCACAAAATAGGGCATGGAATTTTGAGACAAAATAGATACTACAAGACAGTGAATACTAAAACAAACTGTGGATGTTAGAATTAAAATTTCTTTCTAAAGAAGTAAAGAGTATACAAAACTAAAGTTAGACAGTCCCACTCCTCTGGAACATCCAAGCTCTCACAAATGTCCCCTCTTTGGCTATTGACAGTGGTGAAACTGTACACTTTATTCTAGGCTGTTCACGAACATAGTTTATCTATATAGAAGGAGAAATCTGTGTATCAGACAGCGTGGTATAATTTATCATTACTAAAGCAATGTTATGTGTCGAGACTGACAGGGGAGTCATATTAAACAATACATCAATATTTAAGTAGTGTGTGGCAAAGGGGATTTTCATTCATAAGCAACAGAGATTCACGGACCTGCACTGAACTGATTTTATGTACGTCACGGTTTTTAATAGTCCTTTTCCCATTTGTTGCATTAGATAATGTGACAATATGTTTATGGCCTTGGGGAGAAAAAAAAAAGTTATCTACGTAAAAGGCAATGAAAAGGAGAGTGGAAAAAACTATTATTAATGCATTAGAGAAAGAATTTGTATATGGAGGAAATACGCATACAGAAGCATATTTATAATATCTATATATGCAATGTACCGAACAAATGTATTGTAGTAAAAAACAGACGAAAAGAAAAAAAAAAAAACACTTAAGGTAAAACTAAAAACAAAAAAAACAAATCTTAGTATATTTCTAATGTGTTAGTTGCTGTTACATAGAGAACACAGCCCTTCTCGAACAGACCTTAATCACAGAGAAAAACAAAAACAATATTAAAGAGGGCCGCCACTTATCTTAAAATTACAGCACTGAATCATCAACATCAATTTTTTTTTTTTTTTTTTTTAATATGATCGTCCAGTTTAAATTACAATCCACAGGGGGGTGGGGCCTGGGCATCATGGCGGCTGGCTGCACATCGTCTGAGCTCCTGTTTCGAATCGCACAATCTGCCGGATATCGGACTCCCAGCCAGTTGCCGTTGCCCTACAAAGCTACATACAGACATATGTGAACCCGGGGGAAGTCCCTGCGACCTAGCGGACTTACCTGCTTGACTACCACCGCTGCCGGGCGGGTGAAACGGCCGATCACCTACCCCGCACGAAGTTGCAACAAATGAGGTCTACCACTCTCCTCGTTCCCCCCCCCCCCCCTCTGGACCAGGGGGGATATCCCGGTCCCCACTGAAGGACTCTCGCTATTCAGCATCAAGCAAGGGGCCAATTTGGGACCCACGCGGCGCACTCAACATGGCCGCCATCCCAGTGGCTCCGCAACCATCACCAGGCCTGACGACACAGGACTGGCTCACTGCATTCAATCAGAGATTTGACGACATCTGCCAGAAATTCTGGAGCCGGATCCACGACCGAGGTCAGAGGCAACCCTCTCATGCAAAACAACAATCCCTCAACAACTCCGTGGAAGCATACCTCTCACCCAAACTGGAGATTATGAAGGGACACAGCTCGCTTGTACCTACACCTCCTATGATGCGGATGAGGGATGCTGAGGGCCTCCACGCCTGCTCTTCTTCCGAGCCAGGGGCTCAAATGGAGGTATCCCCCCCCCCCCCCCCACTGCCGTCCATATACCCATGAGGTCATCCAACACCCGGAGAACTCATAGGCCCACGGTCCTGATGAAGGGATTAATGGACACCAGGCACGGGCTCCCACAAAGGCCTTGGGCCGAAGCCATGGAAGACGGAGACCTCGCACACCCTTACCCAGCCGACGAGAGTTAGCACAAGACCCCCACAGACCCGGTATGCAGACGGATTTGGGGAACACAAGGGCGCCCTACCAAACGTGGTGCGGACTACCACAGAGCCAGAGGGGACTGCCACACACAGGGATCGGCTGATAACCAGGCTACTCCTGCTGGAAGCTGAGTTGAGCAACTGAACTTGAGCGATATCTTTAGTCATCACCTGAGATGTTCACTATTCTCATTATGTTTTAGTTAGGCCTGTTGTCTATTTTATTTTCTTTTATGCAACCTTAAGATATTTTGCCTATTCGACATATGCCTGACCGAGCTCCCAGATGGAGCTTATAGCATGCAGATGCTGACGCCACACCGTTTCGTTAGCCTCAGTGGATTAATCAATCTCTCTCTTTGCCGCATCCTTACCCGGTACTTATCCATAAACACCTGCACCTAGAGAGGGTACCTCATATACTGTTAGTAAATCTCCTACTTAATCTTGCACGCAGACATGTACTACTTTACTTAAACATTTGATTCAGTTAAGCATGTTACCTTATTATTTTATCATATGTCAGTAAACCAATCTGTATTTACATCTGCATTTGTAACCTTCCCTGACACATAAGACTAAAGCTCAGAAAAGCATAACTCAGCATACATACTACTTATAAGCAATGGTTTAGCTTGTGTTTAACATAAAAAAATTAAAAAGAGGCATCAATATCCTGAAAATGTACTGCACTAACAATACCGATGTATCAACCCCATGATGTAACTCACTCGCACATTTCCCATACTTCTTCTGTACCCCATCTTATATGCCTTAAATAAAAGAAAGATTGACATAAATTACACTCCACCCCCGAAAGAACTTCAGCTAAATTGATTTAGGAATTAACAGTGTCTACCCTTTTACAATGTATAAAAGTGTTGATTTCAAGAGAAAGCGTCACTTTAAGTTCCGTTAAGGAGACAGCAGGGACGGTACTCCTCCTGGGGCGCAAAGCATAATGCAGTGATTCCCATAAAGAATTATTTGATTATTGTAAAGCAGGGGTGTCAAACTATTTTCTTCTGGAATAAAAATGTGTTCACTGAAATACCTATTGAAGACCGAATGCATAAAATTGATATATGAGCAAACAAGAAAAACAAGTAAAAAATATAATCATTACTTCCTTACAACAATAAAAAAAGTGTATGTTTGTGTAGTGTTGGCATTCGAATGCAAAGGCGTATGTGTCTAGTGTTGGAGTTTGAATTCTGGTATGTATGCACAACCACACACACAGATACACACACTGAAAAACACATGCCGACACATGCACACACACTCAGATATGTACAGGTACACATACAGAACCACAGGGACACACACACATATACATGGACACACTGAAATATGTACCCACATTCAGATACACACAGAAACACACACTGACAGATATGCATGCAAACACACTCAGACACACAGACACAGGTACACAAAGACACAGGTACAAGTAACAAATTGTTTTAGACACCCCCTGTATCCTTACTTTTTGGGTACAGGAGTGTGGCTTCCCCGTGTTCCATTGGAGATGCCTGGTCAAGGCTAGTGGGAGTCTGAGGTTCAAGGCTGCCCTCCTGTGTATGTGTGCCTGCTCCTGTCTTCTCGCATGCCTCTCAAAAAGCTGTAAGGAAGTGAGGTGAGTTCACTAGCCGACCACAGGATGAAACTGCAGTTGTGACAGGGGCCCAGTTTAGTACGCTATTAAAGGGCCACAGAGGCCGATCAAGCTGAAACACTGCACATAAAGATGGCTTGCTTCATAATCACAACTAAAAGCAGAAGTGATCACGGAGGTTGGGGAAGCTTATTACTTATTACTCTAATGTGTTAACTAGATGGGAAAAGATTTTCATTTGTGGTCAAACTGCAGGTTAATTAACATGCCACTAATTATTTTTAATGTAATTATTTCTCTAGCCTACCACATTTAAGACATGAATCCCAGATCTTTACACCATGACTTCCATAGACAGTACCAAGATAAGACATACCAACAGACAACCTGGTATCATCTCAGTCAGGTGTTCACAGAAGGATTGCTGGCTAACTGACTGAACAGTGTGGCTAATAGTCAGAGAGGGAAAAACGTATTTGATCCCCTGCTGATTTTAAATGTTTGCCCACTGACAAAGAAATGATCAGTCTATAATTTTAATGGATGGTGTATTTTAACAGTGAGAGACAGAATAACAGAAAACAAATTCAGAAAAACGCATGTCAAAAAAGTTATAATTTGATTTGCCTGTCAATGATTGGGATCACATGCATAACTACAACATTTGTAATCTAAAGCAAAGTGGTTCAATTCTAAAACAAATAGTGGTAATTCATCAAAGTGTTCTGTTCAAAATTACAAAAAGTAAGGCAGTCGATGTGGGAAACGGTGGAACCCTCGGGCACATTTATTGATAAATCCTACCCTTTAACATTTTTGCACCACTTTTCAAACAGATCACTTTGATAAATATCTCTGTGCCTAGCATGAGCATTCATAGCCGCTTTTTCAAGTTGAGCCAAAGCCAAAATTGTTAAGACTCATCTGTGGCGGGACCGATGCCGATACCGTGAATTGCCCCTTCATATTTGAGGATGTACTCCCCTGGAGTGTGTGTTCCCCTTTTTTTCTCCTTTTTGTACTTTTTACACTAAACCCTGCAGATTACTTTTCAACCACACAGGGGTGCTCCGGCGGCAGTCGCCCTGAGCAATATCCGGGCAGAGACTGTGGCTGAAGCCCTGATGCGAGTGTTCTCCCGGATGGGTTTTCCCCCAGAGATTCTCATGGACCAGGGCACCCAATTCACTGCTGACATTACCCACCAACTGTGGAGGTTATGCAGCATTAAACCGATCCTGTGCTACCCTTACCACTCCCAGACCAATGGCCTGTGTGAACACTTCAATGGTACATTGAAGCAAATGCTCTGTACCTTTGCAGCGACTCGCAAGGATTGTGAGAAATTCCTGCCCCATCTCCTGATCGACTGGGTTCTCCCCATTCAAACTAGTGTTCGGGCGGAGAGTGAGGGGACCCTTCGACCTAGTGCGGGAGCACTGCAAGGGAGCTGGGGATTGGGAAGGGACCCCCATCATTCCATATGTGCTGGAATTTAGGGACCAACTGGAGGAACTCACCCATCTGGCGCGTGGAAACCTCCAGGCGCCAGTGCACATGGAATGATCGGGGCGCCAGGAGCCGTAGCTTTCAGGTCGGGCAGAAGGTTTTGGTGTTGAAACCCATCCGACATGACAGGCTACAGGCTGCCTGGCAGGGCCCAAACCGGGTAGTGGAACGGAAAGAAGACACTACCTATGTGATCAGTCCATGCTTGGGTGTCGGAGTCCGACACCTGTTACATGTGAACATGCTCAAGCCCTACCACGAGTGGACAGAGGATGTTGCTGCCATTTGCGTGCCAGCCTCGGAAGATTATGGCAATCTTCCCCTGCCTGACCACCTGGGACTACCAGGAGGCTCAACGAAAAGACTGTCTCTGATGCATACCCCATGCCCCACATAAATGAGCTGCTAGATAGGATGGCATGGGGCCAATACCTCACCACCATTGACCTATGTAAGGGATACTGGCAGATCCCTCTATCAGCAAATGCTGTCTCCAAGTCCACCGTCGCCACCCCTTTTGGCCTGTACCAGTTTAGGGTAATGCCATTTGGGATGAAAAACGCCCCGGCCACTTTCCAATGGAAGGTGGACCGGCTGTCTGATGGCCTCCAGGAGTATGCCTGTGCATACCTGGACAACATCGCCATATACAAGTACTTGGGAGGAACACTTAGTACATGTAGGGGCTGTGCTGGACAGGATTAGGGAGGCAGGATTGACCCTGAAAACCAGTAAGTGCACCCTGGGGATGGCGGAGGTGCAATACCTGGGGCACTGGGTGTGGTGTGGGACACAGAAGCCATAGTCAGCCAAAGTAGAGGCAGTAGCTAGCTGGCCCCGTCCCCTCACTAAGACCCAGGTGCTAGCTTTTCTAGGGACAGCCGGCTATTACAGGTTTGTCCCCGATTACAGTGCCATAGCTAAACCCCTCACCGACCTGACCAAGAAGTCCTTGTCCAGATAGGTACGCTGGACCCCAGAATGTGAGCAGGCGTTCCAAGCCCTTAATCCCTTGGAATTGCCCCTTCATATTTGTGGATGTACTCCCCTGGGTAATTTTTCCCCTTTTAGTAATTTTTACACTAAACCCTGCAGATTACTTTTTAACCACACGGGGGCGCTCCGTTGCACTGAGCCCCGTGCTGAGGACCACCCCGATAACCCATTTGGAACGTTTGTTAGAATGTTCACACCTTACTAACGAGGTGCGAAAACCGCAGACCGCAAGGTAAACAAGCTGCACGTGCTTCCCCTAGGTGGAATCCCTGAGGCTGCGAGTCGGTCTCATGGCCCCAGGGCCCAGATGGCCGCGTGGAACCCGTGCCAACCAATGGGAGACGAAGCGCCCATTCAAACTGGGTTTGCGCCATACTCCTGGTTGGTCGGCAGGAGTAAGCACAGATTGGTTGCTGTGGGGCGCGGGCAAACAATCAGAGCAGGAGCGTCCGTTCTCCTGATTGGGCGGCGAAACCCCTCTCCTCCCCGAGCGCTGATTGGTGTAACCGTGTTTCGCGCCCTTTCTTCTGATTGGGCGGAGAAACTTCTTCCAGCCCCGAGCGCTGATTGGTGCAATTTGGTTTGCACCCTTTCAGCCAATTGGTTGTTGCTTGGTTTGGGCGTGAAGTTTGAATTCGTCGGACTAAACCAAGCAACACCATGGAACTAATTTCGGGGATGTTTTGAGCCCCGAGCCCCAGACTTTGGATGTAGATATCTCGGGGTCTATACATCTGATCGCCCCGCTTTTTGCAGGGATCCCAGACGGGACCCGCGGCTATTTAGCCATATAAGTTTCAAGCCGGTAACTCCTTCCCTTCCCAGGGCGCCCCAAAGTTTACCCCCTGTATGTAATTTTTTTCATGTGTGTCCCTGTGTCCTGTTGGTTTCTCTCAGAGCAGGAGATGGTTATCTGTAACCCAGCCCCTTCCTGCCTGGGATTTTTTGTGCTGCATGGAGACCCCCTACTGGGGTTTGTGCATAAAAAGCTGTGTGCCCTAATAAAGATTGTCAAAGGTTGTACCCTGAAACTATGTGTCATTCAGTTACTGGGAGAAATGGGTCTGGGCAAGTATTAATAGCGGGTATAACGAGCCGGGTTACACAAGTCCCGCTACGTCATCATTCATCCTTTCTCCTGCTTTTCATCCTAAACCTCTTTCAACTATCACATATTTTTATTTAATTTAAAATGTGCTGGTTTGATTTCTTATGAAAAACAAACAAAAACGACAACATGACAACTTTATTACATTATGGAGACGCACAAACGATATAATCCAGAGACAATGTTGGAATGATTATTTTTTGTATTCTTGGGACCGTTGTGGGAAAAAAAAGATTGATGGGCTTGGTGGTAAGTAAGCAAATTCGTTTCTCCGTGGTGAAACTATCTAAAATAATTAAAGCATAAATTATCTGACTAAATAAATGTGACTAAACCATGTTGTTTTTATTACAGCCTTGTTTTTAACTAAACTTGGAATTTGTGATCAAAGTGTGGTGCATCAAAATCTGTTTCTTCAGCCATATGGTGATTACTTTTACAGAGACTTGGATGTCTTTATATGATCTGTTTTAATAAAAAAAAAAAAAAAAAAAAAAAAAAGAAGGATAAAAAATCGACACAAATGATTCTCTCGGGATCTAAGATATACAGCTGAAAAAAAAAGAAAAAAAAAAAAAGGTGAGTAACTAAATGCATCACACGTGTGAACCCACACCTAGATGTAAATAGCGTTATATAAGTTTATGTGCGCATAATTTTTTTCATTTACTTATTTAAAACACAAATTGCGTGTGCATACTAAACTTATATTCTAATTTTCTTTTATGGTATTATTTAGGCGCCGTATGGAAAGGATGGTGACCTCAGTGTCCAGTATAAGACTGGCAGTCCTAACGGTTAGGTTTCCTGCGAAGCATACAATTACATATTGGAAAACACTTTTTTATTTCTGTTCCTATAAGAATAATCTTTCAAGGTTCTGCTGTATGGTAATTTTATGGGACTTCCTTCTGGGTCTTGTAGAACTCTTTGGAACTTTGTGTCAGAGATTGGGGCCGCGTCACTGATCGATGTGGAACATGGGACACAATATAAACAATGTTGCACATTATACAATTTATGGGATGAACCTAAAATAGGAAAAAGTGTTGCATTGTCAAGGTGACTCAAACAGAGCAGCCTGGACATCAATACAGATTGGCAAATCTCTGGCACACAGAATCAATATTACAGAGGCTGCCATTATGGCCTTTCCCCAAAACATTGTTGACAGCTGTAAGAAGATCCCGCATCACAGGTAAGTGGACGTCCCATACCAAGCAGCTTGACAAACTATAATGTATTCTGCCGAATACCAGAGTACACACAGAAGTTATATTAAATGTATTCGAACGAGAATGTTTATATGACGTTGCAGGATTCAAAAAATAAATAAAAAACTACATTTGTGGACAGCACAGAGCATATCTCAAATAATTGGAGAGACTCTGGGTAAAACCACCTCCATGTGGGAAAAGTGAAAGTGTAGCATTGTCTACGCTAAACACAAAGCCAGGAACCCTCATCCTCTTTAAAAGGAGGAATCACACTCAAGGAAAGTTTAGGCCCACCATGTCTATTTTATTGTGAGTGACACACAATACAATTTCAGCTAGTCTCATAATTCGGCATCATGTTGACTTTATCTCAGAGAAATGCCTCAATGGTGAAACTATTCTCATACAATATCACACAAAACACATTGATGAGAGTTCGAACACAATATCGATACAATTTCACATTGAAAACTGTGTTTTAATTTTATGGTTTTTTTTTTTTTATTTCCAGTATTTCAACCAAAACATGAGGGATTTCATGAGAAGCCAAAATGTGTGTAACACATATAATCCGGAGGGGTATTCATGTGGATAGTGCGTGCACGGACATTCCTGTTTGCAAAGCTAATGCCAGCGTGAGCAATTTTCATATGCGCCCCATGAACAAGGTGCCTTCACAAAGCTAAAATATATAATACCTTAAACAAAAAAATATATATATATTCAATAATATAACAGGCAGAAAATCCGAATTGCATGGAAACAAGAACCTATACTTACCCAATCATTTTTCTACATAGGAAAAACAACATAAATACAAAATTATCTACATTAATCAAGAAATTGTATATACATCCTCTAAAGCCAAGGACGTCTTTTTATGAATGCTCTAAAACACATTATAATGTCAACATTATACATTCTGACATATTTATAAATTCTTTAAAGGAACACTCTGCTGCCGAAATACAAACAAAATATCAATCATTGTTTAGTATATATAACCCGAATGAAAGCATGCATGCATCTAATTATGCATTCATTCTTTGAAGTATATCTTGCAAAATCTTCAGATGATTTGTCTAAAGTCTCTACAAGACCTAGATTCCAATCACAGACATCCAAATGCAGCCCAATGAAAAGTCTTTACAATGTGCCTATGCCCCAAGCACCTGCTAGCTAGCCTAATGCCCAAAGACCCCGTTTGGGAGTCAACCTGCCCGGCCTTCCCAAGAGACTTCTCCTCAGATCCCCTGGTTTGGTAACTGCCCTCTCCCGAATTAAGCCAAACGCTCCACTGAGCTAAACTACAAGTAAGTAACAGGACGAGTTGTCTGATTGACAGTCAGGGGGGTATAACAAGGTTAATTTATAAAAGTGCCTATTGAATTCTAAACTTTTTGTAAAATGAAATAAAGAGGACACACTCTCACAGTCCCTGTAATAACTGGTGAAAAATCTAGATGGAAGAATGGGCTAGAAGTGTATGCTACATACTCATAACATAATGAGCGAGTATCAAGACATAAAAACATAGAAAAGGTAAAGAGTAAAGCAAGCAAAAGAACCTTGTACAATTATTAACTTGCACATCCGTATTTAAGGATGGATGGCGAATGGCAGCGAAACTGTCTAACTGTTTGCTGCACAAATTGCAGTCAGTAAACACTGTTCTGTTTTTAGTACAGTCAGAAGAATACGTGCGGACACAAAAAAAATGCTAAGATATTACACATTTTCACGTGTTGGGGCCGAAAGGTTATCCATGCAGACAGGGTTTTGCCCCCTGTACTTGGTTTATTTAGCGGAGGCTGTAAAATGGACCTATTCAAAATGCATTCCATCTCACCAGCTTCATATAAATGGAATGTAAATGTAAACGGAAGGATATAAATCCCAATGTATTACTCCGTGCACAAACGAATTGTAAACAAATAATACGATGGATCAAAAAAAATCTATGATTCATGCCACAAAATATAATTAGAGATATTCTTGCTTCTCTCCAGCAATGTATCTTTTGTCGAATTCTTTCAGATTGAAATTAGTCCCTTGATTTTTTTCCCCTCTTCTTTTGTGTTGTGCACTCTGCTCTAAATATTTGGAGGAACTAAGCAAAGAGATACCGAGAGCTATAACTCCATTGTTCAGAACACAATTGAGATATTTTTAAAATAACTATTTGTCTTGCACTGTACTAATAATAATAAAAAAGTAATAATAAAATTAAAAAAAAGCACTGTGGTTATCTTTGAGGTTAGACAATGAGGGGAAGATGGGACTCGCAACTGTAAGTAACATTTTCTACAGATGTGTGTTTCTCATTACAGGTAAAGTCTAACGCTATACACGTGATGCAGTGTATTCTAGAACACTGTTCCTCTCTTCAACCCCTTTTTCCATCTTTTATTTTTTTTAAACAAATAATGACTTTGTCTTTCATGTACCCACACCCCATAATTGCTTAAATAAGGCTATAAAATAAGCTAAAAGTTACCTAAAACCCAGCCCTGGGCAAAGCTCCCACCGTGGTTTTCCATTCCCAGTCTGATGTCATAACAGCCATTGGGATGTCCAATCAAATGCCTGCAAGGGAGAAGCTAATTATGTCTAGAGGGCTGTAGTGGTTAGAACGTTTAGAGAAACCCTTTAACAATTGCAGACTGTGCTGGTGTTCCTGTTGCAAAAAAGAACTGTATAAATCTAGAAAGCACAGGGGGGTAGAGCCAGCACCCAAACGAGCTAGACGCGCCTTGAGGCTGCTCTGCAAGTTCACTGCGATCTGCCAGAATATTACCCTACCTGACACCCATATTGAGCACTGGAGGACAGTGGCGGATCCAGAGCCTGATCTCGGGAGGGGCACTTGTAGATTATTTAAAGAAATAATCCAGACACAATAACCACTACAGCTCAGTGTAGTGGTTAT
The DNA here is from genome assembly GCF_036172605.1 of Pelobates fuscus. Classification (NCBI taxonomy): domain Eukaryota; kingdom Metazoa; phylum Chordata; class Amphibia; order Anura; family Pelobatidae; genus Pelobates; species Pelobates fuscus. The sequence continues at coordinate 132,268,141 of NC_086328.1, forward strand.
GGTGTCAATAGTGCCGTGACCACCTCCCAGAGTAAGTAGTCAAACCGTTTAAGAACAGTTTGACAACTTACCTGAGGTCTGCTGGGAAATGGGGCTGTAGTAGGGTATAGGAGCAGTGGTGTGTGTGAGTGGTGCAATGTGTAAGGGGTGCAGTGTGTGTGTGTGTGTGTGTGTGTGTGTGTGAGGGGGACAGTGTGTGAGCAGTGTGTGTGTGTGTGTGTGTGAAGGTTGTAGTGTGTGAGTAAAGGCGGCAGTGTATGTCAGGGATGCAGTGTATGTGTGGGACAGTATGTGTGTGTAACAGTTGCAGTGTGTGTGTGTGTGTGAGTATTGCAGTGTGGGCAATGTGTGTGTATGGGGCGGCAGTGTGTGTATGTATGGGGGTAGTGTATGTGTGTATTGTGTGTGTGTATGGGGGAGCAGTATGTGTGTATGGGGGGCAGCATGTGCGTATGGGGGCAGTGTGTATGGGGGCAGTGTGTGTGTATGGGGGGCAGTGTGTATGGGGGCAGTGTGTGTGTATGGGGGGCAGTATGGGGGGCAGTGTGTGTGTGTATGGGGGGGCAGTATGTGTGTATGGGGGTCAGTGTGTGTGTATGGGGGTCAGTGTGTGTGTATGGGGGGCAGTATGTGTGTATGGGGGGCAGTATGTGTGTATTGTGTGTGTGTATGGGGGAGCAGTATGTGTGTATGGGGGGCAGTATGTGTATGGGGGGGGAGTATGGGGGCCAGTGTGTGTGTATGGGGGCAGTATGGGGGTCAGTGTGTGTGTGTATGGGGGCAGTATGGGGGGCAATGTGTGTGTGTGGGGGCAGTGTATGTGTGTAGAGTGTGTGTGATAAGGGTAGGGGGGGGCTTTTTTATTATAATATATATATTTTTTTTATTTAATTAAAATAAATATTGATGTCCCCCCTCCCTTCTTACCTTTACTGGGAGGAGTGGGAACATTTCTTGATCCCTGGTGGTCAGGTGGGGATTCCCTGGTGGCCCAGTGAGGAGAGTAAACTCTAGCCCGCGCTCCAGGGTGGTTACTGCGGCAACGCTCCAAGCTCGCAAGAGGAGGACCCGGAGGAGCTGCGGGCTGAGCTCCCGGGTCCTCTCTCCTCCCTCTCCCTCCCCTGCCGGCTGTCAGCATAGTGCCTGCGGACCGGGGAGGGAGATCTCTGATCTCCCCTCCGGTCCACAGGCACATTGCAGGGCTAGCACCTGCATGTGCTGGCAGGGGAGAGGGAGACCGTCGTTGCCCCACCCCCCGGATCCGCCACTGTTGGAGTAGACAATTGAGTTCCCAACAGCATAAGAGAAGAAAAAAGAAAAAAACAGTGGGCAGACCTGGGTTTGGGTTCCAGAGATATTGGGGTTTTCCTGCACACAACCCTGCAGCCTGAAACCTCAAAGATGGCGCCTGACGACGACAGCATTTATGCCAACCCTCCAGCCCCATCCTGGCCACGTTCAAGGCCACAGGCATCCTCAGAGCTGGGAGATTCCGCTCCATCTACCAAGGCCGACATCAAGGAGCTAATGTAGGAGATTAGGCCATGTTTAATATGGATATAGCACCAGTCCGCAAAGAGATCTCCACACTTGCCAATCATGTGGGGGCTGTGGAGGAAAGCATTGAGGGCACCAGGCTAGCACAAACTGCTACAGACGCCGCACTGGGAGCACTGCAAAATCAATGCATCAGTCAGCAGGTGCAACTGGCCAACATGGAGGATAGGGTAAGGGCCTGAAACCTGAGAATCCGTGGAGTGTCGGAGGCGATTCAGTTGCTAGTTCCCTCACTACTACCGGAGGCTTATTGCCACATTACGGACGCCCAGACTAGCCAAGCAACGGGCAGTTGACTCCTCCTTCCGACTCGCCAGGGCTACCACAGCACCCCAAGACGCACCAGAGATCTCCTGATGAAGCTAGTATGGAACTCTGAAAAGAGGGACTCATCGGAGCAGTGAGAGGCTCTCCCACAGTGTCCTTTGAGGGGGCACTATTGGTATTCTACAGGGACATTTCGAGCACACTCTCGTGGCAAAGGTCCCTCTGACAAATTACCTAGTTATTACGAGCACACTCAATCCTTTACATGTGGGGTCTGCATCAGTTATAAGCTGACAAGTCCAGCAAGACTCATCTGCTATCGCACCTCATGGAACAACGAGCCTTCCTCCAGAAGCTGGGCATACTGGTGAATAAAACGCTGATACCAGAGCGATCATCGGGGACTGTTGCCAAAATCACCCCTTTTATTCCAGGAGGCAGATCACTTCAGGCACCTACACTGCCTACCTGATACCTGCAGGGGTGGACCCCTGGGTCCTGCACTTACTATAATACCCAATACATGTTCAAAGAATTAAGAATATTGTAATTTTCTCTACCCTGGCTCTGTAAGCCAATGATTTATCCCCTTGTCTAGTTCTCTCACCGCCCCCATTTTTATAGAGCGTGCCCAGTTGTTATTTTCATTTTTTTAATATAAGTTTGATATCACATGCTCGGCACAGGATATAGTCCTTCTGAGTAGAAAACAGTTTGCCAAAGAGACAACCCCAAGTCTTTGAAGACCGCATATCAATTGTATTACTCTATATGCCTTAATATGCCGCGGCTAAATGTGTTACGATCTTAAGTGTACAGGCACTCGAAGCACCCGCAGACAAAGCTTACATCACTTTGGTTTAGACGAGAGGGGGTCCCTCAAAAACGTAACAAAAAATGAGTTGATACCTGTGCAATTCCTGTTAAAAATCTTTTCTGTTCAATTTAGTTTTCATGAAACGCACATGATATGCTGTAACAACTGTGCTAACTTGCAAAAATAAATAATATCGAAAATAAAAATAAAAAAAAAATGGTCATTGGAGCAGGCAGTGATCTTAGCCTCTACCTTTTGAATTGCAAAGCTGTGTTAGAAAACACTCCGTATTAAAACACTACTCCGAGTTTGTTAATAAAATGTAATACTTAAAGAACTGTTGCTGTTCTGGAATTTTCACTGTTGAATAAAAAAAATAATCACCAATAATCTTTTGTCCATAGGATGCTCTGCATTCATTTTAATTTATATAAAATATTTACTAAATGACACCAAAACCCAGTTTAGACACGGCAAAGCCAATGGAAACTTTTCATGTCAAGAGAACAGAGAAAATGTTTAATTTCTGTTTTCTCTGTGTTGACTTCTATGAGCAAGTGAGAGAGTATACCATGATTAACAAGGAGCTAAAATGAAGTCACCCAGTTGCAAGATAGAGAGGTGTAGATTTCTATATTTAATTTTATTTTTTACATCTCACAAAATACATCTTTGGTAAATGTAGGTATACTTAAATATAGTATTCCAAAATCAGGGAATTGACAGCTCCCCTTTCACTGCTATAAAAAGCCCATTCACATCTAAGAAGTGCACTTGGGTGTTGAAGTGCCAGCAGGCTGCATCCAGAGAGCTTAAGATGTTTCACCGTTGAAGTGGCACTTAGTTATAGGCAATCCTGATGGTAGGTGTCAGTAATCATCGTCTGCCCATCCATTAATTATCCATCCTATATCATGTCAAATATTATTTATATTGTAGGTAGAATGCGTTCGGTGGTAAGATACAGATAACGGGAAAATATGATTAATAAGTACAATAAGCGTGATGTCTAACATATCACCAAGCCTTTAAATTAATACTTCTGATGTAATTGTGGACATTATCATGATGATCTTTCTGTAGAGTGACTCAGTGGGTTGAAATTCTTGACATACATTGATATTTACGGTGTCATTAAAAAGACATTTCAATTGGCATGGATATTGTAATTGTAATACATTTCCCCTCTTTCCTCCCCTTTGAAATTACTTTATTACAATTCCGAACATGCATGCATGGCATTTGTCTAATGTGATAAATGAGACAAACTTGGGCGCATGCGGTACCAATGGACTTCCATTGCTATGGACTTCCATTGCACAACACATGCATACTTCTACTCAAGGGATTGTGTCAGCCACTTATTGGTGGAAGGAGACTTTAGATGAGAACAAATCAAATTGCATGTAAATAGTTATTTTAATTTTTAATGCAAAGTTTCATGTGTTATCGAAAGGAACACGCCAACGTATATTTATATATGTGTAATGTTAGTGTGTTCCTTACATTTCAGGTTGTGCACCCCCCACCCAGCGCAGACCAAACACCACACAGCAGCAACTCCTATTCTTCTGCAAGGGCGTGGGTTTAGTAATCCTACAAGCACAGTCTCTCCTCATTCTGATGCCAGAAGAAATCAAAACATAGCTTTAAACAACGAGATCAGGAAATCTTGCAGGCCCTCAGTACAGACAGATTTGGAAATTCCCTCAAACTCATGCTATTCCTCAGTGATCTGTTCTCCGCACCTACAATCTTGGTGACAAGCTTCTGGTGCTCGTCTTCTAGTAGCGTGATCTTGTCCACCACCTCGTTGTGGGCACTGCGGAGCTCACCAAGCTTGCGATCAACATGATCCATTCAGTTACCCAACACTTGCAGAGCTTGAAATAGAAACACTACAATTGCCTGAAAATGTACCTGTAATGCTGATCTGATGCATTCATTATGTTTGAATTTGAATTTTATTGATTCCGAAGTTTGCAAAGACCATCCCTCGCAGGGGAGTTTCGATCAAGACATTAATATTCATGCATTGAGATTTAGAATATTCTTCATAGGATATAAGTCACAGCTAGTAGAACCACCTTGGTGTGTTTTTCTCCCTGTCTTTCACTGAGGACACCTTTAGGTCTTCATATTTTCTGGTGTCCTCTATCTCCTCAACCCAACATTTGAGTGGGGGAGTGCAAGGATGTCTCCAGAACATCAGTATTATCACTTTTGCCGCATTGAGCAGTCTAGGTATCACTGAACTTTTGTATGTTGGCGTTGGTTGTGTGGTGTGATGTAAGAGCGATGCCTCTGGCATCTTCGGCAAGTGTTCTTCCGAGAGATCATGGATCACTCTGTATATCGTGTCCGGGATCTTTTAATATGAAGCCGGCAAGTGATCAGAGAGCTGAGACAGAAATTTGGATTCAGACATCATTTCCGACTGTTTTGAGGGTAATGAGGCATAGATCTTGGTCAGCATGTGCTTTGTCTGCCAGTAATGGAAGCAGAGTTTTTTTTGTCAACGCTCTATTTAGAGTGATGCGGTGGCATGCTGTGGTTGTGTAAATGGAAACTTGGCACTATAGGAAGTTAATGTGGTAAGTGACTAATTGCTCAGCTGTAAATTCGCTGATGCGGCCTTGTTGGGCACAGAGTAAAGTAGACATGCAACTGCTTGCACCAACATTCAGGACACGCCACCTAGACTCCCCCTTTAAAAATGAAAGTGGTCAAAAATCAACCTAATACTTTGGATGTGCCTGATAACTCAATCGTGAATTGTTACTTTGCAAAAATGTCACAGCATTGGCATATATTACCATTTATTGTATAAATAAACCGACTATGTAAATAAATATATTTTTAGAAAAATACACATATAAACTACTACACAGTTCTTGGTTTGTATATTTAAAGTAACCCTTTACTACTGTATTTATACTTTTAAATATTACTTAAATCTAGTACTTACCCATTACAGGAGGACAGTTGTTGTGCTATTTCATAAGCTTTTGGATCTCTGTCTAGTGCTAATATTTTAATATCAGAAGACACCTTCAAGATAGATGTAGAGTGACCACCAGCACCAAAGGTCATGTCCAAAATGGTCTATAAATAATACAGAAAAAAAATGTAAAAATTATTATATTTTTTAATATTATTATATTATATTTCATTTTAATAGTCTCATTGAGTACATTGAGGCAAAAAAAAACCAGATACTTTTGGACATTACACAACTGGATAAAACATTGGAAATGATGTGTAACTTGCGTTAACTTTTACCATGTGATGTTCAGTTGGCTTTTAAATGTATATTTAAGATTTAGCAACTGGCATGTACACAAAGCAGAAAATGCACACTGTCCCTGGCCTCTACATCTTCTTCCACAGTGAATGATTAACAATCAGAGAGCGGTCTCCGATTGAGAAGGGTGTATACCGGTTCTCAGAAGGGGAGGGTTTATATTTATTTATTATTACTGCCGTAATCTGTGTAATCCGTTGTGTGTCTGTGACAGAAACACACACTTTCACACAACGTGTTTTTGTCACTCTGCGTGTTCTCTTTTTCATTTGACAGCAAAATGAAGAAGACTGACACCCAGCCAATCAGTGATGTCCAATATATACATATAGGAGTAGCACCAAACATGCGCACAACTTCACAATCATGGACGATTACCTATGGAAAGCATTGAGGATCAGGTGAGCGTGCACTGAAGGCAGTATGGAATACAACTTCCAATTCATTTGAGGACGTAATCTTCTCATTTACTCATATCTCAAGAGAGACGGGTTAATATGACCCTGTATTATGAATGATCAAACTGTAGAACTCCATCCAAGTCCTATAGTTGAAGTTAGGTGCACATCATAATAGTTACAAGGTGACACTTCCCACCAGGTAGCAAACCCCACTGATATTCCAGATCTGTTGGACCAATTTCGTATCTAAGTAGGAAAAAAATCAGCATCAGCACCACAGTCACAGAACCCTACTCATGGATGGGATGTTCTTAAAGTTAAAACAGTTATACCAACTACCCTGCAAACAGAACAACAACCAACTACTGGGTCACAAGCAACATAAAGAATTGTTCTAGTCTGCAAATACAACAGACCATGTGGTTTCATTACTTTTCATTATTACATTTTGCTTAGTTTTATATCTGTTGGCCTAACTCGATGTTAGTTATTTACTTTTATTCATGTCTTTAAGTGACAGGATCCATGCCTCTTACTACAAAAGCCATATGTAAATGTTACAATGCCAACGTTTTGCATTAGGACTGCATGTATATTGGCCTGGGGCCCGTGGTAACCCTATGAAGATGGAAGTTAGTCATGTTTTGTTTTGTTTTTTCTTATTGCGTTTTGCTTTTTACAGTGATGCCTACCCCCACACAGAGTTAAATAAGCATTTTTCTTCCAAGTGACTCATCAGACCTTGATATTCATAAGTTTAGGGTATAATTGGGTCCAGTGTGATATTTTCTTTCATTTTTATTGACATTTTCAGTTATGTTGGCAATGTATCCTTAAGTTAAGTATAGTTAGTTTGGAGCTGTAGTTATCTGGAAACTTCGCTTATGCATAAAACCATTTGTGGACATTAACGGTGCAGTTCTGAAAAGCTTTTTATATTGCTCATATAATACTCTAAACTCAGTTTAAAATGCTGTGATGTTGTCAATGTATGTAATTTGCTTCATTGTGCACAATAAACGTGTCATACCTGGTCTCGTCCCACGCCGATCTGGTCTCACCATCCAGGCAGACACTGGCTCTCCTATCCCACAGTGTCCTGACGCTCACCCAACATCGTGGGTGCACACAATGACCAGCTGGGGGGCGTGCACCTTCTTTGTTTTGGCACCTTAACCCCTTAAGGACCAAACTTCTGGAATAAAAGGGAATCATGACATGTCACACATGTCATGTGTCCTTAAGGGGTTAAAGGGAATGTTACCTATTTTACATCTGGGCTATCACTCCATTTATATCCGTTCACATATTACCGTAATTGGTTCCCTAGCCGATCACCTCACACTTAGCCTTATTTATACCTCCCTTTGACATCACTTCCTTGCCCTTGAAATATTTTACTAAACATACATTAAAAAAACAACTGTTGAATAGATTTACAATGTATCACTATAAGCTAAAAGTTGTTTTTTTAAAGTTATACATCATTGAGCACAGAACATTTCTGATGACTATGGAATTTAGGAGTAAGACGTCCCATTGCGCTGACAGGTACCTGTCCATGCCGCTTACTAAAATGTGAGGAATTTTCTGAAGAATAACGAGGAATACAGTTACCTGACTTGAAAGCCACGTGTGATACATACTTCAACACTAAGAAAGATTGTTACATTTACATGCCTTTAGAAAAACGTATAACACAGACACACGTACATCCACCAGCGATTTTGATTTCAGCCAATTTAAGTTGATGTAAATGCATTTACTTCAAAATGAAACCGAATAACTCCTACACAGCCTTAAAACAATCTAAAAGAAAGAGGGGAAAAAAAGCTAGCTCTGAAATTTTTTTGCCTTCACGATCAAGTTCAATTCTTTTTAATCACATATAACTAAATCACATTATTTCCCCATGTCCCTGCGAATAACAGAATAGAATGTCACACCGGTACCATATACTATGAGTCACACTCCTTTAGTTAAGTTATGATGCTCTGACAGATCTACCCAGAGGAATTTTAGAATCCATTTATAATGGCACATTAAAAAAAATATTACAGTTACCCTCTGGGTTCAGATGTTTAACTCAAAATGTACAGCAGGTGATAATATTGAGAAACACAGCACACAATGCCTCTTACAATTTTTCCTGGTTATTTAAGATGTGATTTTACAATAAGATTGAATGAATAACAAAAAAATACATGACATATTACATTACATAACGTCACAGGGTTTTCATGCGACAATGAGAATTAAGGACATTAGTTGTTGCAGTAATAATATATTTAAAGGGGAGTTAGTGTAAGGCCAATACCATGATCATCTCCAAGGAGTCTCAGACACTAAATTCATTGTATTTCTGAAATATTCCACCGATTTAGAAAAGAAAAATATAGGTTAAAAGATTTATAACACATAAAAAGGATATTAAGAGAAATTGATAGTCTACGAGAGGGGGAGAGGTGAAGAAAATGATGCAAAACCTTTAAGTGGGGCCTTTTGTATTAAAGGAACACTACAGCATAAGAAATAAATACACTGAGTTGCAGTGTTAGTCAATGTCTTGGTAACCCTCCCTCCCGCCTCATAAAAAAAAAAAAAAAAAAAAAGGATTAAGAAACAAAAGAAAGGACTCACTTTCCTCTAATACAGTGGTTCTCAAACCAGTCCTCATGGCCCACCAACAGTCCAGGATTTATGCATTTCCCTGTTTTATTCCAATGGAGATACTAACAAAACCTGGATTGTTGGTGGGTCTTGAGGACTGGTTTGAGAACTACTGCTCTAATAGCAGCAAAAGGGTTCCGCTCTGCATCTCATTCGAACTTGTGATCTCCTAGCCAATTAAAAACTTGTTATAGAGAAGCGTTGCTCTCTGCTAGGGTACAAGACAATCAGGAAGAGTCCTTTCCTGAGAGCTAGGAGGGTGGGGTGTTTCAGACACTTCATAAAAGTGCACTTTTATTAAGTATAAAGAGGGAACACTCTGCTATTTCCAGCAAGCTGAAGTGCTTTAGAGGTGTAGGTAGTGGCGGCTGGTAAGAGTTTAGGATGTTGAGGAGCCAACATCCTCCTCTTCCTAGAATTTTACTCTGCCTCTTAAATCTGCAGTTTTTTCCTTAATAAGAAACATAGTCAAACAATATTTTCTAACTTAACTGACGATGAGTAATGTATCAGATCATGCAGTATGGCATTTACGCAAAGTAAAAAGACCTTTGTTGGTCGAAACGTTGCTTGGCGTTGCATTTTTTTCCTAATAAATCGGTTTCAACTTGGAGTGCCTGTGGTCCTCTCTTTTTTCGTGCAGTATGGCATTTAGACTTGAGGAATGCCCTTGATCCAGGAATACAATGCAAACTTTGGAAAATAATATGTACAACTTTTTCCAAATTAAATATCCCCCCAATATGGTCAATTTTTTATACTAAAGCATACTGATATAATTTATACTATTGCTTGCAAAACAGTTTGGTGAATTGTGTATAGAAAATAGGGAATGGCTGGTTTCTAGCGCTTGTAGTACAATGAAGAAGGCAGCTCGAACAGCCTGTAGTGGAGTCTCTCCCCTTTTTGATTGTGGATGAAATGATATACAAGATAAAGGGAAGTAGCGCCTTGGAAAATCTTCAGATACAGGCCAAGGAAAAAGAAAGAGGACAAGAAATAGGATGTAGTGTAGAATGTCAGTCATTGATGGGCAAAAACAAAAGGAAATGCAATTACAATTAGCTTTAGTTTAATGTGCCTGGGTGGTATTATAACGTCTCTGGATATGCCATTGGTTTCTTTATCCTATGGGGGTGGTCCCAAGGGGCATGTAGAAGAAACAGAAAATTACACATAGTGTAGACTTTTGATGTACTTATTATGGAACTTATTTATATGGGTGTAAACTCACATTTTTCGGAGCCTTCTGACTGCTCCTAATGAATAGCAAAGTGTGGTATATTTCCACACTATTAGATATATGTGGAATCTTCAACAAGGTGTTATGGGGATAAAACAGAACTAAAATATAGTGATTACGGTTTTAGTTAAAAAGTGTAAAGTAATAGTAAATGTACTCCCTCGTGCAGAGCAAAATAATGATTTTAAATCTAAAGGTGGTAGGTAGTTGGTATATTCCTCACTAAGGAAGATGACGTCCAAACATCAGGATAAAACAGGAAGGACCAAGAACAATGAAAAGGCACTAATTTATAAATACCTACATAAAAACTCACCTTATTTAGTACACCAAAATTATTATACTATATTTGCGTCATTCCTTGTTCCTTTTACATACCCCTTGGGACCACCCCCCATTGGAGCAAGGGACTAACTGCATATCCACAGGCGGGGATAATACTGCCAAGGTGCGATCTCTTGGGGGGGTGGAGCCAGCAGCCTCATGAGAAGGACGCAGAAGAAGAGAGCTTCGAAAAAGCTTGCTGAAATTGGGTATTAGCGACAGCTTATACTGGTCTCACAGGCATACAACGCTGCACTAACCTTCCCGAGGCAGATGGGGAAGCGAAACAAGAAACATCGGGCCGATCCGAGCCCCGGGTCCTGAGATATAATGACATTCCTGCAGCAAACTAGTAGGCCCGAGCCAACTACAATGGATTATTGTTTTCGCTTGCTCGATAAGGCTCTTAATAACCTCATGAATGGTAAAATAAGAATGTAAAAGAAATTCTACCGCTTACTTTTTTACATTTTTATTTAGGGGATTATAGACTCTTGCTTGTGTATAGCAGGTTTCATACGTTTTTATCAAATACATGTTCTCATCAAGCATGAATTAAAATCTTGCATGGAACACGGCATTACTAAAATCAATAGGTTACATTCTGACAGCCGTTAATATACAGAAGAAAGGTGAAATGACAGTAAAACCACTTCTTTTCTATAGATTTCCTTTCCCACATGCTGAGCATTAGAGAACTGATGAGACATATGAGCTATGTATTTTAGCACTGGACGAGTTAGAGGTACCCCACTGTGGACACAGGTGGGGAGCAGCTACATGTTACGTCAACTTGATTTAAGAACTGTTGCTTTTCATTGCGGACCAATTCCTTTTTATCTACAGGAGGAATTATATATTTATTTAGGGAAATATGTCAGCGTGTGTTTACTTTCTTGCCTTGTGTTTTGACCTGCCAATGAGCTGCCCCCTGCAAATGGATGTGCTACAGGATTTAATCAAAGGATTAAAGAGCTCTTTGATCATAGGCCACAGTGTTAACCTGGCATGTATTCAAGTTCATATCAACGGAAGTCCGAGTGGTTCTACGGGATGGCCAGAAAATTTGTTCTGCGCCACAGGTGGTTTCATGTTATTTCAGATGTTACAGAAATGGCAATAATTATTATTAGAAAACCTAATGTAGATTGTACATTTTATTTTGGAAGAAGCTCTAGAAACAAACTGTTGGTTTGTTTCGGTCATGCTAAATTTAGTTATGTGTTGCAGGGATAAGAGTAAAAAAATAAAAAATAAAATAGGAAAAGCTAATTGTATGTATCTATAGAAGTTACTCAAACCAGAAGTATGACAGACTATATTTTAATTCAATTGTGAAGATAAGCAGTTAATACAATTGCTGTCAGACTTCTCTTGCTACAAATGTTTTTCTTTTTTCTTAAAAAACAAAACAAAGTTTCATTCTTTTAACATTAAAGGGACACTATAGTCACCAGAACAACTACAGTTTATTGTATTCGTTCTGGTGAGTAGAATCATTACCTTCAGGCTTTTTGCAGTAAACACCATATTTTCAGAGAAAATGCAGGGTTTACATTACAGCCTAGGGGTACCTCCACTGGCCACTCCTCAGATGGCTACTAGAGATGAATTGGTCTGGGTGCCTATAGTGTCCCTTTAACTTCCTTAGCAGCTTACAAAAGTCACATATTAATAAACGTAATACATTGTATAACTCGTTCTGCTGATTTGTGCTACAATGTAATTACAGGGCCCACCATAGTGACATGCTAAAATAACTAAACTGGCTGTCGCTGGAATCCAGACGCACCCTTCATCTTTCCAGCCTTGTGTTTAAGAGCTTTTCTGGGAAACTCCCACCCTACCTGAGCAGAATGCTCTCCCCAGCTGTTGCCACCTCCTATAACCTCCGATCCAGTAGGAGGACTTTATTTAGTCCACCTCAATACAAAAAGAAAGCGGCCTGATTCTCCTTTTCCTACAGAGCACCGCAATTGTGGAACGACCTGCGGCACAATTTAAAATCTTCCCTAAGCCTAAAGTCCTTTAAGAGATCCCTCTCTACATACATCAAAACATAACGCACCTGTCATGGTTGATTATATATTTCCTACCTGTTCTATGTTAAATTTGTATATATTGTGTATTAAAATTGTTTTTGTATTTTATTGTACCATAATGCAATGTTTTGAGGACCCAGGACATACTTGAAAACTAGAGAAATCTCAATGTATCTTTCCTGGTAAAATATTTTATAAATAAAATTTTATAAATATTGCAATTCTTACAAAAAAGATAGAAATTGGCCTATTAGTTTTAATTGTTATTTGGGAATCATTATTTTAATGCTGATAATAAAAACACAGTATATTCCAACCCTGAATTCAGTGGTTTCATGGCACATTTTGAGGTGACTTAAAGCACACGGTTTGAAAAACTACTGCATTAGACTGAATGGACGTGCACTGTCCTTCACAGATGATGGGAGCAATTGGAAAAGAAAAATATTGCTACAGGAAGCTAAGAAGATTATTCTTGTATCTGAGAGTATAACAGAGCTCCACAGCAATAAGACTCACAGTGATGTGTCTGAGAGTATAACAGAGCTCCACAGCAATAAGACTCACAGTGATGTGTCTGAGTGTATAACAGAGCTCCACAGCAATAAGACTCACAGTGATGTGTCTGAGAGTATAACAGAGCTCCACAGCAATAAGAATCACAGTGATGTTGTCAGGGTTGGCTAAAGGACTCTCAGCAAGGTGAGAGGCAAAGACCTAAAAAAGGCAAAGAGAGAGGGATGAGAAAAGGTGTATTACCAGACCTTAGAGTGGTGGGTCTAACGTAATGGTAGAACTATGAAAAAACAGGACTAAAAGTACTACAGTACTACCAGGAGTGGAACACAACACAAATACAATACATAAAAACACGGTACCACCCACAGACTGGTACCAGAAACCCTGACACCAAGAGAGGCGAGGATCAGGAACACAGAGAAGAGAAATGTCAGTACAGAAGCCAGGAACTGGTACACGGGCCAGTTAGTCAGACAAGCCAGCAGACCAGCACGAAGCAGGCAGGAAAGTTAACAGGTCAGGTCAAGAACACGCGGGCAGGAGAGCAGATGGACATAGTCAAGGCAAGCTAGGTAAAAAATAACGGAGATTCAAAGAACATGTACAAAATACATGAAGGACTCAAACCACAAAAGGGCCCACATGAGCCAGAAAGCTCTCTTTAACCCCCTAAGAACACATGACATGTGTGACATGTCATGATTCCATTTTATTCCAGAAGTTTGGTCCTTAAGGGGTTAAAAAGGATGGCCCTGATTAATTGATTCTGCTTCCTGGGAGTGATTAACTCTGAAAGGCAGCACCCCTGCTACCCGTAGGTACTCTGCAAAACAAGCAATCATTATGATAAGCATCCCTCTGGAATCCACAGGGGCATAGTGAGCACAGAGGAAGAAGGTGGGAGACAAGGGTTCAAGTCCAACCAGAGCCAGTCAGAGAGCGGTAGGTTTCTTAGCATTTGTGTCTTTAAATTATAATACATGTGTTTAGAAATCTGTGTAAATAAGATGTTTTTGATATAAATTTAATTTTAGGTGCATAAATTGTTATTAGTAAGTCACCTAATATTTCTCAGAACAGCCTCACCACTGACCACAACCCCACTCATCCCACTAAAATTAAAGAAACACTATAGGGTCAGGAACACAAACATGTATTCCTAATCCTATATAGTGTTAAAAACACCATCTAACCCCCCTGCCCCCTCTTACCTTTATTCCATTCCGCTGCTGCTGCTGGCTCTGCCCCCAATCTGCCTGCTTGGCTGACATCAGAAGTGGTGATCTGAGCCAATAACAATGCTTTCCCATAGGAAAGCATTGGATTGGCTGAGATTGTTAAGGAGGCAGATGATGGGCAAGTCTGACATCACACAGTAGAGAGGGCTCAGACTGCAGCACACAAAGATCGGTGCGGGGCAAGCAGGGATACTCCCCGGTGTGTTTTTAGACTCGGGTGGTCTTCTTGAAACTTCATGGGATTTTTTAAATTACCATGGTAACACGATCCCACAACCACGGCATTAAAAGGGATTTAGAGCTTTGAGTAGCACTCACTGTGAGCTAATTATTGCCCCAATGCCAGAGGGGGCCATTAGGTATACAAAGATGAATGAAAATCCCCCTTTTTAATCCTGGAGACGATGGGCAGGGAAAGAAATACTGTGGCTGAGTGAGATCATGATTTTAAAAAAAAGCTATGAGTAGCACTCACTTTTAGTGCTGCTCATATTTGTACATAAAGGTGGAGAAAAATAATATATCAATCATACAAACACTGTAAATGAGAAGAATTTTTTTTTTATGCTGAAAATTTTCCAAATTGTCTGATTAACATTAAACGCTCAAGGTCCAAAATGATGAGATGCCGGCCATTATCTGGCTTTAAAAGTATTAATATATTGTTTAAAAGGGAGAGAACGTTTGAGGAGTTCAAAGCTTTCAGAAAAAGGTCTACAAAGATAAAAATAGTCAAGGACTATTGGCTCGCACTGAATAGTACATCAATTAACTTATTTTCACAAATAGGACTGTAACCAATTCTCTGTATTATTTGGAGTCCTGGACAGTTTAACGTGTTTAGCTACACTAATGCAATACAATTGTTTCTTTAGCTGCCCACACTTTATAAATCCATGAATAATGTTCTGTCTTGTCCCCATTGTAGTATTTGTACTTTTGTTTTTACCCTGAAAGTAAATTGCTTAATCTGCATACACCACTGATCAAGGACATGTTATTTCTGTTTTAAATGTATGCAAAATTATATGGAATTTAGAATATGCAGATATCAAGAATATAACAGAGTTGAACAAGATATTTGACAACAAAACATGGTGTTTGTTGCCATGAAAATCCTGTGTAAAAAAAACAAAAAAAAAACAAAGACAAAAACATTTGGGGGTCATAATGTGAAGATTGTACAATGTCTTTATTTGGCAAAAACTAAATATGTTTATGACTTATTTTTAAAAAAATGAGAAAAACATGTTTTAGCTTTCTGGTCTTAAAGGACCACTATAGTGTCAGGAAAACAAACTCGTCCTACTCCTGCTGCACTGAAGGGGGAGAAGGGGGTTAATCCCTTACCTTTTTTCCAGCGCTGGGACTCTCCTCCCACTTCTGATGTCATCGGCTGAGCAAGAGCCGCGCGCGCATTCAGCCAGTCCATAGGAAAGCATTCTCAATGTGTGTTAGTCTGCATGATTGGGTGAAGCAAATGGGGCGGCAAATATGTTTTCACCTATGGCACCAAAATGCTTGCACCGGCCCTGGCATTAATTTCATGCCAGATAGCAAATGACAACACAGGATAGCAGTGTTATCACTATAATGGACACCAGTCCCACATCAGCCTATTCGTGTAAGTGGCAGAAATGGAGCAGATCCATAAGAGTGCGTGCGGTGGGCCATATTGCTGTGCAAGAGTGAGGGCCAGCATCAAGTATCCACAGACCTGGAGATATTCAGATGGTATGTTCCGTTGTCTATGGCTGATCTTCCGTTGTTGTGGACGATGCGCTGAGGCTAAGCTTTGTGAGGCCCAGGAGGATAAACAGTAGGATGAGTGTGCACTCGCCGTCTTGCTTTGCCCTGAGGGAGTCTGCTCTTTGCCAGCACATGGGTGTGATGTCGATCTGCTCACAGTTTGGCCCCTGAGTCTCTCTAGGAAGACAGGCTATTATATAAAGATTGAGAACAAGTAATATTGTTACAATGAGTGCCAGGCAACCCAAGAGTTTAATGTTTATATACTTTCATGGTATGTGATATATTCCTTATTAGAATACAATGCTGGCGTCTTCTCCCTATGAAAATCACAGTGAGAAGCGCGAAAGCGCCTCTAGCGGCTGTCAATGAGACAGCCACTAGAGGCTGGATTAACCCTCACTGTAAACATAGCAGTTTTTCTGAAACTGCTATGTTTACAGCAGAAAGGGTTAATCCTAGAGGGACCTGGCACCTAGACCACTTCATTAAGCTGAAGTGGTCTGGGTGCCTATAGTGGTCCTTTAACTAGGCACTCCATAATGAAAAAAGTCGCATGGAAACATTGTATTCTAATAAGGAATATATCACATAACATGAAAGTATATAAACATTAAACTCTTTGGTTGCCTGGCACTCATTGTAACAAACAATTTCATATTACTTGTTCTCAATCTTTATATAAAAGCCTGTCTTCCTAGAGAGACTCAGGGGCCAAACTGAGAGCAGATCGACATCACACCCATGTGCTGGCAAAGAGCAGACTCCCTCAGGGCAAAGCAAGACAGCGAGTGCACACTCATCCTACTGTTTATCCTTCTGGGCCTCACAAAGCTTAGCCTCAGCGCATCGTCCACAACAACGGAAGATCAGCCATAGACAACGGAACTTACCATCTGAATATCTCCAGGTCTGTGGATACTTGATGCTGGCCCTCACTCTTGCACAGCAATATGGCCCACCGCACGCACTCTTATGGATCTGCTCCATTTCTGCCACTTACACGAATAGGCTGATGTGGGACAGGTGTCCATTATAGTGATAACACTGCTATCCTGTGTTGTCATTTGCTATCTGGCATGAAATTAATGCCAGGGTCGGTGCAAGCATTTTTGGTGCCATAGGTGAAAACATATTTGCCGCCCCATTTGCTTCACCCAATCATGCAGACTAACACACACTCACGAACCCATGTAGACTGGCGAACACAGACTCATATACACACACTGACCCATGCAGACACACAAAAACACACGCACTGACCCATACAGACTGACACACGGACATAAACATACATGAAGCAGACTAACACACATTCTCTGACATACCTTACCTTCATTACTGCTCACTCCCTGCGCCTGGCTGCCCTTTCTCTGCACATTTTGCTCCCGCCCACTTCTCCTCACATCCAGTGGAAAGGGCGGGAGCGTGGAAGTGACGCGCCCGCTCACTGCAGCAATGCATGCCTGGAAGGGAGAGGCCTGGCTGAGCGGACTGATCTGTATGCCGCCAGACCTGTGTTCTACCGGGCGCTAGTGAGCAACAATGTAAGTGCTTCCGAGCACCTGGTAAAATGGCCGGCGGCACACTCAAATATAGGGTTGACTCAGCCCTTCATCCTTCTGAGGTAGATAAAATGAGTACCATTAAATTGGGTGATAGTAACAACCCCTGGATGTTGGGCTAAGGTAACATCCCCAGGACGTACTTGGAAACCAGAGTAATCTGAATGTACCTTTCCTGGTTAAATACTTTGTTTGATTGGGTAACTAAAATTATAGATCAGGGTGGTGCAGTAGACATTGCTTACCTAGATTTCAGTAAGGCTTTTGACACTGTTGCACATAGAAGGCTTATCAATAAACTGCAATCTTTGAGTTTGGATTCCAATATTGTTGAATGGGTAAGGCAGTGGCTGAGTGACAGGAAACAGAGAGTTATAGTCAATGGAGTATATTCGAAGCTTGGGCTTGTCACCAGTGGGGTACCTCAGGGATCTGTACTTGGACCCATTCTCTTTAATATTTTTATTAGTGATATTGCAGAAGGTCTTGATGGTAAGGTGTGTCTTTTTGCGGATGATACTAAGATATGTAACAGGGTTGATGTTCCAGGAGGGATAAGCCAAATGGCTAATGATTTAGGTAAACTAGAAAAATGGTCAGAGTTGTGGCAACTGACATTTAATGTGGATAAGTGCAAGATAATGCATCTTGGACGTCAAAACCCAAGGGCAGAGTACAGAATATTTGATAGAGTCCTAACCTCAACATCTGAGGAAAGGGATTTAGGGGTGATTATTTCTGAGGACTTAAAGGTAGGCAGACAATGTAATAGAGCAGCAGGAAATGCTAGCAGAATGCTTGGTTGTATAGGGAGATGTATTAGCAGTAGAAAGAGGGAAGTGCTCATGCCATTGTACAGAACACTGGTGAGACCTCACTTGGAGTATTGTACACAGTACTGGAGACCCTATCTTCAGAAGGATATTGATACCTTAGAGAGAGTTCAAAGAAGGGCTACTAAACTGGTTCATGGATTGCAGGATAAAACTTACCAGGTAAGGTTAAAGGATCTTAACATGTATAGCTTGGAGGAAAGACGAGACAGGGGGGATATGATAGAAACATTTAAATACATAAAGGGAATCAACACAGTAAAGGAGGAGACTATATTTAAAAGAAGAAAAACTACCACAACCAGAGGACATAGTCTTAAATTAGAGGGACAAAGGTTTAAAAATAATATCAGGAAGTATTACTTTACTGAGAGGGTAGTGGATGCATGGAATAGCCTTCCAACTGAAGTGGTAGAGGTTAACACAGTAAAGGTGTTTAAGCATGCGTGGGATAGGCATAAGGCTATCCTAACTATAAGATAATGCCAGGGACTAATTAAAGTATTTAGAAAACTGGGCAGACTAGATGGGCCGAATGGTTCTTATCTGCCGTCACATTCTATGTTTCTATGTAATCTAACTTGTTAGGGCCGGCGCCCCCCCTTAAGCCGGCCCTGAATAATGCTTTACAATTATGGAAATGGAAATAAACTGTACAAAAAAGATGGTTTGCATCTTTCTCAAAAGGGAACAAATGTTCTCAGTGAGCAGTTCAGAGGTTTTGCTAGGATGTATTTAAACTAGGAGGGGCGGGGGCAAAAGGGTAATAAAACATCAATCCAATTGCCCCCCAAAACAAGGACAGAAGGTGCCTGTAGCAAGTGTGTTAAAAAAGTGATAAGCTTAGAGTCATTAGAGTCAGGTTTTTTTAATCTTTTTACTGTGTTTTACACTCCTTATTTTATGGTGTACACTATTGTGATCTTTATTTTTGTTTCTTTCTACACTGACTCATAGAGAGATACTGTCATTCCGCTCCCAAAAAGTGTGAATGCACATTTTTATCTTATATATTAGTCATGTGCAATTTGTTTCATCAGAATGTACATTAGGACAATTTTCGTGCAATTCGGACATTCGGAAGCTTAAGAATGTCCGAAGTTCGAATTGCTATTAAGGTTTAGGGGTTAGGGTCCGAATTGCCAAAGTTCCGAATTGCCGAATTTCGGAAGTGCTGAACCGAACCCGAATGCCATTGGTCCGAATTGCCGAAGCAGACAATTTTTTTTTTTTACTTACCGGAATTTCTGAACCGACCTTTTTGCCCATGCACATCCCTATTATATATACCAACAATCGTTTTAATATACAACACTATTACGTTCTTCTGCTTTTTCTTCTTGTCGTTACATATACCGATATAAGGACTATTTAGGCGCTGCACATACCCCCTGTTTTATCCAACTTTTAACCAGAAAAGAGAGACTCCGTATGTGGTGATTGAGATGCCACTGGATTGTAGTCATTGTATAAGCGCTGAATTATATATTTTTGTTTTTTCAATTTAATTTATGTTTCAGTACCTTTTATTTAGGGGGTTCAATATTATAGTCCTGGATACATTTACATCTCTAGCAGATGGGTCTATTGAGTTTAAACACAAATTCTCAGACCTTCAGCTCTGTTACGTTAGAGTTGTGCTCATAGCTATAGAAAAGTGCTACTGTAACATTGTTTTTCTTCTGGTCATGTCTGCATACAATTTTGGGGGGAGATCCCCCTGAGATCCAGGCCACTAATCAATGATTTGTCTAATAAGCATTGTTTCTTAGAGATAATCCAAATATGTCTCAAAGCATTTTACCCATATGTCTCCTAGAAGAGCAGGGTACAAAGCAAATGATGCTTTAGGTGTCAAGTTAATATTGATAAAGTCTGGCATATTTAACTTTAGTAAAGGAAATAGAAATATAATGTATTGTTACCAACCCCTCACTAACCTATTTCTTTCCAAAAATAAATCAATCACGTATAAAATATACCTTTTCCCAAATGCTTTCTATCTGACGTTTTGACAACTGGTAATTTCTCAAAATGATACCGGTTTTTAAAATATATGTTATGCATTATTCCAAGGAACACAGGATAAACATTTATGTTATTACTGTTTACTGAAATTATCCCATGTAAAAATAACATTTTAGATTTGGATCATTTAATCACCTATCTGAATATCTGACAAGAATATGGTCAGTCTCTCTTATGTTCTCTTTCAAAACACACAAAAACCTAAATAATAATGAGGCTCTTATTTTATGGGTTGATCATATAATTCATGTAAACCCTATATTTGACACAGACTACTGGGTTGAAGATCTCTCGCGCAACCATGTTCTAGGTGCAGGCCAGTCCCTCTACATATCCTCTAGGGAAGCGGACAAACAATCCCTGAGGACAACGGAAACTATAGTTGCTCATTTCTTGTAATTGTTAAAGTGATACAGCCACATAATGAGAAGCTCTTCAAACAGATAACGTGCTCACCAAAAGTCAAGTGATTTATGAATGGCTTCAGAACCTTTGGAAGACATCAGTTTCCTCTAATATTGACTTCAAGGTTCTAATTCTTTGGGTTAGAGTGTTATGACACCTTGAATCTCAGGGATTAATTACATGACCCAGTTGCCTGGCTATTTCAATCAGATGGTCTCATAGAGATAATTTGATTGGCGCATCACGGCATTTACTAGCTTTCCAATATTCCCCTTTGGATTCTCAATGGTTTGGTTAGATTTCTGATGATCTCAGCCAAAGCAGCGGAGCGGCAGAATGAAGACTGGCAAGGCTAGGGCTGAAAGGTGATAAATACTCACCCTTCAAACCATGGCACAGCAGGTGGGACATCTCAGCAGCTTGCAGGATACTATAATGTTAGGATTACAGGTTTGAAATCCAAACGCTATAGTATTCCTTTTATCTTGGGCTACTTGAGATTAGGGATCCCCTACTGCACAGAGGGCACCAAGCAATGCATTATGAGAAATAACTGCGCAGATAATGTCACTATCCGTGCAATACAGGACCCAAAACCATTATCTGCCTGGTGACATAACACATACAAACATATACTTATGTACATGTATACCTTAAGATATATAATATATACATGCACAAACATACATAAATATTGAATGAAATAATGTATATTAGAGTGAGATGTAATGAAGGTGCTACTTTAAGGGCGAGTTGATCTTTAGACTCTTAAAAGAACCTCTCTCGACGTGTTATGTAAAACTGTCTATTTACGTGCTAATATCCCATCCTGCACAAAGCCTTACATGGCCGGTCACAATAACAAGAAGAACATTACACTAATGAGTACAGTTTACTTATTACGGCTTCTGTATTATGGAACTTTAGAACGTTCGTATCCAGTATTCCAGACTAAATACTGCACTTATGTTACTACTCCACGGTTCATCTCAGTTACACAGGACAATCTAAAATACCAGAACGTTTTCTTTCTGGAGCAGCTAATTATGGTAACAAACAGCCTATGAAAATGAGATTGATGGCAGTCGGATCACTTTCATTCGGTTAAACATACAGCAGGGGGTCTTTTTTCCTGTCACCTGAAGTTCATGCATGGACTCGGTTTACAACTTGTTTAGTGATCTACGCTTATAAATCTTACAGCTGTTCATCTCTAATCAGCAGATAAAAAAAAACAAAACAATTAAAATGGAGTGCTATTAAAACACCTACAAACTGCGACGCATCCAAATTATCAGTTATAGCGTCGTAATACATTGAACAAATAACTTTACGGGCTAAATGTTAAATTACTTAAATAAAATCAGATTAATGCAAATAATTGCTCAGCATTAATAGGGTATTCACCACAACCTTCTCACTGCCAATAGACTTTAAATAAAAGCCTCTAATCTGACACAAAATAGAGACAATTTATCTGCCGCTCATCAGAGACAATAAAAGTAAATGACTATTACACATATTACAGTGGATAACTGTAATTTAATATATGGGCCTGGAAAAAACGCAGCTTCCCATTTTAACATGCAAGGAAGTTTATATCCTTACTGGACATTATTCTGAAGATTAAAATGTTCAGTTTCCAAAAGTGGTGAAAAACTGAAAGTGGGAAAATTACCATGGAAACCACTGGAACCAGCAGGTACAATCCAATGGTGACTCCTCCCCTTTTTAATTTTTGTACAATTTTTAGAAGAGGACACTTTGATAAATCTGCCCCTATGCATCAAGAGCAATTGTGAGGGTGGATTGTAAAAGTGGAGCAGTCACTGTGGAAACCAAATTAAATATTTCTGACGCTTGCTACAAATTTACAGCAGCAATCTCTTACTATTCTTAACCACCTTTGTTCCTAACACAGCCCAATTTAGCTGAATATTTGTAATTGGAAACAACAGTTAAAGGTGGTGTCCAAAACTTAGAGAGATTGGATCGCCATTTAATGAAATATGCTTTTAAAACCCTTCAAGTCGGCGCTTCCGTATGCACGATTGCCAATGTCTGATTCCATACTCTGCAATCGTGTACATGATTTGTGCATTGCAAACATATTTACTTTGCAATGAAGAGTCTGTGTTGTCTTTCAGGCGCAGACTATGCTGAGCTCCCCGAACACAGCATGTGCCAGAAGAGAGATCTAAAAAACCTCACTGCACAAAGGTAAGCAGGAATGCAGCTTAAATAAAATGAGCACCACAAGGGGAGGTTGAACAGCATACAATCTACTTCCCCCACACTCATGCTGTCAAATTACACACATTCAGCCACTCTGTCACACCAAACCCTCCCCCCCACACACTCAGTCACCATGTCACAGTAGCTCCACACTAACTCCTCACACAGTCACCATGTCACAGTCAGCTCCACACTAACTTCTCACACAGTCACCATGTCACAGTCACGCCAAGTAACAAAGTCAAAGTCTTGCCCCACACTTAACCTCACACACAGTCACATTGCCAATGTCACCCCGACAAAATAACTGTCACAACCATCCTTCCACAGCCATCCTTGTAAACACGTAGGCACCACCCCACAGACAGTAACACTCATACACACAATCAGCTCACACACACACATACTCACTGCCAGACAAACACTTTCAGGAACATACACACTGTGACTACACAATGCCAGACATGCAAACACAGATATCAATGCACGCTGCCAAACACACAGTGTGATTGTGTTACTGTAATTTTTTAATGTATGAGTTTGTGTCTCTGTGCTTCTCTGTACATCAGTGTGTTTGTAGGTGTGTGCGCGTGTATCAGAGTGTATATGTATCGAGTGTGTGTATATATATATATATATATATATATATGTATATGCATATGTGCAGTTATCAGTGTATGCATGTTTGAGTGTGCATTACTGTGTCCAAAGTGGCAACATGGCTGCAAAGTGAGTGTGATATTGTATAATGTCATGGTAACGCAGTATACATAGAAAGAAAAAAAAATCATGTGTAAGATGGCTCTTTTTGCATCTTGATTATGAACCAGGTATCACCTTTTGCAAGAATTCATGCATTGTGGGATCATAAGTGAAACGCTTTTTGTTTTTCTCGTACAAAAAAATAACAATCAAAACTGAGCAATTATCCAATCACTAAGTAAAAGGGACACCACAAAATCCATAGCTACCACAGTTGAATCAACACAATTACCTGAGAAAATGGACACGCGATTAGGAGCAGAGGTCCACTAGTAGCAAACTTGACAGCAAGTAGTGGAGTGAACATTGCCTCAGCCCTATAGAATGCCTCAACATCATGTACAGCGCATGCCTGTTCTGAGGGTGGTGTTCAATATCAGGATGGTGCTTCTAATGAGTTTTGCACAATAGATACATTATAACAGGTGGCTAATTATCCAAGCACGGATTCAGTTTGAGTTTGAGTGAATCTTTATATTCTATGACAAGAAAAGGAGAATAACCAGACACAAACACAATAGATATTGTATGCATATCTTAATTACAGAGTCAGAAAGTTACAACAAAATATCTAGTGTTCATCCTTTTTTCATTTAAGATCCTTGAAAAATATATAAGGATCACATATAAACAGCCACAAACTGGTAATGCTACAAAATGTCAACAAAAATATTTCATCACGCAAACCCTCTGTCACAATTGGCACTGTGCCATCCAGACAGCCAAGGGTGGTCGCCCCCAGGTGCCAGACAGGGGATTTGAACCTGGACTCTTCTGTGTCCTAAGACAGCTTCCCTGTATCTGAGCCACTACAGAACTTCTGGTTCTAGCACTATTTACCTGGTATTGTCTGCAGCTCTGGAGACTGGGCTTCACCTGTGGTTGCCGTCTATCACTCTAACTTCACCTGAGGCAGATCGCTCATCAACTGGGCATAAAAAACTGCCCCTCCCCGAAAACATTGTCAGTTTGTTGTTTCTTTGTTTCCTGTTCCTGTTGCTTAAAGACTTACTTGGCTTGTGACCCCTGCTTCTGGATCTTCGTTATTGCCTGTGCGCTGCCTGCCCTGACCTGCCCTACTCTTCTGGATTTGCCCTTGTCTGTACTGCGAATTGGAACACCTTTCATGCACAGCCCCTGTGCACAGATTCACAGTCCTGGTGGTTTCTAACCTTATCACCTTGGACTGTGTACATCTGCAAGGGTGAGCTCAAATCTCTGCCTACCGGACTCCCAACTAAGGTAAGCCCTAACACCCTCATGGTTACTCCAAGCATCATGACCACTTCACTGATCTGAAGAGGTCATGGTGCCTGGAATCTGTATGTGCAGTGTTTAGCTACGAAACGATGCATACACAGAGTTTAATCCCTCTGCTACTGTGTTGTAATTCTACCACCCAGCAGCATCACTGGGCCGCTGTTAGCAAGCCCTGAACAATGTGCATATTGGACTTCTGACGTCAGCACACACAGCATGCTGGTGAGAGATGTACATTGGCGGCATACACGTCCCTTCCATGCCACCCATATCCTTCCCCTCCATCCATTCCCCGAAAGCTAGGGGAAATTAGGTCAGAGGAGGATCGGGTTAGAACTTGACCTCGGCCATAGGACAGAGGTAAGATTTAGCTTTATATTTTATACTTTGACTGGAGGAACTAAGATAGAAAGGGTTACACTAACCAAAACTAGTGTTTTCTTGAAACAGTGTTTTTATGTTGTTGGAATAACCCTTTAAATATGAAGTATGGATAAAAATATTACATTTAGCAGTAAGCATACTAAAATTCAATATATTAATTTCAGATTAAAATTACATATTTATGCTTCAGTTTACAAATTCTCTTCATTAAAACATCACAAAGCAAACAGAATTTAATGACCTGAAATACACCTTAACATTAGATACGGATATTCTCATCTGTTATGCAGATACAATACCCTAATACATAATTAAAGGGCGAGTAGTTCTACAGATTTATGCTGATGTGGGGTCAAAATTAAACAGAGTCTTGCAAAAAACGGAGGAAGATCCATTTCTCACCACTAACACGATACATCAAAGAGCAAGAAGCACATCATTTCACATCAAACAACAAACATGAGCATTATTTTGCTAAATACGAAAATGGAGAAACAATGTACAAAATACTTTAAGTGTGCCCACTATTCTTAAATGAATGTGAACTGTGTAAAATTGGAAGTTAAAATTCCTTCCACTTTTTAAAAAGGCAATATGCCTTCCACATCTGTAAAGAGCAGTGTTTAAGACACACAATAAAACCAAAAATCGGTCAATTTTCTCTTGAGAGGAACAGGTGGGTGCGTAATACCGGTGTGGCTGATTGCATACTGGGTAAAGCCTAGACGATCATGTAACTAGAATTGTAGACGGCATCGTAGATAGTAGTCATAAAATAGTAAACAGGATAAAGGTCAGACCTGGGAAAACAAGTCATAACAAGTAAAACAATCCAAGAGCAGATACGGGAAGCAAGCATGAATGGCTGCCCAAAAACAAGACATGATATGAATTACAAAGCAAGAAAAGGATCAGGATCAACCCCCCAAAAAACGTTAATAAAGTTTGAAAACTAGATTTATTTTTTTAAACATTTTTTTTTTATCTAGGAGTCACAATTTGCGTATTGTGCGATAGATTTGAAGTTATCAGCTTTTCACCAACATATCATCACTGAGCATCAATCACGGCAGAATGTACTTGCCAGCCAGGATGTATTGGTGGCATATTTTAGTTGCACCTGGGCTCCTAACTATACCCAAGTACCATTCAATTCTTGCTAAATAAAATGAATGAGTTTAGACAGGATAGGATGCAAATGTGGAAACCAGGACTAGAAGACATCTATTTAAAAAATGTTATAAAAAGTATTTAGAAAATAATTACCAAGAATATAAATATAAATACCAAAAAATCCTGCACTCCACCCAAAACAAAATAGTATAAATCCAAACATAGAAATATAAAGCAAAGTGAAGATGGGAAGCACTCCAAGGACTTCTTTAAAATATAACCTTTATTCGATCCAAAATAAAACGGTCAACGTTTCAGCCCGATATACTCAGGCTTTCCTCAGGACACATCATACAACAAACAATAACCCAATATATAGCATAAAACATAACGCTTACTTACCCCCACCTGTGTTGCATCCGACTCTCAGGGCGACCGGAACGAGACTGCCCGGGGCTGATGACGAGAGTCGCAAGCCACGTGGTGTCGCGCTCAATGACGCGACCCCGGAGTCGTTGCCATGGATACCTACATATACAAATCGTAAAAAACTTTAAAAACAACCCTCTAAATGAAATCGTAATGAAAGCTGCAACTATATTGTTGATAGGGATCCTGAATAGGCATATATATATTCTCAGATGGCAAAATTAAACCTTTAAACATACTCTGATTCAGAGTAACCACATTCTAATGCTCATCAATGAAGATAGTCATAGTAGTACTATGCGGGCATATATAACAATTAATGCCAAACAAGGTACCCAAATAGATTAAATATTACTTGTGTACACTGCATAGATAGTTAAATAATTCAAGGGGAAACTGTCAATGCTTTGTAATGGCTGCCATGATGCTGCAGCCAGACCAAAAAACGGACTCCTACTCCCATAATTCCCATCCTGTCAAAAAGTTCTAATTAACTGCCTATTAATAATCCAACAGTTATCCTTTAACCAAAAATTGAACTTAAACAGTGAATGCAGACTACATATCAGTGACAGACATTAGTCGTTTCCATATCAAGGAAATACCCTTATACTGCACAATAAACATAAATAAATATAAATCGTGCTCAATACTCTACTCCAACGAAAATTAATTGTAACATGATCCAAATAAATAGATCACTCTATACATCTCTTAACCAATTTAAACAATTTGAACAATATGGAGGATTAATCATTTGATATGATCTCACAAGGAATATGGCTAGAGATGACTTGATAATACGATTATATTGCCTTAATCCAATTAAAGGGACTCTATAGTCACCATATAAAAGCAAGAAAGACAGGTCCCCCAGCCTTCCTTCTTGCTTTTATATGAACTTTCATTCATTAAAAAAAAAAAAATCGGTGTTTTTATATTAAAAACTTACCTCCGTTCCAGCGCCGAGCTCCCCGCTAGGCCGCGCCCCCTTTTTCGTCAAAATGACGAAATCGCGGGGCCCAATGGGACGGCTTCGCGCTGGACCAATCGCGTTCTTCATAGAGCGGCATTGAATGCCGCCCTATGAAGAACCTGAGCGCTTTACCGCGCATGTGCGCGGAATGCGCGTTCGCGAGCTGAGCTGTCTGACTGACAGCTCTGCTAGCTTTCTAAAATTATCAATAATAATTTAGGGCCCCCACCCGCCCTGTGCGGCGGGTGGGGGCCCTAAAATTATCAATGAGGGGGGGGACCTACTGTCCCCCCCCCGGCCCCCACCCCTGTGCGGCGGGTGGGGGCCCTAAAATTATCAATGAGGGGGGGACCTACTGTCCCCCCCCGGCCCCCACCCCTGTGCGGCGGGTGGGGGCCCTAAAATTATCAATGAGGGGGGGACCTACTGTCCCCCCCCGGCCCCCACCCCTGTGCGGCGGGTGGGGGCCCTAAAATTATCAATGAGGGGGGGACCTACTGTCCCCCCCCGGCCCCCACCCCTGTGCGGCGGGTGGGGGCCCTAAAATGATCAATAAGGGGGGGGACCTACTGTCCCCCCCCCCGGCCCCCACCCCTGAGCGGCGGGTGGGGGCCCTAAAATGATCAATAAGGGGGGGGACCTACTGTCCCCCCACCGGCCCCCACCCCTGTGCGGCGGGTGGGGGCCCTAAAATTATCAATGAGGGGGGGACCTACTGTCCCCCCCCGGCCCCCACCCCTGTGCGGCGGGTGGGGGCCCTAAAATTATCAATGAGGGGGGGGACCTACTGTCCCTCCCCCGGCCCCCACCCCTGTGCGGCGGGTGGGGGCCCTAAAATTATCAATGAGGGGGGGACCTACTGTCCCCCCCCGGCCCCCACCCCTGAGCGGCGGGTGGGGGCCCTAAAATGATCAGTAAGGGGGGGACCTACTGTCCCCCCCCGGCCCCCACCCCTGTGCGGCGGGTGGGGGCCCTAAAATGATCAATAAGGGGGGGACCTACTGTCCCCCCCCCCGGCCCCCACCCCTGAGCGGCGGGTGGGGGCCCTAAAATGATCAATAAGGGGGGGGACCTACTGTCCCCCCCCCCCGCCCCCACCCCTGAGCGGCGGGTGGGGGCCCTAAAATTATCAATAAGGGGGGGACCTATTGTCCCCCCCCGGCCCCCACCCCTGAGCGGTGGGTGGGGGCCCTAATACAAAGGGGGGGGGGACCCTAGTTAACCCTTCCGCCCCCCCAAAAAAAATATCTCCCTACCTACCCCCCTCACCCTAAAAATAATGAGGGGGGACCATTAACTAAAAACCTGTAAAAAAATGAGATAAAATCAACTTACCATTCGATGTTTTCTTTCTTCTAAAATCTTCTTTCTTCAGCCCCAAAAAAGGCCAAATAAAAATCCATAATAACCGACGCAATTAAAAAAAAAAAAAAAAAAAAACGAGCGCAAAAAAAAAATAATCCATCTTCACCCATGGAGGGCTCCGCGCAGACTGAGCTCCGCAGGGCGGGGGAAGGCTTATAAAGCCTTGCCCCGCCCTGCAATTAGGCTAAGAACACTCTGATTGGTGGGTTTAAGCCAATCAGAGTGCTCTTTGTCATTTTACAAGCGTGGGAAAGTTCTTTGGAATTTTCCCACGCTTGTAAAATGACACAGAGCACTGTGATTGGATGGATTTCAAGCCATCCAATCACAGTGCTCTGTGTCATTTTACAAGCGTGGGAAAGTTCTTTGGAATTTTCCCACGCTTGTAAAATGACAAAGAGCACTGTGATTGGATGGATTTCAAGCCATCCAATCACAGTGCTCTGTGTCATTTTACAAGCGTGGGAAAGTTCTTTGGAATTTTCCCACGCTTGTAAAATGACAAAGAGCACTGTGATTGGATGGATTTCAAGCCATCCAATCACAGTGCTCTTTGTCATTTTACAAGCGTGGGAAAGTTCTTTGGAATTTTCCCACGCTTGTAAAATGACACAGAGCAATGTGATTGGATGGCTTGAAATCCATCCAATCACAGTGCTCTGTGTCATTTTACAAGCGTGGGAAAATTCCAAAGAACTTTCCCACGCTTGTAAAATGACAAAGAGCACTCTGATTGGCTTAAACCCACCAATCAGAGTGTTCTTAGCCTAATTGCAGGGCGGGGCAAGGCTTTATAAGCCTTCCCCCGCCCTGCGGAGCTCAGTCTGCGCGGAGCCCTCCATGGGTGAAGATGGATTATTTTTTTTGCGCTCGGGTTTTTTTTTTTTTTTTTTATTGCGTCGGTTATTATGGATTTTTATTTGGCCTTTTTTGGGGCTGAAGAAAGAAGATTTTAGAAGAAAGAAAACATCGAATGGTAAGTTGATTTTATCTCATTTTTTTACAGGTTTTTAGTTAATGGTCCCCCCTCATTATTTTTAGGGTGAGGGGGGTAGGTAGGGAGATAAGTTTTTTTTTTTTTTGGGGGGGGGGGGAGAGGGTTAACTAGGGTCCCCACCCCCTTTGTATTTAGGGCCCCCACCCACCGCTCAGGGGTGGGGGCCGGGGGGGGACAATAGGTCCCCCCCTATTGATAATTTTAGGGCCCCCACCCACCGCTCAGGGGCGGGGGCCGGGGGGGGGGCAGTAGGTCCCCCCCCCTTATTGTGAATTTTAGGGCCCCCACCCGCCGCACAGGGGTGGGGGCCGGGGGGGGACAGTAGGTCCCCCCCCTATTGTGAATTTTAGGGCCCCCACCCACCGCTCAGGGGTGGGGGCCGGGGGGGGCAGTAGGTCCCCCCCCTTATTGTGAATTTTAGGGCCCCCACCCGCCGCACAGGGGTGGGGGCCGGGGGGGGACAGTAGGTCCCCCCCCTATTGTGAATTTTAGGGCCCCCACCCACCGCTCAGGGGTGGGGGCCGGGGGGGGGGCAGTAGGTCCCCCCCCTTATTGTGAATTTTAGGGCCCCCACCCGCCGCACAGGGGTGGGGGCCGGGGGGGGACAGTAGGTCCCCCCCCTATTGTGAATTTTAGGGCCCCCACCCACCGCTCAGGGGTGGGGGCCGGGGGGGGGGGCAGTAGGTCCCCCCCCTTATTGTGAATTTTAGGGCCCCCACCCGCCGCACAGGGGTGGGGGCTGGGGGGGGGACAGTAGGTCCCCCCCCTATTGTGAATTTTAGGGCCCCCACCCACCGCTCAGGGGTGGGGGCCGGGGGGGGGGCAGTAGGCCCCCCCCCCTTATTGTGAATTTTAGGGCCCCCACCCGCCGCACAGGGGTGGGGGCCGGGGGGGGGCAGTATGTCCCCCCCTTATTTTTTATTTTAAGGCCCCCACCCACCGCACAGGGGTGGGGGCCGGGGGGGGACAATAGGTCCCCCCTTATTGATAATTTTAGTGCCCCCACCCGCCGCACAGGGGTGGGGGCCGGGGGGGCAGTATGTGCCACCCTTATTTTTAGGGCCCCCACTCACCGCTCAGGGGTGGGGGCCGGGGGGGGGGGGGAGGAGAGTAGGTCCGTCCCCCCCCCCCCCCTTCAACCACTATTGTGGCCAGACAGCATCCCTGTGGGTTCGGGCTTCAGCTGTCAGCTGAAGCCACGCCCACAGCAGTGCTGACAGGCTGTCAGCACACAAAGCGCGTTCACAGTGCTTTGTGTGCTGATAGCCCGTCTGATGCATTCACCCAGAATGCATCGGACGAGAGGCCTTTTTAGGGCCTCTGAACTCGGAAGTCCCTCTGGTGGCCGTCTGATTGACTGCAACAAGAGGTGTTCCAAGCTTCCAATGTAAACACTGCATTTTCTCAGAAAATACAGTGCTTACAAGAAAAAGGCTCCGGGTAGCTGTAGCACTCACCTAAACAACCTCATTAAGCTGAAGTTGTTCAGGTGACTATAGTGTCCCTTTAAAGGTCAAAATTTCATGAAGTCTATCCCCTAGACTGTAACCAAACTAGACCCATATTTGCAGTTCTATAGATTGGGCGCCTGACATAAAATGAGAGTCGGATGCAACACAGGTGGGGGTAAGTAAGCGTTATGTTTTATGCTATATATTGGGTTATTGTTTGTTGTATGATGTGTCCTGAGGAAAGCCTGAGTATATCGGGCTGAAACGTTGACCGTTTTATTTTGGATCGAATAAAGGTTATATTTTAAAGAAGTCCTTGGAGTGCTTCCCATCTTCACTTTGCTTTATATTTCTATGTTTGGATTTAGCACCGGGCATTATACTATTTTGTTTTGGGTGGAGTGCAGGATTTTTTGGTATTTGGATTTTTGCAGCTTGACAACAGAAGCTGGATTTCTATGCACCCCCAACGAACACCATTGACTTAGTTGTCTTCTGAGTCTGGAATATTTAATTTCAAATTTTGTAATATTGAGATTGCAAGGAACATTATCCCTAATTTTTAAAGGCATATTAAGTACATCTAGTATGTCCATGGATGATTTTTTTACATTAGCTGGGGGACGAGCTGAACAGGCGGAGATTTGGCAATACACTGAGACTGATGCAGAAAGGATCAGATGGGATACAACTACATCTGACCTTCCTAACACCACTTCTTTACGGGACATTTGTTTTGAGCTTCTTAGATTGAAAAAAAGAGAGACCGATTTGGATCTGCATGGACTATTTTTGTCTGAATATCATCGGAATCTCCAGATCCCAAGGGGCTTTAGGGTAAGCAATATACCTACCATTGGGAGATTAAAACCAGGTGTCTGTAAAAAGTGGACCTCTGTTTTAAATAAATGCTCACTGGACTTAATGTTAATCATCATAGAAGATGTTAAGGAAGATCTCATCCAAATAAGAAGACGCATTACGGAATTGGAAACTCGACAAGCTATTCTGTTAGCCACACCTGAGGCTACTCCAACACTATTGAAATTGGAAAATAGTGTGAAGATATACAAAACTGACCTCATCCACTTTAAGAGAGACAAACAAGTTAACGTGGCAGCTGATTATAAGGAGCATAGAGTCTATAAGTGGCTAAGCGGCACTAGTGACCGTCCCAGATTTGCGAGAAAGAAAAGATATATACAGAAACCCAAACAATTCACAATTGACAAAACTTCTGGGGAATCCAGCTCTGAATCTGATCATAATAGGGAGATTGGAGAGGAGAGAATTGCAAGAACATCACAAGTGCAACCTTTTTTAGAAAGTACAGTTCAAGATCACTTGGGCATACAAACACGGTATCGGAACAAAATCACAACCTCAGAAGACGGACGATCACTAGACGTGGACAGAAGGGGAGAACCTTCTGGGGCAAGAGGAAAACCTCCACGCCAGAGGAGATAATACCGATTTTCAATTTATCCTCTAGGGTTTTGACGGCAGCAGAAATGAAACTATTAAGTAAAGGGTTGTCATTTGTACCCACAGCCAGACCGAATGCATTAGATTGGGAAGTTGAATTGTATAAATTCGGAAGATCAATGCGACTCAAGGACTACTTTAAGAATAAATCAACTCCATTGGAAAATCCAACTGTACCATTCAAGAAAAAAAGCACCTTTGACCCTATGCCCAATCAAGCCACTATAAAAACCTTTTTGAGATCAGTATACAAGGAAACCACTGACCACTTGGGAACTATACACCCATACCGTTCCAACTGTTCTAAACAGGATAGGGAGACTATTAAATCCTTGGCTGTCGATAAGAATATTGTCATCAGACAGGCGGATAAGGGTGGCGGGATCGTCATCCAGGACTACAGTAATTACAGAATGGAAATTTTAGACCAACTATCTAATTCTAACACTTATTTGAAACTACATGGAGACCCTACCATTCAAGTTAACACGTTGATTGAAAATGCTCTGCAGAGGGGCTTGGAGAATGAATTAATAGACAGGGATCTCTGGGAATTTTTACATCAGTCCAATCCCAGAACACCAGTGATCTATACACTCCCGAAGGTCCACAAGAACCTCCAAAAACCCCCGGGAAGGCCAATTGTTTCGGCGGTTGGGGGCATTCTGGAGCCTTTGGCAAGATGGCTGGATTTTCTGTTTAAAGAATCAATAGAGATTTTACCAACGTATATTAAGGATACTCCTAACTTCATTAAACTAATTTCCTCTGTGGAGTTACCAACAGAACCTACATCTCTGGTAACCTGTGATGTTAAAAGTCTCTACACTATTATACCCCATATGGGGGGGGGTACAAGCTATGAGACAAATACTTCAGGACTCAACGAAATATGAGGGACCCTCCATTGACTACGTGATGGAAATTTTGGAATTAGTCCTCACGCAAAATTACTTTCGTTTCGAATCAAGTTGGTATAGACAAATAGCGGGCACGTCTATGGGAGCATCCATGGCTCCAATGTACGCCAATGGCTATATGTTTTGTTTTGAATCACGATATATACTGGAACCCTTTCGGGATAACATCATAATATACGGACGATATATCGATGATATTTTCATGATTATCAGGGGAGACATCAGCACTGCAGAGATTATGGTGCGAAATATCAACTCATGTACGCCTAATGTGGAATTGACAATGACCGTGGATCCGTTGACTGTAGACTTTTTGGATGTACGAGTTTACAAAGAAGGCAATAAGCTGGCTTACACACTATACTCAAAACCTACGGATAGGAACACGCTCTTACAAGCTAGTAGTTTCCATCCCAAGGCATTGAGAGAATCTTTACCGTATTCGCAATTCCTTAGGGTTTTGAGGAATAATTCCAACAAAGTGAAGGCTGAAGCTCAATTGAGTGATATGTGGGACAAGTTCCGACAACGTGGTTACAGCAATTACACACTACAGAAGGCATTGGATAAATGCCAACAAATTTGTCCTACATCGGATAAATCAACCATGGGGAGATTGGTGTTCCCAACAACCTATTCAACGGCTTCCTTACAATTTAGAGAAATTATTAACAAGAATTGGAGAATTTTGACAAATGACGTCACACTGCCGGAGCAATTTCGGCACCCGCCAATGATGTGTTATAAGCGAAACAAAAGCCTTAAGGACCTATTGGTCAGAACGGATCCTACGCATTGTTATCTACAAGAAGAAAAAGTGATGAACCCAGGTTGTTACAGATGTTTAGGATGTGTCACTTGTGGACACATGCTACCCGGGAAATTCTTCACCCACCCACACACTGGAAAAAAGTACAATATTAAGCATCGATTGACTTGCACCACTGATTTTGTAGTGTACAAATTAAGCTGCCCGTGTGGGCTAACGTACATTGGGAAAACCGACCTACCCTTACGTGAACGTATTCGGAATCATAGGTCAAGTATCAGAGTGGCATATAGGGACCAGAAGTCAGACCTTCCTGTGGCAAAACATTTTTTGGAACAGGGACATACGTTACCAACTCTAAAATTGATGGCCATTGATCATGTTCCAGTTCCACGGAGAGGAGGGGACAGGAAAAAAATTTTGCTCCAACGTGAACTTTTTTGGATAAGGACTCTGAGAACCGTATATCCAAACGGCCTTAATGAGAAATATAGCTTATCGGCATTTCTATAATATGTGGATAACATGTGATGCTCACCCTGGGGGATAGGCATACATGTTTAAATATCTCCACTGTACCATTCTGTATTATATATAGGGATTGATGGTCACGAGTGAGGGGTGATTGTGAGCCCACCCTGGGGGAGAGGCCGATCACTTACCTTTAGTGACTTGGTATTAATGGTATTCAATCATTTTTGTTTGGAATTAGGAATGTGTGTTATGTATATTTACTATTTTTTATGTCAGGCGCCCAATCTATAGAACTGCAAATATGGGTCTAGTTTGGTTACAGTCTAGGGGATAGACTTCATGAAATGTTGACCTTTAATTGGATTAAGGCAATATAATCGTATTATCAAGTCATCTCTAGCCATATTCCTTGTGAGATCATATCAAATGATTAATCCTCCATATTGTTCAAATTGTTTAAATTGGTTAAGAGATGTATAGAGTGATCTATTTATTTGGATCATGTTACAATTAATTTTCGTTGGAGTAGAGTATTGAGCACGATTTATATTTATTTATGTTTATTGTGCAGTATAAGGGTATTTCCTTGATATGGAAACGACTAATGTCTGTCACTGATATGTAGTCTGCATTCACTGTTTAAGTTCAATTTTTGGTTAAAGGATAACTGTTGGATTATTAATAGGCAGTTAATTAGAACTTTTTGACAGGATGGGAATTATGGGAGTAGGAGTCCGTTTTTTGGTCTGGCTGCAGCATCATGGCAGCCATTACAAAGCATTGACAGTTTCCCCTTGAATTATTTAACTATCTATGCAGTGTACACAAGTAATATTTAATCTATTTGGGTACCTTGTTTGGCATTAATTGTTATATATGCCCGCATAGTACTACTATGACTATCTTCATTGATGAGCATTAGAATGTGGTTACTCTGAATCAGAGTATGTTTAAAGGTTTAATTTTGCCATCTGAGAATATATATATGCCTATTCAGGATCCCTATCAACAATATAGTTGCAGCTTTCATTACGATTTCATTTAGAGGGTTGTTTTTAAAGTTTTTTACGATTTGTATATGTAGGTATCCATGGCAACGACTCCGGGGTCGCGTCATTGAGCGCGACACCACGTGGCTTGCGACTCTCGTCATCAGCCCGCGGCAGTCTCGTTCCGGTCGCCCTGAGAGTCGGATGCAACACAGGTGGGGGTAAGTAAGCGTTATGTTTTATGCTATATATTGGGTTATTGTGTAGCGGATTGGTACCGGGCTGTCCCACGACATGTATGAGAATAAGTGTATTTGGTCATATGGCTGGTTTAATGTGTATGTACATGTATAGAAAGCATGGTATCCGGGTATAATGACAGTTAAATGTATGTAAAGAATTGTATTCCTCTAGTTGTTCGGTAGAATCATTCAAATAAAACAAGGGAATGAAACTACCGAACAACCAGACCACCCAGAAATGAGTGTGCCTCCAATTACCGTTTGCAACAATGTTGCAAACAGGTAATTGGCAATCAGTGCAGTGTGGTCTTTGTCCTCTGGGTGGCCGCCATTCGGGAAACAAACACGTGGCGGCGGCCATCTTAAACTACCGAACAGCGGTGTTTTGCCGTCGAGTGTCTGGAACTAAAATCGGACACTTGACTAGGCAAACACCGCTGAGACCTCCATACTTCCAGAAATTCGTATGGAAACTACCGAATGACCCGCCGTTCGGTAGAAAGAGCCCCATAAACAAGGGAATTCATTCTAACCCTCTCCAGGCTCTATAACACAGGCAATTCGCCTGTTTTCATTCCCTTGTTTGTGACCGACCGCAGGGCCAAAATGCATGGAACTGTTTTCGGATACTTTACCCATGCGGTCGGTCAAATCTTTGGAACCCCATATCTCACGAACCATTCATCCGAATGGGCTAATTTTTAAGTATGTTGGTCCCCCAGAATAGAGCTATCTGGGGATGTTGGATTTGTGGATGTACCCCAAGTATTTAGGGTACATCCAAAACTCGGGGAAAACTGTGTACACAATAAGGGGATTATGATGCTAGAGGAGGGGAGGAGATCTGTGGGAAGTTAATACTTAGAGATTGGATAATGTCTTAAGTGATAGAACCTCCTCCCTTGCATGGGAGAGGGCTTTATAAGGAATTGTGGAATAAAGCTTGTCAGTCTACTCCTGAAACTGTGTGTCGTCCAGTTATTGGGATTGCGATGGGGATACTGCTGTATTACTTTACCTGCTGGAAACCTTGCCTATGGACTTAACATCACCTTGTTCCTGAGCCTCACTGGAATCTCTAGTGGAGAATAGCTGTGCAAGATCGGCTCTCCGCTACATATTGTTTGTTGTATGATGTGTCCTGAGGAAAGCCTGAGTATATCGGGCTGAAACGTTGACCGTTTTATTTTGGATCGAATAAAGGTTATATTTTAAAGAAAAGAAGAGAAGAAAAAATACTAATTCACCGACACATGTACCCAAACAGGGATATAGTGCCAGGGAAAAAGTAGTACAACCCTTTAGAGCGTGCTAAATCGTAAAAAGGAAAAATATTTATTAATAAAGCTTAAAAACACTTAGTCTCCTATCAAATAGATGCTAGAGTTAGGTGGACTTCAAGGCCATAGCACAGCTGCAGGTAATTCTCAGGAGTAACCCAGAAATGCGGATTAGAGAGAGGATATAAATCCTGTGTGTGTATATCTTTAAACGCCGAGGCGCTCAGTCTATGTCTGAAACACACAATCTACGGTAATCAAATCTCACTATCTGTACCTCATACTGACTACTAGATTCCTACCAAGGATCCCTGATTACCTCAGCAATGCAAAATGCCAATGCCTACCATATTACTCCATCTAACGAGGGACTAAAGAGAATACAAAATTCCAAGAGTGCTACCACCCACAACCCCAGTGCATGGTGAAGAGAAATCAATTAAATTAAATTAAATTAAATAAGAAAGCCCGACGCGCGTTTCAGCGTATCTAGACGCCGTCGTCAGGGGCAAATGCAAACAATCATAGGGCTGCCTCCAACTCCTTAAGTAGCCGGTACAAAATTAAGCAGACCCATATCAGCTGGTTCGTATCCCCAGTGCTTACTTGCCATTGGTCCGGACGGGAAAGCCCGCCCAGCTGTCAGCAGCTCTGCCGACCAATCCACTCCCCTGCAACCCACGTGGTAATTACGCCATCCTTGAGTCACGTGAGCGGGGAGGGAGATGGGCGGGGAGTAACCGCCGCAACACCCCCTACGTTACTCGCCATTTACGATTCATCAAATGAGACGTCACAAGATGGGCGGGACTTACTCCTACACCACTGACAGTATCAAGCAAAATTGCGAGGATGTCACTAAGTGGGTGGAGTGTCAAATCCCGTTATAATGTATATAGTTAGTGAGAAGACAAGGACGAATAAGTCTCTCATAAATATATATATACACTTGTCCCATCGAGATGTTTATCGCCAATATATATCCAAGATGATGTAAAATCCTACTGAAAGGTAGGATTATAATGAAAAAGTGACAAGTAAGAGGGTTCAATTACGGGTAACCCAATAGGTAATGCATGGTTTGTACGGACCATCCGGAGTTATCAATAGAGATATGCCATATGATTTTGTTAAATGATCCCTAAATAATATGCACAAATGAAACAAGAAAGGAAAAATTCAAATAAAACTTTAAAAATAAAAAATCAATAAATCATAATTTAGCATTTGGTAGCCCACGTAATTACTAAATATGGATCATTAGTTAAATAAACGGGGTATATGAAAACCCCTCATTGAGACCGTTTGGTGATAAAGTTTGGAGTTTAAAGATCCAGTATGCCTCCCTCTGACGGAGTTTAGTATCCCAACCGCCTTTCCGTGGGGGTTGAGGGATATGTTCTATCCCCATAAAGCGTATTCCCTCTGAGGAGTGGTTGTGGAAAAGATGTAGATGTCTTGATATGGGGGTTTCCAACCGTCTCCTTACCGAATTTACATGCTCCCTAATTCTGAGTTTAAAAGGTCGGAATGTCTTGCCCACATACATTAAGCCGCATGAACATGTGAGTAAATAAATCACCCCAGTGGTACGGCAGTTAATGAATGAGCGAAGATTAAATGTCTCCGACTTAGTACTGTTGGTACAGACCCTGGAATTCTTATTGATATATGGACAGGCACTACAGTGGCCACATCGATATGTGCCCATAGGTAAGTAGTTACCAAAGGGTCCTGACTTAGTTGGTAGGGAAAGGTGACTTGGAACAAGTAAGTCTCGCAGATTCCGTCCCCTACGTGCCGATATTTCTTAAAGATTCCCATCATCTTAGCCCAGCCTGCATCAAATGTTCCTATGCACCTTATTGTTTGACCCTCCTGTTTCGCGGTGTTATCGTCAATAAGAACTTGGCGTTCTGTTGAGAGGGCTCTAGCATAAGCTCTTTTTAGCACCCTATTCGGATAACCTTTTTCCCTAAATGACAGCCTTAACGTTCTTGCTTTGGATTTAAAGTCATCCAGAGTTGAACAATTGCGCCGTAACCTCAAGTACTGGACGATCGGAATTCCAGCTTTCAGTGGGGTAGGGTGGTGACTAGACCAGTCTAAAAGACTGTTAGTAGCTGTCTTTTTACGAAAAAGGGTAGTGTGTACTTAATTCGTGACTCCTATTTCTAAAGACACATCCAAGAAGCTTAAGCTAGAGCCCCCTATCTCACTTGTGAAGCGTAGATTTTGAGTATTATCGTTAAGGGCTGTAACGAAATCCCCAAAGTGCTCCGAGGTACCCATCCAGACAATAAGGATGTCATCAATGTACCTCTTCCAGTGTAGGACACAGTCCATATATTGTTTAAGGGTAGGGTCCTCCCTGATTGCTCTCTCCCACCAGCCCAAATGTAGATTTGCATATGATGGTGCACATGGTGTCCCCATGGCCGTGCCCCTCACTTGATGAAACAGTTTACCATTAAAGAGAAATACATTGTGGGTCAAAACAAATCTTAATAGATCTGATATAAAGTCAATATATCTCTCAGTTAGTTCAAGATTCAGTGAGAGAAAAAATCTACAGTGTTCAATTCCTAATTCGTGGGGGATTGAGCTATACAATGCCTCCACGTCCAGGCTACACAGTTTAGCTTGGTTAGGAAGCTTAGTCTGGTTAAGAAACCTGATGCTAATAGCTGGTGTGCCGATGTTGAATCAGTCTTTAGCAATGATCTCACTATGCAAAATTTATCACCTCCTAATATTCATTCTCATTTCAATAAACTGAATAAACTGTTTAGGCAACAAATCAGAATGAGTTGGGAGATATCTACTTTACAGAAATATCTCTCCAAACACATTATACCAAGGGGGTTACAGGTACAGGTACCCCCGGCTAGACAGATGGCTTTGGAAGAATTTAATAAAGAATGGGAGGAAGCGGCGACCACCTGCTCAAACACGTTTATGAATATTATTTGCAAGTATGAAACCATGAGATTAGAGACCGTACAACAGGAATTAGACAAGCAAATTGAGGAGGTCCAACAGGTAAAAGCTGACCCCCAATTTGAACCATTAGAAGTAAAGCTAAAGTCTAACCTGGATAAGTTTTCACATCAGGTTAAGGTTAGAAAGCATCAAAAATACCTTCGGGATGTATCAGACTTTGAAAGGGGAAGGGTTTATCACCCCTTCAAGAGGAGAAATAAAGTTGATTCTGATTATGCCAGCACATCAGAATACGAATCCACCGATACAGAGTCTGATAGGCCGTCAACCTCACATACGCCCACAGTGACCAATCCACCAAAAAGTATCTTAAAGAAAGGGGTGGATTTTTTAGGTCTACGACAGGCAGAGCTGTCTCAGGGCCCTCGTACGAGGAACAGAGGTCGAGGCCAGAGGTACCGAAGGTAGTACCCAAACCATCCTTACAGATTATTAACCTGTCCAAATCCACTCTCTCTGATGCCCAAATGAATGTATTATCCAAGGGACTATCTTACGTCCCCACCCCCACTTTCAATAAATTCACATGGACAAAGGATGTCAACCTATTTGTAAGGAAACTAGCCCTACATAAATATCATGAGCTACGTAAAGAAACTAGAGCTCAGAGTTTGGGGCTGACATCTAAAGATCTAGATTGCCTACAAATGCTTGTTGAACTACTGGATACCAATGACGGTTCAATAAGGAACCTGGTTCCCCAAACCAAATTGAGATCCAAGAGTAGATTCACTCCACCGTTTAAAGATTTTAGGAATCTGGAAGTATTCTTGGACATGGTTTGCAGGGAAATTGCGTCCTTACCAATGGACGACTTCCAACCACAGTCGGGGGGTAATCTCTCTAAACAGGAGAGGATGGCCATTAGTCAGCTCCAAGCCAATAAGGACCTGATTATTAAGCCATCCGACAAGGGAGGGAATGTGGTGGTTATGGACAGGGATAACTATGTGAGGATGGCTGAACGCCTTGTATTGGACGAAAAGACATACCGTGTGATAAAGAGTGATCCTACCTCACTTTTTCTGACTGAATTGCGCACACTTTTGATAGGCGCTATTGATATGGACTTCATCTCGAAAGATGAATTTGAATTTATGAATCCCAAAGACCCAGTTCTGTCAACCTTTTACTGCCTACCCAAGGTACATAAATCCATGTCTGACGTAACGGGCAGACCGATTGTATCTGGGTGCGGCAATCTCACTCAAAATGCTAGTGTGTTTCTGGATAGGGTCCTATCCCCGATGGTACAAGAACTACCCTCACATCTTAGGGACACTAAGCAGTTACTCGGGTTTCTTAACCAGACTAAGCTTCCTAACCAAGCTAAACTGTGTAGCCTGGACGTGGAGGCATTGTATAGCTCAATCCCCCACGAATTAGGAATTGAACACTGTAGATTTTTTCTCTCACTGAATCTTGAACTACCTGAGAGATATATTGACTTTATATCAGATCTATTAAGATTTGTTTTGACCCACAATGTATTTCTCTTTAATGGTAAACTGTTTCATCAAGTGAGGGGCACGGCCATGGGGACACCATGTGCACCATCATATGCAAATCTACATTTGGGCTGGTGGGAGAGAGCAATCAGGGAGGACCCTACCCTTAAACAATATATGGACTGTGTCCTACACTGGAAGAGGTACATTGATGACATCCTTATTGTCTGGATGGGTACCTCGGAGCACTTTGGGGATTTCGTTACAGCCCTTAACGATAATACTCAAAATCTACGCTTCACAAGTGAGATAGGGGGCTCTAGCTTAAGCTTCTTGGATGTGTCTTTAGAAATAGGAGTCACGAATGAAGTACACACTACCCTTTTTCGTAAAAAGACAGCTACTAACAGTCTTTTAGACTGGTCTAGTCACCACCCTACCCCACTGAAAGCTGGAATTCCGATCGTCCAGTACTTGAGGTTACGGCGCAATTGTTCAACTCTGGATGACTTTAAATCCAAAGCAAGAACGTTAAGGCTGTCATTTAGGGAAAAAGGTTATCCCAATAGGGTGCTAAAAAGAGCTTATGCTAGAGCCCTCTCAACAGAACGCCAAGTTCTTATTGACGATAACACCGCGAAACAGGAGGGTCAAACAATAAGGTGCATAGGAACATTTGATGCAGGCTGGGCTAAGATGATGGGAATCTTTAAGAAATATCGGCACGTAGGGGACGGAATCTGCGAGACTTACTTGTTCCAAGTCACCTTTCCCTACCAACTAAGTCAGGACCCTTTGGTAACTACTTACCTATGGGC
This sequence comes from Pelobates fuscus, assembly GCF_036172605.1. Classification (NCBI taxonomy): domain Eukaryota; kingdom Metazoa; phylum Chordata; class Amphibia; order Anura; family Pelobatidae; genus Pelobates; species Pelobates fuscus. The sequence goes on from NC_086328.1 coordinate 132,311,503, forward strand.
ACATATCGATGTGGCCACTGTAGTGCCTGTCCATATATCAATAAGAATTCCAGGGTCTGTACCAACAGTACTAAGTCGGAGACATTTAATCTTCGCTCATTCATTAACTGCCGTACCACTGGGGTGATTTATTTACTCACATGTTCATGCGGCTTAATGTATGTGGGCAAGACATTCCGACCTTTTAAACTCAGAATTAGGGAGCATGTAAATTCGGTAAGGAGACGGTTGGAAACCCCCATATCAAGACATCTACATCTTTTCCACAACCACTCCTCAGAGGGAATACGCTTTATGGGGATAGAACATATCCCTCAACCCCCACGGAAAGGCGGTTGGGATACTAAACTCCGTCAGAGGGAGGCATACTGGATCTTTAAACTCCAAACTTTATCACCAAACGGTCTCAATGAGGGGTTTTCATATACCCCGTTTATTTAACTAATGATCCATATTTAGTAATTACGTGGGCTACCAAATGCTAAATTATGATTTATTGATTTTTTATTTTTAAAGTTTTATTTGAATTTTTCCTTTCTTGTTTCATTTGTGCATATTATTTAGGGATCATTTAACAAAATCATATGGCATATCTCTATTGATAACTCCGGATGGTCCGTACAAACCATGCATTACCTATTGGGTTACCCGTAATTGAACCCTCTTACTTGTCACTTTTTCATTATAATCCTACCTTTCAGTAGGATTTTACATCATCTTGGATATATATTGGCGATAAACATCTCGATGGGACAAGTGTATATATATATTTATGAGAGACTTATTCGTCCTTGTCTTCTCACTAACTATATACATTATAACGGGATTTGACACTCCACCCACTTAGTGACATCCTCGCAATTTTGCTTGATACTGTCAGTGGTGTAGGAGTAAGTCCCGCCCATCTTGTGACGTCTCATTTGATGAATCGTAAATGGCGAGTAACGTAGGGGGTGTTGCGGCGGTTACTCCCCGCCCATCTCCCTCCCCGCTCACGTGACTCAAGGATGGCGTAATTACCACGTGGGTTGCAGGGGAGTGGATTGGTCGGCAGAGCTGCTGACAGCTGGGCGGGCTTTCCCGTCCAGACCAATGGCAAGTAAGCACTGGGGATACGAACCAGCTGATATGGGTCTGCTTAATTTTGTACCGGCTACTTAAGGAGTTGGAGGCAGCCCTATGATTGTTTGCATTTGCCCCTGACGACGGCGTCTAGATACGCTGAAACGCGCGTCGGGCTTTCTTATTTAATTTAATTTAATTTAATTGATTTCTCTTCACCATGCACTGGGGTTGTGGGTGGTAGCACTCTTGGAATTTTGTATTCTCTTTAGTCCCTCGTTAGATGGAGTAATATGGTAGGCATTGGCATTTTGCATTGCTGAGGTAATCAGGGATCCTTGGTAGGAATCTAGTAGTCAGTATGAGGTACAGATAGTGAGATTTGATTACCGTAGATTGTGTGTTTCAGACATAGACTGAGCGCCTCGGCGTTTAAAGATATACACACACAGGATTTATATCCTCTCTCTAATCCGCATTTCTGGGTTACTCCTGAGAATTACCTGCAGCTGTGCTATGGCCTTGAAGTCCACCTAACTCTAGCATCTATTTGATAGGAGACTAAGTGTTTTTAAGCTTTATTAATAAATATTTTTCCTTTTTACGATTTAGCACGCTCTAAAGGGTTGTACTACTTTTTCCCTGGCACTATATCCCTGTTTGGGTACATGTGTCGGTGAATTAGTATTTTTTCTTCTCTTCTTTTCAATTTAATCAATTAGGGTTACCCCCTGTGTATCAGTACAACCTGGTGACTTACCATTATTTGATTTTGGGTTACCAATTGGAACCGAAATCGACCTATAGACAGTTATATTTTAAAGAAGTCCTTGGAGTGCTTCCCATCTTCACTTTGCTTTATATATATATATATATATATATATATATATATATATATATATTGAATTCGCTCACGCTAAAAGAAGACAAGTAATTAATGAAACTGGTCAGAGCGGTTTAAGGTATACTACAAGGGAATAAATGCTTGCCTGGAGTTCTGGCAATCGGCTGCCACCCCTGGATTAAAAGAGATTCCAGCAGTAGCCACTCCTCTTCGAAGATCATCCATTCAGACTACCTGTAGTCAAATCTCATAGAACAGCACTGGGGACCTTCTTGACATGTGTATCAATCATAGCGCTCAGTCAATCAGATGCTTTTTCACAGAGACACATCGAGTCTAGTACTGAGAAACATTCCTAGCAGTTGGCTTTCTCGGAAGTGGCAAATCTATGTTTCAGTTTATGCACCAGAACCATTTCACTAAGATTAAGTGGTTTTGGTGTTTAAAGTGTCCCTTTAAATTAGTGTACGATCTGCATGTTGACCAGATATCATTCTGTCATTTCCTGGATTCTCCACAATAATTTGGCTTAGTATTTTCAGGGTTCTCACCATGACATCCAGACGGCCAGACGTGGGCATCGCAGAAGTGGCCAACAGGGGATTTGAACCTGGGAACTTTCATTCTACCTTTGAGCCACATCATTTTTGTTTGTTTTGAGCTTTTCCACTCCTGTTCATCCTGGCTTGCCTGCAGCACTGGGGGCTGGACCTTGACAATTGCTGTGCTTCAACTGACCCTGATCAGACATCAACTGGGTATATAAACACAGCCTCGCCCTGTGAACTTTATCAAGTCTTTGATCATGTTGTGTGTGTTCTGTACCAGTATTGACCCAGGCTTCTGACATCGTTTACTCTGATCTCTGGCATCCCTTGACCTCGGCTACTCTTCGTTGATCCTGACCTCTGGCATCCTTTGACTTTGGCTATCCCTAGACTATACTGCGGTTTGTGTCCTTGCCTGTACTGTGACACAGACCATGCACAGACCCACAGGCCAGGTGAATTCTTACCTGACCACCTTGGCCTGTGTCTATTTGCAAGGGTGAGCAACATATCTGCACTACAGACTGCCAACTCAGGTAAGATCCTGACAAGTATAGTTTACCTGAGAATTGTGAAAGTGGCAGTTCAACAAATTGAGAGTTACTAATTTACGGTTTATTTTCAAGACATGGTTACAAGCTCGAAATGGCTATTGAAGCCTGTTCAACAGAATGAGCCAAGGCAGAGGTGCTAAGTAAATATTTGGTATGTACTGAATCCATGCTTTAGTAATTGGCCAAGTTCCCAATCCTCCTTAAACTGTGCTGAAACGGCAATAGAAGAGCTTAAAACTAAATTACAACAATACTAATTGGACGCACAGATTACATTCGATACCTATAGAGTTTAAAGAATGAACACTAAGGTGAAAGGATAATATAATATAAAGCAAAAAAACAACCCGATATCAAATGTCTGAACGCAAAATGCTTTCTGAAATAACACTTTAATACGCCAGTTTGACAGTAGTCCAGTAGGAAAGTCAGAAATCTACTACTCTGGCCTTGACTATCTTGTAGACAGAATAGGAGATGTGGCTTCAAATCTGAAAGGTAGGCCCTTAGAAGCAGATAGACCCTTAAAGATTGCTAATCGGGTATCATATACCCTACATGTACATCTCCAAACACCATTCAAAAAAAAAAAAAATCACACATAAAGTGATATGCTTGCTCTAGAGGACAAAATAACTGGGGGTAAAGAAAATGTAGGTTATACAATTTTAAGAAATGTCCTGGTCTTTTATGCCCAGAGAAAAATGAGATGGATGTAATATGTGTTAAACATGAGCTTTTAAAAAAGGTCATCACATCCAGTTTGACATTAGTGAAGTCTACTTTATCTTGCAATGTTAGTTTAACAAGCCATGAGCCATGACCAACTCCATTTTACAAAGTAAGCTAGTAAGGCCTACTCCATGGTTTGGTAGATTGTATTATACCTGTGGGGACGTAGTAAGTTCTGAGTCAAGTACATACTCATCTGGTTCATTTTGTAGAATCCTTAATAGTTCTAAATATCTCTATCCTTTGTAACACTGGGATACACATAGTTTGTAATTTAACATGCAAATGTCTAATCCTATATACATCATATAAGAATTAAGGTGAGAGTTATATAGAATGGATATCAGATTAAGTCCTACTTTCAAGCTGCCCTCTGGAATGCACGCTCTGGGTGCAGCATCTTTAAATCAACAACTTATTTATCGCAAACGCCCTAAACCTACTTTCACTAACCGAAACATGGCTCTCCTTCTCAGATACTGCTACCCACTAACCTTTGGAGGTCTTCACTTTACCAAAAAGCCAAGACAGTTTGACCGTAAAGGTGGCGGTGTAGGATTTCTACTTTCACACCGCTGCTCCATCACACCTCTGCACTTCCAATCTCTCTCCATCTAAAATATACTTAATATATACTACATTTCCTCTCTCAGATCACCACATCTTATCATTTGTTACAACATACTCAGCCTAACCCCCCTCAACTCAGAAGGAACTTGAACTCTATTGATCTCCAGCAGCTCTACGCTGTTGTCAGTTCTGAACTCTCATCAATCTTTTCTCATGTCCCTCTCTGGCTATCTCCTCGTATAATGATACTCTCATCTCTGCCCTGGACTGCAGCCCTGGTCCAAACATGCACCTTAAGCAAGACGTGCTTCCAACCGTGGCACACTCAAGTCAACCGGCTACTTATAGAGATGCTCCTGTTCAGCTGAACGCTGCTGGAAGAAGTCCCACACCTTGTCAGACCTTCTCCATTATAAATTAATCGGTGTTCGTACAGCACAGTCCTTGCACTTGCTAAACAATTCTACTTTTCCTCTCTCGTTAGTTCATGCGAACGCAATCCCAGGCGTCTCTTGGGTACCTTAAACTCTCTCCTTCTCCCATCTCAAGCCACACCCCACAAACTTTCGGCTTATAGCTTTGCATGCTATATTACTGACAATATTGAACAATTTAGGAACAAATCCCCGCCACCCCCTTTGCTGCTCTCTCTCGCAACCACACTTGGACCATACCATATTCAGGTCTTCTCCCCAGCTACTGAAAAGGAGGTAGCTGTGCATCTACTCTCCTCTTGTCCCACCACCTTTATGCTTGACAGGTGGTACCTTCTCACCTTATCAGATCTCTCTCCCTTTGTCTGGTACCATCCTTAATGCACATACTCAACTGCTCTCTTTTCGTCCGTCCTTATTCCCCTTAAAAATGCTACTGTTGTAACCATCCTAAAATAGCTATCCCTAGACCCATCTTCTCCTTCTAACTAGCATCCCATATCCCTGCTCCCTTTTTTCTCAATGCTTGTAGAAAGACTTATCTCTACTAGTTTGGCTTGCTTCCTCAATTCCAACTCTCTCCTCAACCCTCTTCAATCTGGCTTCTGCCCCTGCACTCTGAGACTAATCTGACTAAAGTAAAAAAAAATACCTAATCACAGCTAAAGCCAAAAGCCACTACTCCATACTAATTTTCTTGACGTCTCTGCCACTTTTGACAATGTTAACCATGTCCTCCTTCTCCAGACTCTTTAATCCCTCGGTCTCTGTGACAGTGTCCTCTTGTGGTTCTCCCCGTATCTCTCCCAATGTTCGTTCAGTGTTTTCTTTTCAAATGACACCTCCTTCCATCACACGGTCTTGGTTGGAGTCTCCCAAGAATCTGTTCTTGATCCCCTTCTGTTCTCTCTTTATACTACCCCTCACGGTAAACTCATTAAATTTATTTGGATTCTGCCAACACCTGTATGTTTGTGACACATTCTGCTTCCACCTGTATGCAGATGACACCCAAATGAATCTCCCCTGATCTCTCCCCGGCTGTGTGTCACCACTTGACTTTCTTCAATGTCTGCTTGAATGTCCTCCTGCTTTTTGGAACAATATCTCTAAAATAGAGCTTCTTATTTTTCCTCCTCATAAAGCTGATCCTTCTCTTTTGCTTTCCCTGGAAGTTGATGGTACCTGCATCAGTCCATCCTTGCAAGCTCATTGCTTTGGTTTTATATTTGAGCCTGACGTCGCCTCATATGAAAAATGTTGTGAAAACCTGTCGATTTCACCTTAAAAACATTGCCCGTATCCGCTCCTTTCTTACGCAAGATGCTGCCAAGGAACTTGTTCATGTTCTGGTAATCTCATGGATTACAGTAATTCTTTCCTGGTTGATCTCCCCAGAAGCCGAACTGCCCAATACATGCTATATCTGTAATAAATGCTGCTGCCAGGCTGATATTTTTCACCTGTCAATCCTTACACTGGCTTCCTGTATCCTATTGGTGTAAATACAAAATACTAACAACCCTTACTCTAAAGCTCTAAACAACTCTAGCCCCTGTTACATTTTTTTACTGATTCGTAGGTATGCCTCTTCTCGGTCTCTCCACACTTCTATGTCACATATCTGTCTCTTGCTCTCTCCTATAGGGGTCACACTTCATGCTCACCTTCAGTGCTGCTACTTTCCCCCTTGCTGCCCTATTAAGTTTTTATACCCCACCTCCTCTATACTGAAAGCTTGTTTGAGCAGCGTCCTTATGTACCGACTGTTCCTGTATAATTTTGTAATGGTCTAATTTATTGTTACATTCCCCCTTTCGCCATATTGTAAAGCGCTGCGTTATAAGTTGGCGTTATATAAATACCAATAATAATAATAACTTTACAAGCACACAATTGCACACTTTAAAAATAGGGTAATGGGGACGTGCCTTAGCGCTCGAGATGAACAGTCGCAAGCTGATGTAGCTCTCAGTGCATGAGCTGGATAGAGCACAAAATAATCGGTCTGACGAGCATAATCTCTCAATATATCGCACCCGAGTGGCATAATGTCCCAGCGCCACAAATCTAAAACTGCAAAAGCGGACAGAGCTTCCTTTTTCTTGGCTAAAGCCACGGCACTCAAACCACTCAATCCAACGCAAGGCTCGGTCAAGGGAGAGCTCACGGTCACCTCCAGCCTCCCAGGGCTACACAGCAGGTGAGCAGCCTTGGACAATGATGGCTATGAGAGTAATCATGTCTGAACTCTCAGACACCATACACAATACTATAAAAAAGCAGATGCAAACCTTAGCCTCTGAGCTGAGGGGAAAAAAAATTGCAGAAGATTGGGAACCACACCTCTCACATGGAGACCAAAATGGACGAGTTTGCGGTAGCGCACAACAGCATGGCAGACAATCTCCAGAAGCTGGACAATACCATGGAAGCCCATAGACTTAAACTGACATGGAAGATAGGTCCAGAAGGAACAACCTACACCTACGTGGCAATCGGTGTCAAAAGCGGACCTGAATAACTACCTTCTGGACCTGTATCATTTACTCACTTCTGAAATACACCCAGACCAGCTCTTCATGGATAGGGCCTGTCGTCTATGGAGACCGAAGCACCTACCCACTTCTACCACACAAAACGTGATTACCATGCGAAAGAAAGAATAGCCCATGCTTGCAGGAATACAGAAATCCTGGAGCAGCACAGCAACATTAAAGTCTTTGCGGATCTTTCAGCAGAGACATTGCAGTTTCGGAAGAACTTGTCACCGATTACCTCTATACTTTGCAAACACCAGCTGAAATACAGGTGGGGGTACCAGGCGAAACTACTGATCTTTCACCAAGATGCCCTCCACCCTTTCACAACCCTGGAACACGGCACCCAAAAGTTAAAGGACTGGGGTATACCTATCCCTGAAGCTACAATCAACAGCCCTGCTAAAGTTCCTAGGATGGCCCCGGTACCAGACAGGGCTGCCCGCTCTTTCATCTTCTTTACGTCATGAACATTGGAGTACTTGCTCATGAAATGAGGAATAATAACATTATTTAAAGGATTCAAAGATAATGTGGAGATTAAAATAAAACTTTATGCAGATGACGTTAGAATAGTGCTGGAGGATCCAATAAACTCTATTTATGAATTAATGGAGGTGATACAAAGATATATATATATATATATGTCTATTCTCAAACTCCAAATTAAATACCTCAAAAACAACTGCTCTTTCGGTTTTTTTAACATCATAGATGAAAACCAGGATTAGGGAAGGTTTTGACTTCCTTTGGGCAAAGGAATATTTTTCTTACCTGGGTTTAAAAATATCAACAACCCGCAAAATTGGATGGAGATTAATTTGCTCCCTTTGATGAAAGAAATTAATATTAAATACTTGGAGAAAAAAAGAAATATGGTGGGGCAAGATAAATACTATAAAAGCTTGTTATTTCTAAATTAACATATGTCTTGAGCTTAATACCATGTGGTATCCCTTTAAGCTGGATTAATTTTTTGCAGTCCTCTTTCTCCAAATTAATATGGTCTAATAAAAGACCAAGAATTAGCGCCAAAATTCTATTTAAAAAAAAAAAGACGGAGAGCTTGGAATTCCATCCCTGATCAGATAGATTCGGGCCACCTTATTAACCCATGCAATACGTACCCGGGAGGAAAGTTTGTATAAATTAGAAGCCAAGGGAATAAATCCTTTAAGATCTATACCTTCAATTTTTTAGTTACCATATCATACAATTTAAAAAGCTAAAAAAAATTGCGGAAGCCTGTCCCTAAATCATTTCTTTAGCTGAGCCTACCTCACAAGATCCCCAAACCTAAACAAAAACTGATCTTCCATTTATTGTTGACGGCACAGAGTGCAATTGTGAGAGCTTGGAAATCCACTAAGGCCCCGCCTGTGTCTACCCTTTTGCAGGACTTAGATACCCAACAGATTTATGAAACCTGCTATGGCAAGGTCTTTACTTCCACATGAACTGCTGATGAGGCTTGGGAGCTTTGGAGTAACTAGAGAACGGAACAACCTAGATAAACTGTGTAAATGACGTGTAATGGAGGTTGGTTCGGGCTCTGTGACTCATAGATAGTGGATCAAGTGTGACCGACTTTGTCGATTGGGTGATTAGGCCACACCCGTGAGGTTATAAATATTTGTCTGTCTATGAACTAATCAATACCTCCTCACCCCTTCTCTACCCTGTGGATGGATATACTTGAACCGCTCAAATGCCTATGTATCGAAGCTTGTGTTACAAGATTGCTTAAGGGATTGTACCTAGATATTGATTGTCTTTCTTTTTCAATGTGAATTAAACTGCTGGAAACTCCTCCTCCTCCCCCCTTCCCCTTTTCCTTTCAGTATACCCTTCCGTATTGAAACATTTCAATAAAAAGCAGTAAATTAAAAAAAAACTGTAATAATGATCTACAATTCTTTCATCTACTCGCTGAATCTTTCAATGTAATATATCACAAAATAATATTTAACATTGTTCGATGATGTAGTAACACAGGGTCTATTGCTCCACTTCCACTTGGCTATGAGGAACATAAGGCACTACACACCGCTTTTTAATTTCTGACAGCACCTTGTGTTCACGATGTAAGTATTATCTTTGGTATCATATTACAGAATGAGGAGAGGACTTGGCTTTATTCATCCAAAAAGAAATAAAAAATTAGAAAGAAGAAAAAAAAAAAAAGTATGGTTAGCATAATGGCTGTTGCACTTAATTATAAATTAGATAACTTTTGTTCAGGAACAATAAACAAGATCAGGCAAATTCCAAAGTAATGCTGTGCTAATTAAATTGGGTGGAGCGATTATTTATTCCAAACAAGGTAATTCTAACTGATCAGACCCTTAAGTGGGAAAACACAAACATAGTCACACAAAACTATGGAGAGAAATGTTAGCAGCATAATATTACAATTTTGTGTAGGACTTGATTAAATAAAATAAATTGCATCAGCAATCTTACGGTGATGATGTAACTGCTCTTTCTTGAGATGTAAAGGCAATAAATGTGCAGATTTTTGCTTTTTAAATACTTATAAAAGTCTTGCCTCATAGGGGATTTAATTGGGTGTCTTACCCGTTTCTTCGCTTGGTCTTAAGTGATAAAGTAACACTCTCTCCATAATATCAGAGAATATAAATCTGGGTTTGGCATAGGGTTGTCAAGGGGCTGGGTAAAGCCCCTTTGTTTTCATTTCCATCAGATGGATCTGCCATCCACAGAGATAGAAATTGCCATTTTTGATATATCTGAAAAGTTTCCAGATGTATAAATAAATTAAGGTCACCCCCTTCTAAGATTGTAGTGAAAACGTGAGCTTACTTACCTTTTCTCCCTCATCACAGCTGGCCCCGCCTCCATGGCTGATCTTGATGATCTCAGCCAATCCAATGCTTTCCCATAGGAAAGCATCGGGAGGTTATTGTGTGGCAAAACACTGTGCCACGCCAATTAGCATCTCTTTATACAGATGTATTGAATCAATTCATCTCTATAGGGATTGTTCAGCATCTCCATGCAGAGCTTGGAGACCCTGAACATAGTTGTGCAGCACTTAAGTTGGAAGTACCCCTAGTGGCCGTCTGAGTGACTGCCACTAGAGTTGTAACTAGGAAGTAATTTAAACACCTCCTTTTCTTTAAAAGGGCAGCATTTACATTGAAATGCATGAAGGGGCAGGCTATATACAACAGAACCACTACATTAAGCTATACTAGTTCTGGTGACTATAGTGGCCGTTTAAGTGGACAAATGTACCATAATCACTGCAGCATATTGGAGTAATTAGTGTGCAAAGTGTCTCAGATTTTGTCAAACAAATGCAAATTGTATGCATTACCTCCCCCCCAAACAATACTGTAAACAAAAAGAAAAAAGGTGAAATATTTCAATAAGGGACTGATATGACCGATATTACACCTATATATGAACATATACTCATCACACAAAGGGTTATTTAGAAAATTTCTGATTTAAAGTCACAGTCAAACTTGAAAACTGTTTTAGTCGGCTTATGCTTTCAGTTTGACTACTCTGGCCTTAAATTAAAATTCAGTTTCAATTCACTATGAACTCGCACTTTAATAAATAACCTTGTCCGTGACTCAATATTTAGCAATAAACACACACTGTACACACCATATCTGTTGAGAGTATGTTATTGTACAATGGAACCTCAGAACTCAAACTTAAAGGAACACTATAGGGTCAGGAACACAAACACGTATTCCTGATCCTATAGTGTAAAAACCACCATCTAGCCCCCCTGGGCCCCTCATGCCTCCATAAATATAGCAACATCTTACTGTATTCAAGCGTTAAGCTGTAAAACTGCATGCTGTTTGCCACAGAATAGCAAGCTGTCTGCTGACATCATCAGAAGTGGTAGCCTGATCCAATCACAATGGATCCCCCTTCCCCATAGGATTGGCTGAGACTGACAAAGAGGCAGATCAGGGGCAGAGCCAGCACAATTCAAACACAGCCCTGGCCAATCAGCATCTCCTCATAGAGATGAATTGAATCAATGAATCTCTATGAGGAACGTTCAGTGTCTGCATGCAGAGGGAGAATACACTGAGTGTTTGGATGCATTTTAGGCAGCCATGACCCAGGAAGGATCTCTAACAGCCATCTGAGGAGTGGTCAGTGAAGTTATCACTAGGCTGTAATGTAAACACTGCATTTTCTCTCAAAAGACCGTGTTTACAGCAAAACGCCTGAAGGGAATGATTCTACTCACCAGAACAAATTCAATAAGCTGTAGTTGTTCTGGTGATTACAGTGTCCCTTTAATCCGTTCCAGAATGCTGTTCTGATTTGTTTGAGAACCGAATCAACATTTCCCATAAGAATTAAAGTACATTTGATTAATCCATTCCAGACCCCAAAAATTACAGCATTTTAACACAAATTGTACCAATTAAATTTAAGGCATAAAATCATAAAGAAAAAAAAAGAAAAAAGAAACTGTACAGTAAATAAAAAGAAAATGTAACTTCATTTTACCTGTAATGATTAAAGTTGATGGCTTAAGCGGAAAGGAGAAAAGATATTATTGTTTGGATGGAGAGAGGCAACGGTTCTTCTGGCATTTAAATGTGTCTAAAGTAATACACAGCTTTATAATTGAACATGTTTGTGGCATCATTTGTTCGGGTACAGAGACATTTTTTTCTCAAATTTTTTGTTCGACTACCGAATTGTTTAGGTTAGTGACTGATCGAGTTCCGAGGTTCCACTGTACTTATCTGGTGGGTTGATTAGGATGCGGGGAACAAGAGGAATAAAGAGGACAACCACTTTGGCGCATAAGGTGTGTCTTTTTGATCTTCACGGTTTTCATCATCTGTTGGTGACCAAAAATAAGTGGAACTTTACAATGCACCAATTTATGTTCACTGTGCAAATGAGAGACCCACTGTTTAGCAAGCCCTGCTATACATGACATTGTATTGACTAACTGTCTAATCCCTACTTCTACATTTCCCATGACATGAATGTTAATTACGTTTCTGGAGGCAAATCGCTCAAAGCGTTTTTTAAAACATGTTTGTTTTGCTTTTCTTTGTTCTTTAATTTTAGTTTCCACTGATTTCATCTAGTCAAGTGTGGGTGAAAATTACTCTTCCTGCTTTGTATTGATGCCTCCGTTTCATTAGTCATAACAAAAGCCTATTTATTTGAAATATTTCTCAATTGCACAGCCATTACCCAATTTGTAAATGAATGATAATTTACTTGTGCGCCACTTACACAGCACTCACACTGCAATTAATGTCAATCTCTCTGGTAATTTTGTAACCTTTGTTTGCGAACGCAGTATTAACATTTTTATTCACACATGAAACCAGTCTTTTAATATATGTTTTTAACCACCTGCATGAGAATAGAGATGTGAGCTGACCCAAATTATCAGAGTTCAAGCACCTTTCTATATACACTATCATTTAGAAATTACTTTGAGGCAGATATCAGCGATCATGGTACAAATAAAAAGAGGACTAAGAAGTCCTACACTGTGATCTGTATCAACACACGTACACAGAAGGAAGAATAGTCTGCTATTTGCTTTGCAAGGTAAAATACCCCCGTAAAACAAAGGGAAAAAAACAGTGTGTCAGGGATTGATAGAGAACCGAGACATATGGAACGAAACCACTTAATATTGTTTTGTGTATTGCGCATGACATTCCTTAACGGTGTCTCTCCTGATCATGGTGCAAGGAGGTTATTGGGGTAGTCCCAATTTCTACACAACCTTGAACAATGTATTATGGGAGAATGCAATCAATGGCAGAAGATGCCATTTAATACCAGAACACGAACGCTAGGAACACATACATATATTCTTAACGTTAGTGTTTTTCTATCTATTTAGATGTAATATCCCACTCCAAACAAATAAAGTAGCTTCATTTACCTTTGTCCCACCTCCATACCAGATCTTATCAACAATGAAAAGAGGAGGACTTGGGCGGGTGCATGTATGAAAAATGTCGCACTGATACAATCTGTCACGATTCGGGAACCTAACACGCTAACAGGTCACAGATAGTAAAGGGTGCAGTACCGGTCCTTAGAATGGCCAGGTTAAGCACACTAAGAATAGTCAGGAGACAAGCCAAGTAAAGGGAGCCAGAAAACAGGAGAACGAGAAACAAGCCGAGGTCAAAGGAATGGAGAAAGCAGGAGAATCGGAATAACAAGCCAAATATACGGTAACCAGATAGACACACGAGCAAATAGCAATACAGGTTGTGGGGATATTTATGGGATAATAATAGTAAACAGTTGAGAATTGCCCACTATTTCAATTCTCAGATCCCAAAGATCGTTATCGTGGAAGTGAAATGTATTCCATATAAATAAAATCACAATTTGTTATAAAAATAGATATAATTTATTGTGACAATTTAAATAATAATATTACGTAACATGCGTGATAATAATCAATGAAGATTCAGTATAACATGATATGCAATACATTTCACTAATAGCTAACACAGTATAGAATCTACAACATTAGCTGTCAAGACAAGATTTATGACGGTACTTCACAGAGAAACAAAAGTGAAACTTACACACACAGAGCTTGCAGCTTAAGGCCATAAAACTTTAGCTGACAGTTAGAATAACCCTTTCAATGCTGGCTAGACCTCCTAGGTAATTAAGATCTATTCTCATGTAATTTTAAATAAAATAACATTTAAACCAGCTCATAAGTCATTTCCTGGAACCATCCAATAAGAGTAAACTACCATGTTCTATAAGCAGAATCTTAACTTGCCTAAACAGATATTTTATCTTATTTTAGAGCAAATCAATGCACCTGGATAAATATCACGATATGCTAACATGTGATGTAATCACATAAATACATAATTATTCAATTCCATCTGCAGAATAGAATGCTTAATTATATATTCTTTAGTAACTAAGATTTCTAAATATTGAAATCTGATCGTGATTTATCCAGTCATATATCATGCTATTAGAACATTTTAATAATTTAGATTAATTAAATGAAACCAGTATAATTACCAGTTGAGTAGATATTCTCATCATATGAGTAGGTAGTCTCAGGAACTGAATGGATGTGTGATGGTGTGTAAGTACTCTGAGTGTCCTGGAGTGGATATCTGTCATGGATTTCTCTGCATTGCCCCCGACTGCTCACCTATTTGCTTCTTTGCTTCCTTTTGCATTCTTTCTCTTCCCTTTGTCTTAACTTTTTAAAGGGAAAATTCACTAGGTGATAGACCAATAGAAAACTGGAGGTGTGGTTACCTTCCAGATAGCAATTTAAGTATTTGGTCTATAGAGGGCAGTCTCGTCCCACTAAACATTCTTATCCAGGAAAGAGTTAACTTTTCCTGGTGCCTATTTTTACGTCATTTAGCTTATCTTTATGGTTATTTATAATTTAAGTTTTCTGTCAGTTCAAAGAGTTTCTTTGGGCTTTCTTCAGACTATGTGTCTGGCAAATTCTGCTATAATTTCTAATATGACAGTTCATAAACTAAGTTTCACTTACTTCTTACTTCTTTCTCTTACAATGGGACGTTATACAATATCGAAAGTAAAATTAAATTATTTAATCTTCTCTGTCACAAATGTCTGGGTTTAGAATGTATTGTATTCCATTAGCATTGAGACAGTCTGTCCATCCCCCATTCTCATTTCTTATCAACAGGTTTGTATATACTAAGCATTCCTTTAGCTCTGGCAAAGTGGTTAGTTTTACAGAAGGGATAGAAATCTTGTGTCTTTTGTTAGCTTGAAGATAACAAAATGGAGTCTGCTCTGTTCAGAATGATTTAGGCAATATACACTTTAATTTCTATCATAGCACCATATATCTGCCGATATAAATACCCTGACAAGGTATCAAAGACCACAACAGGGCACTGAGAGACAGGAAAGGTAAGTATTTAAATCCTGTGCTTAATTCTGATTGGATAACTTCCAATCAGAATTAACAATCACACGTGGGGGATATCTATACCTCCCACTGTGATTATTGTGCTGTAGCTTTAACGCCGGGTCACGTGAGTGACCCCGGCGTTCGGATACCTGTGCCGGCTCCCAGCGTGCAGCATTATACATGCTGCCGCTGGGAGGAGGGGAGGAGGACGCGAGCGGCGCATCAAGCAGAGAGGACGCAGCTCGCTGACAGGTAAGGGGAGAGGGGACCGCGGGCGGCAACGGACCGAAGGGGAGTGCTGCGAGAGGATTGCAGCCTCCCCTCACAGCCGCCCGCGGAGCCCTGACACAATCAGCACTTCCTCACAGATATGAATTAGATGTATGCATCTCTACGGGAAGCATTTGGCATTTTCATGCAGAGCTTGAGACGGCACCAGGACGTTCCTTTATAGAGTGTCGAAGTGAGACACCCACTAAAGGGTTTCTTTAGAGACAAACTGTGACAGAAAGGGCTGTGTGTACAATTGGCAGACTGCAATAACAGACTCTTTGCACCATAGCCACTACATTAATCTGAAGTGGTTCTGGTGCTTAGATTGTCGATTAAAGATCTTCTCCCTATAATGATATGCCAGCAAAGGAGTTGGGGAGACCGAATTGTGCCGTCTCCTCAGCCTCTCTCCTGTGATATCATTGAATTAAAACCCTGGTGGCTGCAAACAGCAACTGGAAAGTGCAATTCTCACTACTCACAGGCTGACTGCAAAACATATGTCCCACTGCTGCCCTGAGGTTAGGGCCTTTGTATGGCCGTAATCAGCCTTAATCCTGTCCAGCATTATAGAGTACAACATATTTTTGAAACTTATATCTGTACACGCTAACTTGGAGGTTTGTGCTACAATCCTGAGCAGAAAATAAAAGGTTTCATGTACATTTGGTAACAGTTTGGCTTGTCCAATATAGTGCTTAAATATTTTCAGCTATAATAAGTCACCATGCCATTTCTGTATGACAGATGTACTTAGTGTGTTACCAACACCTTATTTGTCACAAAGACTTCCTATCATTTAAAGCAGGGCTGTCCAACCTGCGCCCCCCCCAGATGTTGCTGAACTACAACTCCCATGATTCCCTGCCTGTTTCATTGAAAGAATGATGGGAGTTGTAGTTCAGCAACATCTGGGAGGCCGCAGGTTGGACAGGCCTGATTTAAAGTAAAGAGCTTTTTTAAAAATATGACTACTTTGAGTCCGTACACCACCAATGCCCTATTGCAAAATAGAACTCCTTTAAAACTGTATAGTGAGTGTGTAGGCTTTAGACAATCAACACAAAATCAGATCTCTATATGCTAACAAATTTACAAATTACTTTAATAACTATTATAAACCTCAAGGTTACAGATTATTATTAATGCTACCGACAACACTCTAAACATTAAAAAAATAAAAATACAAAATAATATTAAAATTAAAAAAAAAGCAAATACTAAACAATTAAACAACTTGCCAGAGACAAAATACTTCAGTGGGATGTCATTCAGCAAGTGAACTGACAACTGCGCTTTAATTAAATTTGAGACTATTTCCAATTAGTTAGTCTACAGCACTGCAGGATTCGAGCTTGCCTATGACTCAGTGAGCTGACTCATTCAGCACAAAACTTTTCAAACAGCAGAAGAAATATCCAAGAACTGGTAAGAGATGCGAGATCAAAAAGAAACAAGTTTAACGCCCTTCTCCGCAAAAGCCTTGTGTTATTTTTAGATGACCATAAGGAATAGCAGAGATGTAAAGTTTAGTGAGGTATACATTGTACACACACACACAATTCCATTTGTCAGTTTTATAAACGGATGATAGACAGACACAGAGAGAGAGAGAGAGAATCACACGGTAGAAATGAATAAACAGAATATTATTAAAGGGTCACTCTCTCAACACTATAGCATCCTGTGTGTATTACACAGCCTATGATGCACAGAGGTCCCCTCTCACTAAGCACCTGCACACAGTGGCTTATAGCTACAACGATTTGCAAAGAGACAAAGATAGCTGCAGAGCTGCGGTTAGAGGAATGTCTGCAAATGCTTCATCACTAAAGAGCAAGTTGATGTTGGGTCACCCACGTTATCATCCATCTTGTAACATTAAAGCCAAATATTTGGCCTTTATTTTTTGTTGTTGCATTTTTTTTTATCCTCAGTCATTTTTCTATTTCCTTGTTTGGTTAATAAACAAAGTCATACAGATACATACATGTTGCAATTTCTGCAGCAGGCTTTGTGTTTGTCTAAAGTGGCTAATGTGCTTGCCGCGCATGCGCATAAGGATCCCTCCTCCCATCTGTTGATGTCGGAGAAGGTGAACCACGACCCAACACCTTGGTGCTGGAATCAGGTAAGTGAATAAAGGGTTATTTAATCTCTTTACAACAAGGGGAGGGAGGTTACTGGGGCTGAAAAAACACAATAGTTTTAGGTACACATCTTTGTATTCCTAAGAATAAAGATTTCCTTTTATCGTATACACCTTCTTCTGAATTCTACATACTACAATATGTATACAAGGAATATGTGTCCATGAAAACAGTGGCGTACCTACCACGGTCACAGGGGTCGAAGCTGCGACTGGGACCCTCACTCTAGGTGGCCAGGCTGCAGCCACGAACCCTGCGACCATGGACCGCCTGGATATATTCTGGGCCGGTGCACAGCCGCACCGGCTTAGGTCCGTGGGTGTCTGGCAAGAGGGGAGAGCTGTGCTGCTCCCCTCCTGCCTGTGTGTAGCGTGGAAGTGCTCACTAAGAGAGCACTTCCTGACAGACCGGGATGCCGCCCCCCCTGTGTTCCCACTGTCATGAGAGGGCCATAGAGGTGGCTAGCTGGCCACCTAATGGACCCCCCCCCCCCCCAGCAGGTGGCTGTGTTCCCGGCAGAGATGGCGAGAGAGCCGTGTTCTCCCTGCTCGGCTCCCTCGCACGCCGTTTGCTGATGCCGGGAGCCGGAATATGACGTACTATTCCGGATCCCGGCATCAGTAGACAGCCCGCGCGACACAAGGGAGCAGATTAAGGAGAACACAGCTCCCTCGCCGTCTCTGCCAGGAACACAGCTGCCCGCTGCACTGAAGCCCCACTGGACCCCAGGGACAGATCCACGCTAGCTCTCCAAGCTGGGTCGACATTTTTTTATTTAAACATTTTGAATAATTTGTGTGTGTCTGGGAGTGTATGTGTGTCTATGTCTGTGAGTGTGTGTATATAAGTGTGTGTGTGTCTGTTAGTACATGTGTGTGCCTGTATGTCTGTCTGTATGTGTGGGTCTTTGTGTGTATGTATGTATGTATGTGTCTGCATGTGTGTGGAGGCGGCGGGGACGTGTGGGGAGTCCCAGGGCAATTTGTGTTATGCCCCTTCTAGTTATGCCTCTGCTAGAAAATATGGTGGATATGGTAGCTCCAAGTATAAGCAGCTCTCACTGTTTTTTCTCAAGAAGAGTGTATGGCTGTATGCTATACGACACTGATTTCCCCACTCACTGGAACTAGAACATGCTATATTACAGGGAGATTCCTGGTCATCACACCCTGCTCTGTTTGATCTGCGCAATTGCTTCAGGAAGAGTGAGACTAATATCAGCAAGATACTTTGTATGATGGACTGTAAAATGCATGGCTGCAGCTCAAGTGCCCAAAGATAAATACACCTTTAAAAATAAGCAATAGCTGACAGAGTGTACTTTGGGAAACAAAGCATTATAAAGTAACGAGTAGAGAGGAAGGAAGTGTAACGCTGGCATTGCTAATATAACAATCAAATGAGGAGCAATATTTCAGTATATGGCATATGACTCAGAACCACCCGGATATTGGACATGCTAATTAATTACCTTACCAAGCCAGAAGGAAAAAAAATGTCAAATTAATTTAAATCACTTTCAGTATCACGTATAAAAGTAATAAACACAAAAAAAATGTACTTGTAATTTTCCATTATCAGTGCTTAACTTTATACATTTAAAACAGAAACAGCAAATAAATATACAAAGAAGGTAGGCATCATTCTATCAGAATGACGCCTCTTGCTGTATTATAACATTTGTGGACAAAATCAGCAAAAAGTATCCAATGCATGCGGCCATTTTCCTTTTATTTGGTTGCTGTTAAACCTAACCTTCAAGCCAATCAACTTGCACCTAACCAGGAATATACCGTTCACAGCGTACGTTGTTATTCTGACTGTATGAACTCATATACAGAGGAAGTGGATGTCAGACTCAGTAGCCTGGGCTTGATAGAACTACTATAGGGATGGCATTTAAAGCACTGGTTCTTAACTATTGACTCAAAACTGCATAATTACAAATATAGAGATGGATGGACGGATGGATAATTTGTCTCCTGAGGAATGATCCGAGCAGGAACTGAAATGTCGACATGTATTTTTATATTTAATAAAGTAAGAATTTTATTTGGAAATCCAGGGTGCTTGTATGTTAAATTATATTCCGATGCAAAGTCAGCCCAAGCTTCTGGCTCTCTGGCTGATGTAGTGGAGGCAGGGAGCAGCACTAAGAGGACTGGACATCAGGTACTTACATGGGTGTTGGGGGGTGGAGCGGCAGGGCACTCCTGGCACCATAACCAATAAAGAACACTGTTGTGGTTATAATGCGTGGAGTATTATTTTTAACACACAAACATCAAATAATAATAATAACAATAAGTATACAATGCAGAAGAATAATTATGTAGACAGAGGTTTTATTTTGTAGATGCAATAATGGAATAGCACGATCTGTACTTTGAAATCAAGCTTGATACAAAATCTAAATGCGTATACACACTCACGGTGTAGAGGGAAAAAAAATCAATTTGTGAACTTAGGGAAACTGCATCTGGAAGAAAGAAATTATTAAAAAGAAAGTCGTCTGTGTATGGCTGTTCTACTACTGAGCTTCCAGCCCACTCACTGCTGATCTTGAAAGTCTGTCCCATTTCTCCAGCGTCTGACGTACGTTCTGCACCAGACACACAGAAAGGTGAGCAGACTTTCAGCTTCAGCTGTCAGCCTGGCGGAAGCGCGGCAACTTGACAGGAGTTAAAAACCAGACGCTGCAGCTCTATTCAGTCAACCATCACACACATGCTAAGCAGCACTGTGTCTACTGGTTTCATTGGGAAGTATGGAGTAATGTGTATGTAAAGCACCAGGTGGGCTTTAACCCCTTAAGGACACATGACATGTCATGATTCCCTTTTATTCCAGAAGTTTGGTCCTTAAGGGGTTAAATATATTACCATATGCTGTCACACTCAGATGATGATTCTTAAAGGGGCACTGCAGTAGCAAGATGCCAGTGGTACTACAAGAACCAGAAACTCTTTCAGCATTGTTTGTGGGATACGCTGTAGTGTTTCAGTAAGTTAAAGTGGATCTGGCATCCACAAACAGTGGGCATGACAAGTTTACAGTAATGTACCGGTAGACATGTATACACTGTACCGGTAACAGTGACATTCAAGTGTATTCTAACCTGAAGATTGTCCGCTACAGACTGTCTCCACTCCCAGCATGTCCTCCGTAGAATGGATGGATGGATGGATACAGACATCTCATCCCAACAATTTGTAAAAAAAAAAAAAATACATCACGCGGTTTCTAATGTGTTATAGGAAGTACCCAAGTCATTTATGGGTAGAAATGCAAGGGAAATGCTAAATTTTGGCCATAATAGTGGAGAGGTAGAGAATTGTATTTACTGCGTTAATTTGACGAATTAAAATAATCCAAATCTGTAAGATAGAAAACAGAGAAAGGTTGCGCCAATGTTAAGAATATATAACCAGTAAAAACTATACAACAATAAAAATAATAATAATAATAAAAAAGTTCCAATGTGTGTCTGAAGATCAAATGGTTTTTAGTCTCTAATTCCGCTGTGGGGGTGGCTTCTCTTGTTGTTATGGTTCACACCGTCTCGTAATATGGAAGACACAAGAAAAGAGGACCAATCGTGCGGAGTGTATTACAGTAAAACGTAGTAGTATAAAATCTTAAGTATTTCACTCACATTTAGATGAGCTATAGCCAGCTCTGGGTTTGTAGGCATACAGCGGAATAATCCCCGCTTACAGGATTTGTTGATGCTTGTCCTTCAGGGGTTTGGTCCAACTTGCAGGAGAAGAAGATAAAAACAGCAGATAGTGCTCTCTGATGGTATTTTGAGTGATGAATAAAATAAGATAAAATATACTCACAAAAGGAGTGCAGGTCTCACTGCACTTTTTGGATAGCGTTAGTGGTATAATCCCCACTTCAGGATATATAGTATAAAAATGCCAGGAAAGATAGTAAAAATTATAGTTGTGTATAAAAAATGATAATGGTGCATATATCTAACCAAAAAGTCATTTATTATTTAAAACACAATATAAAATAACCATAACGCGTTTCACCGCTGGGGCTTTATCAAAATGGTTTAACATATAACCTGGCACAAGAATAGTTTATATAGGTACACTAGTACTTTAAAAAATGGCGCCAAGATGACATCATAGTTAGGTGGCCAATCAGAATCATACACTGTACATTTAGAAACAGATTTAAAATTGAGTTTAAAATTTTAAACCAAAGGGGTGTATCTTTTATAAAACATTTGTTTAAGTCATATCCGATCGTTATTTTTTAAAAACGAGGTTTAGAACTTTAGAAAATGAAAGTTGTAAAAATCGCACGTCACGTGACCCGCACGGCACCATGGGTAATGTAGTGCGTCGGTCACGTGATCGGCTTCTACAGAGTGGGAAATGCTGACGTCCATTACAAGAGGGGCGGATGGTAAAACATCATGTGACCCGCGGCCAATAGGAGGAGGGCACGTGGGTCACGTGATCGGCAGATCGGCGAAAGGGCGCATGGGAAATGTAGTTTAGTGCGCCCTTTCGATCATAAATCAGTATAAACTAATAATAATCTGAAAATACATATTAAATATGTATACAAGTGGGTAAATAAATAAATGAAGGTAAATACTGGCTAGTTCTAAATAAAAGAATAGATGAAATAATCAAGTTTGAATGGTACTAGCTGATTTAACATATAAAATATAACATTTTGTAATAGTGCAAATTGGGAGAAATAAAATGAGTATATAGACATCACTTAAATAAACTTAATAAAACCAAAAAGCAATAGAGATATTTTAAGACACATTATATGTAATAGATGGATAAAAAAATAGAATAATTAAGATGAAATAAAATAAAATAAAATAGAATAAAATAATATAATGAGACACTTGTCAAAGAGTAACTAGTAGTGGAAGCTCTACATTTTAGGCTTTCATTAAGGTGCATATACACATTTTGGCATGTATATTAATGGTATACATATAAGCGATAATGCAGTCAGGCTGGGGGTATCCCAGACTATAATGCCGTAGGTGACAGCTATGAGTTGGATAGCCCCAGACTGACTGCATAAAACCATACATAATAAAATTACATTAATTAAAAACCAATCATATTATTATAAAAAACCAATCATATTATTATAAAAAATTAAATAGATCAAAGTCAGCGTTTAAGCCTTGGGGGGTTAGAGTTTGTAAATTGAACACCCACTCCATTTCTGATCTCCCTAAGATATTTTTTATGTTGCCCCCTCTCCAGGGCAATTTACATTTTTTGATACCTATACATTTTAAAAATGTGGGATCCCGATTATGTCTAATAAAGTGCTTTGACACGGAGTGATTAGGGTATCCATTTTTTATATTCCGGCAATGCTCCGCTAATCTGGTTTTTAGACATCTGGTGGTCATACCTACATATTGGAGGCCACATGGGCACTCCAATAGATAGATGACGTTGGTGGTGTTACAACCGATAAAATCTTTAATAGTATAGTTTTTGTTGGTGATATTGGATTTAAAATTAGTAACTTTACAGTGTGTGGAGGGAGCAGTGCTCTTACACACAATGCATCTTTTGCATTTGTAAAATCCTGTAGCTCCATCTAAAAAGGTGTGTGGTGGATTTTTTATTTCCTTAGTGTAGTTTTCAGTTAAAATGGATCTAAAATTTGGTGCACCTCTAAAAACAATTTTCGGTTGTATTGGTAAAATTTCTTTCAGGAGATCATCCTGTCTTAAAAGATGCCAATGTTTTTTGATTGTTTTTTTGATAAAACCATTTTTGTTATTATAATTAAAAATTATAGGAAGGGTGGGGGCTTCTGTGTTGTTTTTATCCTTATAGGTGAGGAGGCTCTCTCTAGGTTTTTCTTTTACTGATAATATAGTGTTGTCCAGTTTTGTTGGTGAGTAGTTTTTTTCTATAAATTGTTTTTTTAAAACCAATGATTGTTCGTTAAAATCATTAATGTGGGAACAGTTTCGGCGTATTCTTAAAAACTGGCTTTTCGGTGCACTCTCCAGCCATGGTTTGTAGTGGCAACTGGTGTGGTCAATTGCCGTGTTAGTGCATACTTTTTTAAAAAATGTTTTAGTGTGTATTGTACCTTCTTGGATAAAAATGCTTAGGTCTAGAAAATTAATTGTCTCTTTACTGTATTCACATGTTAAAACTATCCCTTTGTCGTTGGAATTAAGGTGTGATATAAAAGAGTTAAGTGAGTCCTCCGTGCCCTTCCATATAAAAAATAAATCATCAATGTATCTAAAATAGGAGACTAGGTTTTGCTCCCAGGCATGCCGTCCCCAGATGGCGCTGGATTCCCAGTCAGCCATAAAGAGGTTGGCATAACTGGGAGCAAACCTAGTCCCCATAGCTGTTCCCCTTTTCTGAAGATAAAAAGAATCATAAAACCAAAAGTAATTGTTAGTTAAAATGATATCTATACCTTCTACAATAAAATTAATCTGAGAGTCTGGAATTCTTTTTTCGTTAGATAGTATTGTTTTGACAGCATTGCATCCAAGTTGGTGGGGGATAATGGTATACAAGGAGGTGACATCACAAGTGACGAGTGTAAAATCTGGTTCCCAACAAAAACCATTTAAAAATCTCAGTAGTGACATTGAGTCCTTCAAATAAGATTTCATAAGTTTTACCGCTGGTTGTAATAGGGTATCTATATATTGGGATAAATTGCATAACGGGGAGTTGATCCCAGACACAATGGGTCTGCCGGGGGGGTGTTGAGCGTCTTTGTGTATTTTTGGTAAAAAATAAATTACTGGGATTTTAGGATTTTTTACAAACAGGTAATCAAATTCTTTTTTATTCAGAATATTTTCATCTAATCCTTTTTGTAGAAAGGTAATTATTTTTTGCTGTATGGATGATGTGGGATCCCTCGATAATTTCTCATATATAGCAGTATCGTTTAGTTGTTTATAAGCTTCATTAATATACATTGAACTCGATTGGACAACTAGACCCCCACCCTTGTCTGCAGGTTTGATAACAATGTCTTTGTCTTGTTGCAATTGTTTGATAGCTCTTTTTTCTAGTGCATTTAGGTTCTGTGCATCATATTTGTTGTATTTGATTTTGTTAAAATCTCTTAGTACTGATTTCTCAAACATCACTAGTGGGGCTGATTTAAAATGATAGGGATAAAAAGTAGATTTTGGTTTGAGGTCCGTGTTAATGTAAGCAGATTGCTCGGTGGGGGTAGGGGGAGGGAGGGATGAGGGGGTAGGGGGATTGGTTGCTAAGTTTTGCGCATTAAAAAATCTCTTAAGTGTAGCTTTACGTACGAATTTATTGACATCTAAAAATGCTTCAAAAGGTTTAAAAGAATTTGTTGGGGCATATTTTAGTCCTTTGCTTAAAACTGAAATCTGTGCTGGGGACGGCATGCCTGGGAGCAAAACCTAGTCTCCTATTTTAGATACATTGATGATTTATTTTTTATATGGAAGGGCACGGAGGACTCACTTAACTCTTTTATATCACACCTTAATTCCAACGACAAAGGGATAGTTTTAACATGTGAAGACAGTAAAGAGACAATTAATTTTCTAGACCTAAGCATTTTTATCCAAGAAGGTACAATACACACTAAAACATTTTTTTAAAAAGTATGCACTAACACGGCAATTGACCACACCAGTTGCCACTACAAACCATGGCTGGAGAGTGCACCGAAAAGCCAGTTTTTAAGAATACGCCGAAACTGTTCCCACATTAATGATTTTAACGAACAATCATTGGTTTTAAAAAAACAATTTATAGAAAAAAACTACTCACCAACAAAACTGGACAACACTATATTATCAGTAAAAGAAAAACCTAGAGAGAGCCTCCTCACCTATAAGGATAAAAACAACACAGAAGCCCCCACCCTTCCTATAATTTTTAATTATAATAACAAAAATGGTTTTATCAAAAAAACAATCAAAAAACATTGGCATCTTTTAAGACAGGATGATCTCCTGAAAGAAATTTTACCAATACAACCGAAAATTGTTTTTAGAGGTGCACCAAATTTTAGATCCATTTTAACTGAAAACTACACTAAGGAAATAAAAAATCCACCACACACCTTTTTAGATGGAGCTACAGGATTTTACAAATGCAAAAGATGCATTGTGTGTAAGAGCACTGCTCCCTCCACACACTGTAAAGTTACTAATTTTAAATCCAATATCACCAACAAAAACTATACTATTTAAGATTTTATCGGTTGTAACACCACCAACGTCATCTATCTATTGGAGTGCCCATGTGGCCTCCAATATGTAGGTATGACCACCAGATGTCTAAAAACCAGATTAGCGGAGCATTGCCGGAATATAAAAAATGGATACCCTAATCACTCCGTGTCAAAGCACTTTATTAGACATAATCGGGATCCCAAATTTTTAAAATGTATAGGTATCAAAAAATGTAAATTGCCCTGGAGAGGGGGCAACATAAAAAATATCTTAGGGAGATCAGAAATGGAGTGGGTGTTCAATTTACAAACTCTAACCCCCCAAGGCTTAAACGCTGACTTTGATCTATTTAATTTTTTATAATAATATGATTGGTTTTTTATAATAATATGATTGTTTTTTAATTAATGTCATTTTATTATGTATGGTTTTATGCAGTCAGTCTGGGGCTATCCAACTCATAGCTGTCACCTACGGCATTATAGTCTGGGATACCCCCAGCCTGACTGCATTATCGCTTATATGTATACCATTAATATACATGCCAAAATGTGTATATGCACCTTAATGAAAGCCTAAAATGTAGAGCTTCCACTACTAGTTACTCTTTGACAAGTGTCTCATTATATTATTTTATTCTATTTTATTTTATTTTATTTCATCTTAATTATTCTATTTTTTTATCCATCTATTACATATAATGTGTCTTAAAATATCTCTATTGCTTTTTGGTTTTATTAAGTTTATTTAAGTGATGTCTATATACTCATTTTATTTCTCCCAATTTGCACTATTACAAAATGTTATATTTTATATGTTAAATCAGCTAGTACCATTCAAACTTGATTATTTCATCTATTCTTTTATTTAGAACTAGCCAGTATTTACCTTCATTTATTTATTTACCCACTTGTATACATATTTAATATGTATTTTCAGATTATTATTAGTTTATACTGATTTATGATCGAAAGGGCGCACTAAACTACATTTCCCATGCGCCCTTTCGCCGATCTGCCGATCACGTGACCCACGTGCCCTCCTCCTATTGGCCGCGGGTCACATGATGTTTTACCATCCGCCCCTCTTGTAATGGACGTCAGCATTTCCCACTCTGTAGAAGCCGATCACGTGACCGACGCACTACATTACCCATGGTGCCGTGCGGGTCACGTGACGTGCGATTTTTACAACTTTCATTTTCTAAAGTTCTAAACCTCGTTTTTAAAAAATAACGATCGGATATGACTTAAACAAATGTTTTATAAAAGATACACCCCTTTGGTTTAAAATTTTAAACTCAATTTTAAATCTGTTTCTAAATGTACAGTGTATGATTCTGATTGGCCACCTAACTATGATGTCATCTTGGCGCCATTTTTTAAAGTACTAGTGTACCTATATAAACTATTCTTGTGCCAGGTTATATGTTAAACCATTTTGATAAAGCCCCAGCGGTGAAACGCGTTATGGTTATTTTATATTGTGTTTTAAATAATAAATGACTTTTTGGTTAGATATATGCACCATTATCATTTTTTATACACAACTATAATTTTTACTATCTTTCCTGGCATTTTTATACTATATATCCTGAAGTGGGGATTATACTACTAACGCTATCCAAAAAGTGCAGTGAGACCTGCACTCCTTTTGTGAGTATATTTTATCTTATTTTATTCATCACTCAAAATACCATCAGAGAGCACTATCTGCTGTTTTTATCTTCTTCTCCTGCAAGTTGGACCAAACCCCTGAAGGACAAGCATCAACAAATCCTGTAAGCGGGGATTATTCCGCTGTATGCCTACAAACCCAGAGCTGGCTATAGCTCATCTAAATGTGAGTGAAATACTTAAGATTTTATACTACTACGTTTTACTGTAATACACTCCGCACGATTGGTCCTCTTTTCTTGTGTCTTCCATATTACGAGACGGTGTGAACCATAACAACAAGAGAAGCCACCCCCACAGCGGAATTAGAGACTAAAAACCATTTGATCTTCAGACACACATTGGAACTTTTTTATTATTATTATTATTTTTATTGTTGTATAGTTTTTACTGGTTATATATTCTTAACATTGGCGCAACCTTTCTCTGTTTTCTACTTTGTATTCTTTGTATAGAGGGTTAGAGGGTTACCCTCTATAAGGTCGCTGCCTGTTCAATATATTATTAGCGCTAACCTACACCCCTTTTTCTTTTACCAAATCTGTAAGATGTTTGTATCAGCAGGTCTAAGGTTTTACATTGCAGGGTTAAAAGGACAGGACCAATGCCCCCAGAACACTTCATTACTGCTCATTTAAACACTGCTAGTGCTAGTTTACACACTTGCAAATAGGATTTGACCTCCAGTTTAGTTTCAGAATTTGTATACCAAATCCCAAAATTATAACATTATTAAAATTTAAGGATTTATATAGTGTAAGGAATAAAAACTTGTATTCCTAACACTATAGTGCCATTTGGTCGTCCCCCCCTGCCGCTGCCAATAAAGGGTTTAAAAAAATCAAAACACCCGATTTACTTTACTCACCCGATTCCAGCGCCGATCTCCTTTGGAACTGGGTCGGCGCTCCGCCATGCTCTGATGCCATGCGACAGGGGAGCCTGATGTGCATGCATCTGGAAAGCAGAAGCCCTCCCCATAGGAACGCAACAATGC
This sequence comes from Pelobates fuscus, assembly GCF_036172605.1. Lineage (NCBI taxonomy): Eukaryota > Metazoa > Chordata > Amphibia > Anura > Pelobatidae > Pelobates > Pelobates fuscus. The sequence goes on from NC_086328.1 coordinate 132,340,019, forward strand.
TTCAATTCCTATGGGAATTTCTCTGACGCTAGATGTCCTCATGCAGAGTGTAAGGACGTCCAATGTCAGTTAGGTGACCAAAAGTCTGTTATGATTCAGGAAGTGCCTCTAGTGGCTGTCTGAATTGCATTCACTGGAGGCAGTCTTAGTCCTGCAAGGTAATCATTGCAGTTTCTCTAAAACTGCAATGATTTACATTGCAGGACTAAGGGGTAAGGGACACTGCACCCAGACCACTTCAATGAGCTAAAGTGGTCTGCAAGCCTATAGTGTCCCTTTAAGTTATTATGATCCCAGGAAATCCCTGGCACTGACTTACCTTTTACTCTCAAATGGTTCAACCCCAAAGTGTTCTCTTCAACACCGTTTAGTTCGGTCCTTTCGTGTCTATGAAATTTTTCAAACAGAAAGCCTTGGACAGGGGCGTCACTGATTGGCTGAGGGTATGATCTAATGCTGTAAGCCACACAGTATCTCCCTAGTCATAAATAGAGTTTGAGAAAATGAGATACATTTCTCAGGCTAGGAGAGGAGAGTAGGAAAAATACCTAAATAGGTAAAATAGATAAAACAGTAAAACACAAACACAAAAGGAGTGCGAAGAGAAGTCAAAATAGTCTCAAATAAAAGTGCCACAAAGTGGTTATGGTCCGGATGAAAAAGTGCAGCAGTTTATTAGTATAGTCTGATGGTACAGTCAAATACAAGAATGGTGGACATACAATGTATCAGTACAGTAGGGTAACACTCTTGCTATATAGAAGGAACAGGTAGGCACACGACATAACTGCCGATAATACTATAGTATCTAGACTAAGCAGTAAAGATACAGACTCTTCTCCGGTATATAATATAAAGACCACTACAATAGGTCAAAGCAGTAAATCCAGGTATCTTCATCCTAAAAGAAACAAACACAGAGACATAGTGTTCTCTGGAAACTTTAATCTGGATAAATGGTTAAAAACACTTACAGAAGTGCCAGGAAGATCAGTAGATCTCTTGATATCTTGATATCTAAACATTAAAAAACACTGTTTACTAAATATACCTCAATGAAAACACGCATGTGTGTAATTATGCATCTTTTTCTTTGGGGGTATATTGAAAAACTTCTTGCAAAAGCTGCCAGATCTCTTGTCTGCAGCTTTGGAAGTCTCCCCTCCCCCCCCCTTCTAACCCCGCCCAGACATTCTGTATCTGTCCAATCACAGACTTCCCAATGGAGCTCAATGAGAAGTCTTTGCATGGCAGGTGCTCTGGGCAATTGTCTGCATCCTAAACGTACCAGGAAGAAACATGATGGCTTGTCGGATTTTTAACACACAAATATCAAATAATAATAATAACAATAAGTATACAATATAGAAGAATAGTTATGTAGACAGAGGTTTTATTTTGTAGATGCAATAATGGAATAGCACGATCTGTACTTTGAAATCAAGCTTGATACAAAATATAAATGCGTATACACACTCACGGTGTAGAAAAAAAAAAATTTGTGAACTTAGGGAAACTGATTCTGATGTCATCATGTCAGGGGTGTAACAAGCTTAATTTATAAAAGTGCCAAATTCCATTGTGTAAAATGAAAAAAGGAGGGGGCACATTTCACAAATAAAACATTTCAACAAGCTAAAGTATTTTAGGGGTATGGAGTGTACCTTTAACCCCTTAAGGACCAAACTTCTAGAATAAAAGGGAATCATGACATGTCACACATGTCATGTGTCCTTAAGGGGTTAAGAAACTGTATATTCAGCACAAGCTTTTTTAAATTCTTTGGGCCCTTCTTTGGACCACAACCTTACTACATATTTATCATACGTAGCCAACAAGAAAAGATATAGAATGCTAAAATGTTTGTCTCAATTATTATGGATTCTAATGAGAACTTACTTGTCCTTGTTGTGGCTTCAAAGACTCAATGACTTCGTCAACCATTACAGGCACATGCAGTGGTTTCCAGTCATTTGTGTCTGATGGTTGTGATGTATGCTGGATATAGCTAACTGTTCCAGTGGCCCTCAACGTACATCTATACAGGTTGTTGTAGTTTCTGAAGATGCTATGCCTGAGTAAGGATTGCATCATGATGGTGATGTCTAGAACGAAAGAAACATCAAATTCAGAATTAAAACACATGTCCAAGTGCTAAATCTGACAATGATCGAGGACATTCCAAGTCATCCTTCAACACCTTACTTATTATATCCACCTGCTACAGCTTGATTGTGGCAGAATAGCAATTTAGAATAGAATGTTCAAATGTAACATGTAAAAAAGATGTAAAATTATTTCTGGAACCTATGGGCTGCAAATGGGGATGTAAGTGAATAGCCTTTCACAGAACCAACTGCTGGTATGAATTGGTATAGCTAGAAGGAAGTGTGTAACATATGCCTCAGCCACACCTCCAGAAGGGGCAGGGCTCTGGGAAGCCTCATTTAGTGTTATACTGCTTGAAATGGTTTAACACTGAATGGAGGGGGATGCACTATAACCAATTCAATGAGATGAAATGGGTGTAGTTTTTAGTGTCCCTCTAAGTGTCTCCCTTTTGGTAGATCACAATATAGTTTGTATATTTTTTTCCTAATCACCACAATTGCCATGTCTGGTTCTAGTTAAGTGATAACCACGAGACATCTGAAGCAATTACCCTTTGCTTAACCAAGGCATCTGATACCGGAGCTAAACATGTATAATTTATTCTTATTTGTATTTATTATTTTTCTAATCCTTTCATTTTCTCCCTTGTCATTGCACTACAGATTAACATTCCTCTTTTGTAATAAATATTGAAAATTCTAAATTAATCCAGTCTAATAACATGTAATTCTAACGTAAAATCCCAGTAGCAATCTACTCTTCGTGACAATCCTTGTTAATTATTCAGCTCTAAGGACATTGGCTTTAACACCCACTCGATATGAATAGGTTAAAAAAAAATAATCAGAATGGAAGGGGAAAAAAAACCTAATAAATTAAATTACCAAAGAAAAGTTAACAGAAGAAATTCAATTATACATTTTCTATTAGGATTTAACAGTAGACAGTGAGTCATCTTTCTCGCTTTCATTTCAGAATAAGTGGCTAGGGAATATGCATATACTTATTTTAAAGCAATATTAGGACTTGGTAATAATAGATAATTACGGTTAACCCTCGGAGGTTACATTACAAGTTAACAAAAATTAAAACGAAAAGAATGATATGTTGGGTGCTCGGAGTTTTGGTATTTTGCGTTTCATAAAATGAGCAACATATCTGCTATGGTTTGAATTATTTGACATACAGCGTTCCGTGGCAGGTAAGTCATTTACACTTCAGTAGAACATTCACTCCTTCAGAGAGGCACGAACTCAGTAATGAAACGAGTCCCTGATCACACATGAATCTGCACACACTTTGACAATACATGCAGGATTTAAAGGATGAAATTAGCCAGTTCCAGAAAGAGCTGTGAAACTAAAAATACTCTTCCTCACTACAATTGTGATATTTTCTGTATATGAAATATAGCCCTTTATTACAGGATTTAAGTTGTAACATACCCACCAAGAATCCCATAATTTTTGGAACAGTCCCAATATGGATGGTCCAGGGAACCAGCTGAATAAATATACTGTGCAATCATCTATGATCTTCCCCCAGATGCCAACTATGATGAGATTGGCAAAGGTGCTGCATACATCCCTGCCTAATTCTCAAGAGAACTTCATCCACAAAATGCAAATATGGAAAAGTCTCACTTATATCCCATGACAAAACTGGGTAATTTGGGAACCATATTGTCAGGATACACTAAATGCCCAACATCCAGAACCTAAGTAAAAAATAAAGGAACCCTAAGGAGTATTACTGGACCTTAGAATGGCCGGATTTAACATATAAAAAGAAAAGTACAGAATGTACATAAATGGTAGGCAAGCCATAGGTCAAGGAATAATGACGTCAGAATAGTCAAGTAAGAAGCCAAAGTCAAAATACACAAAAAACAATACCATAAACACGCTCTCGGATAACCACAATGGAAACCACGACAGGGCACAGAGAAATCAAAAAAGGTTTAAATAGCCTAAAGATACTCTATGATTGCCTGCAGGGGAGCATGTGTGATGTCACACACACGTTCCCAGTGGTCAGGGATGAAGGGGTTAACTTGGAGCCTTAAGAGGCTCTGAATTGCAGCGGACGGCATCTCTAATAATTTTAGCCCGGCCGCAGCATGCAGGGAGAAGCACCGGTCAGGACCAAGAACGTGCTCGGAGTGAGACCGATTGGTGCCGCAGGAGTCAGGTAAATGTAAACCGACAGCGCTCCCATTTCCATGTAGAAAAGCTGCCTCAATGAGATGCGCCTGTCAGGTTGAGACCGCTTTCTGACAGGAGCGGACCCGGCGGGTGTCGTGACATATACTACGTAAATTCCAACATTTTCAGACGAACAAAGAGGGACGCTGTAATTACAGGGTGTGGCCAGGGGCAAGGCTTTTCTAAGAAATTTGAGGTGACTTATTGGTGACAATTCATGCAATTAAAATGTAAGTTAGATCAATAACAATGTATCTTATTTACACAGACTGATTTCTAAACACATGTATTGTAATTTAAGGACATATTATCGGGAGTATTATTGCTGATGAGCTCTGGTACTAAAACACAAACAATACAGAGCTCCCAGAAAAGAGGTTACATTGGGATAGAAAAAAGGAACAGAGGGATTTAGGTAACAAAATAGGGACTGTCCCTCCTAAATAGGGACACTTAGGAGGAATTAAAGGGAAACTCCAGTGCCAGAAAAACGATCTGTTTTTCTGGCACTGGAGGGTCCCTCTCCCTCCCACCCCCCAATCCCCGGTTACTGAAGGGGTGAAAACCCCTTCAGTGACTTACCTGTGACAGCGGCGATGTCCCTCGCCGCTGTCTCCGCCTCCGCAACGCTCCTCCTTGTGTTTGCGTTGGCTGGTGGGCGAGTCTGATCTCGCCCACCGGCCGCGGAGACCTAATGCGCATGCGCGGAAATGCCGCGCATGCGCAGAAATGCCGCGCATGCGCATTACGTCTCCCCATAGGAAAGCATTGAAAAATCATTTCAATGCTTTCCTATGGGGTTTTGAGCGACGCTGGAGGTCCTCACACAGCGTGAGGACGTCCAGCGACGCCCTAGTACAGGTTTCCTGTGCTAGAACCCAGGAAGTGACCTCTAGTGGCTGTCTAGTAGACAGCCACTAGAGGTGGAGTTAACCCTGCAATGTAATTATTGCAGTTTATGAAAAACTGCAATAATTACACTTGCAGGGTTAAGGGTAGTGGGAGTTGGCACCCAGACCACTCCAATGAGCAGAAGTGGTCTGGGTGCCTGGAGTGTCCCTTTAAAGGACCACTCTAGGCACCCAGACCACTTCAGCTTAATGAAGTGGTCTGGGTGCCAGGTCCAGCTAGGGTTAACTAATTGTTTTATAAACATAGCAGTTTCAGAGAAACTGCTATGTTTATCAATTAGTTAAGCCTTCCCCCTAATCCTCTAGTGGCTGTCTCACTGACAGCCGCTAGAGGCGCTTGCGTGATTCTCACTGTGAAAATCACAGTGAGAGCACGCAAGCGTCCATAGGAAAGCATTATGAATGCTTTCCTATGTGACCGGCTGAATGCGCGCGCAGCTCTTGCCGCGCGTGCGCATTCAGCCGACGGGGAGGATCGGAGGCGGAGAGGAGGAGGAGAGCTCCCCGCCCAGCGCTGGAAAAAGGTAAGTTTTTACCCCTTTCCCCTTTCCAGAGCCGGGTGGGAGTGGGTCCCTGAGGGTGGGGGCACCCTCAGGGCACTTTAGTGCCAGGAAAACGAGTATGCTTTCCTGGCACTAGAGTGGTCCTTTAAGCTATTTCTTAGAGGGCTGGCTGTTTGAGTGGATTTTCTTTCTTCCTCACCCTTTCTATCTAAAATATACTCAAATATATTAACAATAGATCTGATATTTCATCTCATTTACACCATCATAAAGACAAGTGTGCAAGTCATTAAAAATGGCAATCCATCTTTTTACTGAAGTGGTTATGGTACAAATACTCTATCCTACAGCTTTGTCTTTACAAATGTTTCATTGCAGATATAAACACATTTTATTCTATGTTTTATGCTGCCTTCAGACCTCTATAATATTATCACGCTAGTTGGCAATATCAGTCCATGCACCTTTTTCATTTGGTGTCAGTACACATAGCAGGCTAACCCCAGACCCCTAGGAAGGACTGCCAATGACTGAGTGAGTTACACATTGATAAAGAAAAAACATAAATTGGTTTTGGTTTGTGAGGTTAGAAGAAAGAAAATACAAGTCACTTTGTTGTATTAAAACGAGTGTAACAACTTGTCCAACACTGCTGATCTACAACTCCTATTATGCTCAGTAATGTTCTGGTCCAAGCTTGTATGAGTTCAAAAATAAGAGATAGTAAGACAACACTTGCTAAACAGCTCCCGTAAAATACAATTCTAATCACCTTCATCTACTGGTTTGATGAGTCTGATATGAATTTTAATCCACAATAGCTTGATAGCTTGAATTACCATTTTAATGGACACGTAAACAATTATTAAACACCGTAAATACAGTCCTAAAGTAAAATTTGTATTTATTTTAACAAATCCCTAAATCTCAAATGAACCACTCATCATCTTCATAAGCTGCACCTAACGAAACGTACGTTTTTAGGGAATAGGAAATATATATATATTTTTTTTTTAGTACAACATTTTTTTTCCATGATTAAATGCGTTACAATATATGCATACTGCCATGGAGTACACCAGTAAATGCATAGGCAAATACATATAGACAATATCCTTAATATACGGTAGCTTTGTTAGTGTTTCTACGATTCAGTACTTTATATGATAGAAGGGACACATAATGTGCAACATCTACTCGAAAGCAAAAATGGATCCAACAAAATAATGCACTGATTCTCCCTGAGAGCGATCCAGAGGTGTTCTGTTATTTTTATTATTGCATGGAAAATAGATCTGAGATTCCATCCACAATGAAGTAAAACTGGATTAAATTAAGGTTACAGAATACGTGGAAATCTTAGTAAGAATGCTGCATAAAAGAGTCCATCTAAGGGCAGAGCCCAAATCACTTTAATATTCATTTCTGAATTGGGATTTTGTACATTACACTTCTTGTACCTCCCTCATAACTCAATGTATCACTCAGACACCAAACATCCCGTCAATGGGGCCAGACAACATTTTTAGAGGTTTACTTCTTTCTCCCACGTTTTCAGTATCCCAATAACGTGTGTTTTTAAGAAATACAATTATTAGAAGGTAGAATTTCTACATTGTTAGTGTGCTCGTTGTTAGAAAACACACATACAGGGGTATTCACCAACTTGAGAATTCAAGGTGAATTTAAAGGGACACTAAGGGGCAATGAAGGATCTCATAATAGAGATTAGACATGGGTGAGATTCAGACCTGGATTCATGTCTCAGGCGCTTGTATTCACTTTAGTATCCCCTACCTTCCCATAACAGTAATCCAGTAAGAAAAAACAACTAAAAGAACGAATCTAAATAAGGGAATGTCCATATACAATGGTAAATATACAAATAAAAGTGCTTAATGTGTACTGCCAACTACTTCTGGCATAGCTGGCTAAACCAGCCCAAATGTCTCAAAGGCCAAAGTGCATCTAAGGAGTGAAAATGAATTAAAATAAATAGGGGGTCATATTGCACCTATTGTGTACCCTTTACGATACCCAAGCACAGACTTGAAAAAAAATAAAAAACATTTATTCCACTAAGTTTCCCCCATAGTTTATTGGGGGATCATTTTCTCAGATACTTTGCCCAAAATCTTGATAGCCTGTTCTCAGATAAAACCAACTCACTATAATGAAATGAAAAGACCCCCTACAGAGCAAGGACGTCCAGTCATCTCCTATAATTAACTACCAGCCACAGGTGATCAGAATATTCTGGGAAATACAATGTCAGAGCAGTTTGGGGTCTACAGTTGAACCGTCATATGCTTTAAGATAGCACCTATTACCAGAAACAAAGAGTATATACAGTACATGAATCACCAGTCACGAAAAACATATGCATACACCTGTGCGTTCTGAAGCCCACTCAAGTAATCATTATTATGAGAAATATCAGAACACGCTGTGAAAGTAAATGAAAGATGGGAATATAATTCAGCTATATCACACACTGCTGCTGGCAAAAACATTTGAGACAATTACATTCCTCGGCAGTGCGATTAGCTTTCACCGATGAGTCTATCAATTAAATGATGTGGTATGAATCAAAGTAGCACCCCAATAATTTTCACAAGTCAAGCAGGTACATTGTTCTTACTGTTCAGCAGACAATTCTAAGCACACCACCCCCTACTTGGGTGATGGAAGTTTGGGAAGCCAGGAGAGTAGTGTTAAACATGATATGTAAGTATGCTCAAGAGAGCCGGAGGCCAATAAAACTGCATGTGCATACAGTGCTCTGGAAATGGTTAGATATAAACAAAATATTGCAAATGTGGAGATGCATTCAACGATTTGTTGGTGTATTCATAATTGTGGACTTTTTATGCTATCCCAAGGAAGAGGGAGATCAATGAAATAACCTGGAATGTTAAGCCAGAACCAAAAATGATAATGACCAAGAAAGCCATGGTCTTACAGATCCATGTATGTGCTTTATTCCATAACATAGGAAGATGGCATTTGTAAAATAAAACTGCTGACACATTACTGCCATATAATACATTCAATCACAATAAATAAAGTGCACAGTTATGGGTACGTGATGGCAGTAAATGCTGTGAAAACGCCTGAGTGGAATCCCCAAACACCACTCCAATAGGATCGTAAATTATACAACAACAGGTGGAGCATCTATAACATATCTAAGCATGTAGCCAAATCCACACATATGGCTCACATGTGAAGCGCAGTGGGACTCTTTTCAGGATGTCCCTCAGGAAGCACCTCTAGCAGTCATCTGAGGCGTGGCCAGTGGAGGTGATCCTAGGCTGTAATGTAAACACTGCATTTTCTCTAAAAAGCCTGAAGGGAATGATTCTTCTCACCAGAACAAATACAATAAGCTGTAGTTGTTCTGCTGACTGTAGTGTCCCTTTAACCCCACCTTTAGAGGATGTCTAGAAGAAAGCCACTAGAGGGACTTCCAGGTCGTTGGGGCGACTTTTGGTCGCCTGACGCTGCACAACCTCAACCTCATCCAGAGTCACCCAAAACCCCATAGGATAGCATTTTACAATTATGCATTATAAAATGCTTTCCTATCCTATGGGGCTGTCCTAATGCACTTGTGGCACTTGCCGCAAATGCACATTAGGTACCCGATATTGGCCAACGTCGGGGAAAGATAATCCATAGTGGAGCCTGACCCAGCGCTGATGGGGATGGGGATGGGGAGGGGGGGGGGTGAGGGAACCATAGGGAGCTCTAGTGCTAGGAATACACGTTTGTAAAAAAAAATCAAACAAAAACAAAACCTTGAATCATAACCAAAAATAAGAGGATACAAGTGTTCAGAGAAAACCCAGATCCAGTATTAGAATACAAAAAAGAGAGTGGTGACAAGTTGCAATGTACTTGTTATGTCTTGTCATGTTTTGTCTTAAGGTAGCTAGCAGCGGTGTTACTTTGCTTACCTGGTCCACAATGTGACTTCTATTTGTCATGCTTTATGCTGTTTGCTTTATCCTTTTTGTTATTGTTATTTATGATTACTTTGTCATTGAAAATTCCCAACTATTTCAATTTGAAATTCCAATACAATCAAAATATATCGTAAAAAAAGTTGTGATTTATTGGTCTTATGGTCAAGCCTCAATCTGACAAAAGTCCATAAAAGGCAGAGTGACAGCATCAACTTTTATCAATTCCCGAAGGGGTCATTGGTGATAGCTCTGGAAATCAAGCATTATTTTGTGCACTGTGAGATTTGGTCTATGGAGAACCTCACAGGATCCTCCGTTGACCCGTGTGCTGAGCTCTCACACATTTGCAGGGGTACAGCAGAGACCTGCTGGCAGGTGAATCATTAGTGGCAGAAAAACGAAGATGATGGAGGCTGTGAGGACAGCCTTTAGTAAGTATAAACTTTTCAGCTTACTACTCCGGGCCACCAAATCCTGTCCGAAGTTCTTTGCAAAATATACAAAGATCCTGCCCAAAGGTGACAGAGCAACTTTAACACAATAGTCTAGGCACCATAACCACTACATTTAGGTCAGCTTCAGTCAATGAATGACTTTAAAATAAGTTGTTACTAATAACCCATAATAATTTTGCTGGAGATGGTGCCTTCACGATGATGTCGCAGGATGCAGAATGGGTAACAGAACAATGGGAGTCTTGGTGCTGATAAACAAGGTAATTAAAAAAAATAAAAGTAAAAAAAAATCAGATTTTTAGTTTGCAAAATTGGGGGGACCCTGAATCTAAATAGAGAATAGGTAGTAACTAGGGCACTGTATCATTAGGATTACAGATTTGTATTCCTAATGCTATAGTGTTTCTTTATACACTCAAAGTCATCCAACTTTGAGCATCAACGAAAGGGGGGTGCAGTTAAAGGTGAGTTCTATTTACCTGAACCTGGCCTTTTGCGGGCATGGCCATGTTCTTCTGGCAGGTGCTCTTCAGCACCAGGTGCCACGTCATTGCTGTACTCTCGCGCATGCATGAGAGTACAACATTGAGGTCTATGGAGGATGGCGCGAGACCCTTCATTAACAGAGCCAATTCCCTGCAGCTGTCACTGGTGATGGCAGTGGGGATAGACACTCCCAGACAGCGATAGCTCCACCCATTGTCAAGAAGTGTCATGCGCAGGAAATATTCAGAGACAAAGTAGTTCCTACTGTCTCATATCTCTTGACTGGGTTGGAAAATTAGAGAAATTCAAAATGTCTATTTTATAACGACTCTACCTGTATAATTTTAAAAAAAAATTATCTTTATGAAATACAAACTTTTAAAGAGGGGTTGACAGTCCTTCCGCTTTCAAACAGGGAAAATGAAAGCACCACAGTATGAATAACATGATCATTTTATCACACATTAAAGTAATCAGCTTTGCACATGGGGGTCTTTACCTAAACAGCATGTTGTGATCATTTTAGAACCACAGCAGAAATATTATATTAAAACTAGTTCTGCTGCAAATACTGCTATTTTAATTTCAAAAAATAAACAGTGAGTCAATTGCCATTTAATCACAACTCATTCAACATATTCAGTGCTTAAACTTCAGAAATGAGTTTAGAGAGAGAGTCCCACACATTGTGCTGTTTATTCACATTTTGGTTTAAATCATATTTCATTTCCACATCCTGCATTTAAAGCATGTATCAATTCTGCATATACATAGTATCAGAACGTGGAATGTTGGTGGGAAGGGTTAATTCATGACACTATTCACTTACTATGACATTAGACAGCTGGCTGAATGTGCATTCAATGGCTCCATAGGACCAGGGCAGGAAGCACAGGACCTCACATGGAGCTGGAGACACGTTCACTGCTATAATAGCTCGGCAGAAACAAGCAGCTGTCACAAAGAGTTCCGTGTCTCTGTGCCCTGCACACTGTTACAATGTGTCTGCTCACATCTTGGTAAACCCTCAGGACAGCTTGCTCTTTCACCTTCTGTTTAGAGCAGGCTGCTAACCTGTCTTGACTGGGTTAAGCATTACAGCAACAAGGTTCAGATTTTTATTTTTGTTTTGTTATAGGATATATGACAAGAGAAATCCCCTCATGTTATATTAATCATAATATTGATTTCACTAAAAATAATTCATAAACAAACACTCATAGTTGTGTGTTTTTTGTGTGTTTTTTTTTTTTTTTTTTTTTGCATTGAGCAATCCAAATGTATTTACAGGTATTTAATGGCAAATAGATCTATATGAGAAATTGCAAAAAATAAATAGCACCAGCATAATGAAACTCATAAAATAAAATATTGACGTTGTTATTTATTTTCATCGAGAAGATTAAAGGTTTACTATAACCCTATTGAGATGGGGGATCTTTCAAGCATAATATACCCCGCTGGGCGCTGTGGGTAAGGTTCCCCCTCTCAAAGTGCAGTAGAATCTGGAATAAAAAGGTTTAACTCATCTTGAATTTTGCTCCAGACAAAGGTACCGGCACAGACTTTCACGCCGTCCCTTGAAGTCACTGGGGCCACAGACAGTCCAATCACAGGCTTCTCATAGATGGTATGACAGTGACGCAAATGAATGGTATTGGCAACTGCTAGGTTGTCGCTAAAAATGGAAAAGTGTCATTACCAGTTTCCAACCACCTGTCCATAATAATGATGTATGCAGCTCATTACTACTCTCTACCACTCTGTTTATCTGCATTAGTCTCTTAAAAGAATATTCCAAGTACCATAACCACTATAGTGCCAGACCTCCAAGAGTAAGTAGTCAAACCATTTGCAAACGGTTTAAAAACTAGACCTGGGCAAAAATTAGTTTGGAGCAGTTCGTCCAAATCAGATTTCTTTTAATGTCTTCTCCTATGAAACAGAAATCTCCTGCAAGAAGAATTCTCACCCAATGATCTAAGCCCGGCACTGCTGGTCTAATTCAGTGAACATAGCTTCCACCCCTTCTGGAGGAGCTGACTGGTGCAGGTAAGTAGTCAAACTGTTTGAAACTGCCAGGACAGTCCAGGCAGCATAACCACGTGAGCATTCTGTGATAATTTCCATGCTTGAAGTGTTCCTTTAAATTTTATTCAATTTACTAAACATTGAATATTGTCCAGATGGACAAAACATGGTAACATTTACTGGCTTGCAAACTGGACTGGCAATTCTCATATTTCTTAAAGTCAAATCTGATCCAAATGCAGTAATTTTGACTGAACCTGCACCATCCAGCAGGATCCATTTGGTGTCAATTTTAACACCAGGGACACTGTAGGCACTACGACGACAACAGATTAAAGGAACACTATAGCGTTAGGAATACAAACCTGTCCGAGCGCATTTTGAGGTTTAGGCACACCCCCTGTTTTGAGTTAAAATCTGAAGAAAAATAGTAAGGTTTTGGCCAAGCCAATGCTCCTCATAGAGGAACATTGGTGACTGATGCACATGCGTGGTGAGCACCAGGTGCATCTAAATGCTTTCCTATGAGCTGCAACATCAGATGACCAAGCTTTACATGGCTGTTGTGGAAGTGGCTGTCAGTAAGAGAGTCCCTAGAGGTGCGTTTAACCCTGAAATGTAAACTGAAATGTTTTACATTGCAGGGAAAACTAAAGTGCTAATTCAACAAGAACACTTCCTTGAGATTAAGTGGTCTGGGTCATAGGCGTGCGCAGCCTATTGCATTAGGGTGTGCACCCTAAAGCACAAGCACACGCGGCGTGTATATATATATATGTATATGTATGTATGTATATATGTATATATACACATATATACACACACAGACACAAAGCTGTGTGTGTGCTGTGTGAGGGTGCTGTTAGTGTGATGTGTGTGTGAGGGTGCTGGTAGTGTACTATGTGGGTGAGGGTGTTTGTGTGTGCATGCTTGTGAGGGTGCTGTGAATGTACTGTGTGTGAGGGTGCTGTTTGTGTGTGTGTGTGCACTTGTGAGGGTGCTGTAAATGTACTGTGTGTGAGGGTGATGTTTGTGTGTGAGGGTACTGGTAGTGTGCTGTGTGTGTTTGTTAGGGTCCTGTTTGTGTTTGTGAGGGTACTGTTAGTGTGCTGTGTGAGTGTGAGAGTGCTGTTTGTGTAATGTGTGTGAGAGTGCTGTGTGTTTGTGAGGGTGCTGTGTGTGTGGGTGCTGTATGTGTGTGTGGGTGCTGTATGTGTGTTGGTGCTGTGTATGTGTGTGGGTGCTGTGTATGTCTGTGGGTGCTGTGTATGTCTGTGGGTGCTGTGTATGTCTGTGGGTGCTGTGTATGTCTGTGGGTGCTGTATGTGTGTGGGTGCTGTGTATGTCTGTGGGTGCTGTGTATGTCTGTGGGTGCTGTGTATGTCTGTGGGTGCTGTGTGTGGGTGCTGTATGTCTGTGGGTGCTGTGTATGTCTGTGGGTGCTGTGTATGTCTATGGGTGCTGTGTGTGGGTGCTGTATGTGTGTTGGTGCTGTGTATATGTGTGTGTGGGTGATTGTGGGGGGTGGAGGTAGGGGTACATTACTCAATATCCCCCCTCCCTTCTTACTTTATGTAGGGAGGGGGGATCTTTCCTTGCTGCTTTCCCTGGTGGTCCAGTGGAGGTGGGGGCAGATCAGTTATCCCCCCTCCCTTCTTACCTTATGCCTGGGAGGGGGGATCCTGCTGCTGCCATCCTTCCCTGGTGGTCCAGTGGAGAGTGAACTCTAGCCCCGCAGGGCTAGAGTTCACTCACGCGAGATCTGAGCGTTGCCGCGGCAACGCTCAGATCTCGCGAGAGGAACCCGGCGGAGCTGCTGGCAATAGCTCCGCCGGTCCTCTCCTGCCTCCCTCCCTGCCTGTGAGCCGGTGAGGGGAGGCTGAGAGCAGAGCCTGCCGATCTCCCCTGCCGGTCTCAATGCATAGGCGTGCCGCGGGGATTAGGGTGTGCCCAGGCACACCCGGCACACCCCGTGCGCACGCCTATGGTCTGGGTGAATTTAGTGGTTCTGAAACACAGAGACTGCCCCTGCAGCCTCAGCAATGCAAGAGCTGCCTTTTCTAAGAAAGGGCCGTGTTTGTCCTGCTGTCTAATGCCACCTCTAGTGGTTGTCACTGACAGCAGCTCCGGGGGTTCACTGGGTTCACTTCTACAGACTGCAGAACTGACGTTCACCATCTGCACGCTCTGCGTGGAAATGACAATCGCTACCCATAGAGGTGCTTTGACTCAATGCATTTTTACGAGGAGATGCTGATTGGCGCAGCGTGGCTGTTTGGCGTGCAATACGCACTAGCCTCCATGGAGGCAAGGCGATCGCAATGAAACCGGCGTGACAGAGGAATAAAAGCGGGTAAATCTTGTAGTCTTAATGTTGTAGTATTTATTGAAAGTCATTGCGTGTTACATCCAAATAATAAAGTATAGGACATTACAAAGCAATCATTTTAAAACAAATCGTCAGCACCAGCAAGCAAGTGTGTTGCAAGGGTTGTCCAGCACATACTACTCAACACGGTAAAAAATAAAAACCTATAGGATTTAATAAGATCCCATCTAACTATAGGGAGGTACACCGAGGAGGCTCTTCACGTTACTTAAAGGAAAATAGCATTGAAAACCTTATTTTAGTAGATGCATCCTACCCCCTCCCCCCCCCCCCCGCCCCTTCCCCCAAAGAACACATTCATGTATGTTTTCTGCATTTTTTTCTTTATGAGTATATGGAAATATAGTTTGAAAAAGATGCAGACCTTCAACAACTAGGGAGCTATTACTGCTCAGTCACTAAAATGTGTAAATGACTGGGGGAGAACTTGGCATTGATCCTGTAACGGACCGTTTCAGCATGAAAGGGGAAAAATCAGTTTAGGCGATAATCCCCTTTTCTGGATACAGGCACAGCTACTGCAGAACACCACACTCCCGATCTGGATACAAAATAACTCTCTGAACTGGAACAGCTGAACAAGAAAAGCATACAATCGGCTTACACTCTTGGCAGTCAGCTTACAATCCAATCCCCCCCAAGAACGAGACGACACTTCATTTTGAGGGTTAAGCAGGAACTCTAGACTGGGACACCCAGTCTGGCTTTTATTTCCAACTCACACATACAGGCCACACCCAGGGGGAGGCATAAAAGAACCAATGACATAGATGTTACCTCCCACACATCCCCTCCCCTTAGTGTGACACATAATCCCATTATGCATACAGAGTAAAATATACTTTTACACAACTTTCATAACTGTAAAACCATACATCACATTCACATAAAAATACATATCCACAATCAATCCATTCAGAGGAACAACATATTAAAAAATGGCATGAATCCGACCAGGGGTTTAAAAGTTACTAAAAGTATCTTTTGGGCCCTGGCTTGCAGCATGGCACAATCTGGCCCAAACAGAAGTAAAACATCCCCCACAATGCATCCCGGCTTCCTCCCTTCTGCCCTGGAGATAATTGGAGAAGTAATCCAATTATCTAGGACTAGAGTCAGACTCCATTAACCACATGGTTGCAAAAAGACAGTAAAAGACATAAAATTACATACTGATACATTTAACACATAAGACACACATTTCTACATATCCCCAGTTTAACTGAACACATAAATACCTACATAATATTTAAGACAGTATTACTGTGATATGTTACAAAGTCTTAAAGGGACATTAGTCCCAAAAGTCCCAATATGTCCATCGCTGATTTTAAAGGGCCAGTAGCAGCAATATAAATTATTACATGCCCAAATATAGTGTTTATAGAGCAATATGTCCATGGGCCGTAGTCGCAGGGCAGGAGGCTAGCAGCCAGGCCTCTCCAGTTCACAGTGGTGAAGCTGGTTTCGCCACATTTCTCCCCTTTGCCAATTAGACTAACAGGGTACCTGACTTTCTGCCGGTCAGTGCCCTGGTTAGTCCAGCAACCCACCCACGAAACAGAAATAACAGAGCAGCCCACCCACACTAACCGGTTACTATATCTGGGTGAGGAAGGATTTTGTCCAAGTTCTGGTGTTTCACCACTGCTGGGTGGGAGACGGGTAGGCTGCCTTGGTGGGTTGCTGAGGGGGCAGAGATCAGCGGTACTCTGTCCTGTTGCCAGCACTACCACGGGAGTAGTCTGGTGGGCGCCTGGTTGCTGGAGACTGGCTGTCTCCCCTTTAGGTGCACAGCTCGACTGCCGGAGGGGGAGACCGACTGTCTCCCCTTTGGATCCATCACACTGAGGCTGGGGAACAGGACCGACCGTCCCTATCCCTTGTGCTGTAAGTGCAGAGACTACGGTCCCATCTGCACAGTTGTGGGGCTTAACATCTCCCCTTGGTGGGTTAGGTTGCCGTGGGAGAGAGGGTGTAACAAGTTCCTCTCTCTGGATGGCAAACTGCCGCTGGGGAGAAAGGATGGCACCTTCTGCTCCCTGGGGTACACACTGCCGCTGGGGAGGAAGGACGACACCATCAGCTCCCTGAGGTACACACTGCCGCTGGGGAGGGAGGACGCTGCTCTCCTCTCCCTTCACCTCACACTGCCTTCCTGGCACATCACTTTGTTGCTGGGGGGCAGGAACAACAACCTCTGCCCCCTGTAACTCAGCCTGCCGCTGGGGAGGATGGACGACACCATCAGCTCCCGGAGACACACACTGCCGCTGGGGAGGAAGGACTGCACCTTCTGCTCCCTGGGGCACACACTGCCGCTGGGGAGGGAGGACGCTGCTCTCCTCTCCCTTCACTTCACACTGCCTTCTTGGCATATCACTTTGCTGCTGGGGGGCAGGAACAACAACCTCTGCCCCCTGTAACACAGCCTGCCGCTGGGGAGGAAGGACTGCACCTTCAGCTCCCTGGGTTACACACTGCCGCTGGGGAGGAAGGACGACACCTTCATCTCCCTGGGGTTGCTCACAGGACCAGTCTAGGAACTCTGCTACCTCGGGTACTGCTGGTTGCTGTTGGGCGGGAGGACCGGTTGTCTCTTCCCAGGCCTCATTGATGAGTCGCAGGTAATCCCCCTCCAGGTTCCATTCCTGGGTAACTAAATATCGTAGGTCTGCCTCGAGGTCAATAGCGCCAAAGAGACCCAGCATGTTCTCTCGGATGCCGTACAGGTCCCAAAAACGATAGTCGGTATCTTCCCCAAAGTCCTCGTCACCACTATTATCCCAAAATAGACCGGGGCCAGTGTAATCTCCGCCTTCTGGGAACTCATACTCTGCCATCCTGGGGACACACTGAGCCGCGTACCACTGTAGCGCCTGGTACGCGTCGTCGAGCGTCAGTTCTGCGTATACTAGAATCTCGAGTCTAGTCACCCACTTTTCTGTGGTCTGTTTTCTCAGGAGGAACATCCGCTCTGCCATTCTCGCCAGGATTCGCTGCCTTCTGTTGCGGCGCTGATCCCCTCGTGAATACTGTACTTCTATTATGGCTATGTCCCACAATTCGGCTCTGGCCCTCTGTCTGTACATCAACAGGTGTTCCTCTGGGACTACTGCAGACCCCAGGCGTACGTAACTGTACACTTTATCCTGAAGCTTCTCCTCCATTTTCTGAGTTCCTTTGTAGATAGGGTCGCTGTACGGATACTAGCGTTGCCCTCAATTTGTAATCCAGAAATAGTGTTGTCTGTAGCTGTCCCTCTGGTTGTAGGAACGATCCCGCCGCTTGCCACCAATTGTAACGGACCGTTTCACTTACAAGAGGATAAAACCCAGTTTAGGCGATAATCCCCTTTCCAGATGCACAGGCAGCTTACAATCCAATCCCCCCCAAGAACGAGACGACACTTCATTTTGAGGGTTAAGCAGGAACTCTAGACTGGGACACCCAGTCTGGCTTTTATTTCCAACTCACACATACAGGCCACACCCAGGGGGAGGCATAAAAGAACCAATGACATAGATGTTACCTCCCACACATCCCCTCCCCTTAGTGTGACACATAATCCCATTATGCATACAGAGTAAAATATACTTTTACACAACTTTCATAACTGTAAAACCATACATCACATTCACATAAAAATACATATCCACAATCAATCCATTCAGAGGAACAACATATTAAAAAATGGCATGAATCCGACCAGGGGTTTAAAAGTTACTAAAAGTATCTTTTGGGCCCTGGCTTGCAGCATGGCACAATCTGGCCCAAACAGAAGTAAAACATCCCCCACAATGCATCCCGGCTTCCTCCCTTCTGCCCTGGAGATAATTGGAGAAGTAATCCAATTATCTAGGACTAGAGTCAGACTCCATTAACCACATGGTTGCAAAAAGACAGTAAAAGACATAAAATTACATACTGATACATTTAACACATAAGACACACATTTCTACATATCCCCAGTTTAACTGAACACATAAATACCTACATAATATTTAAGACAGTATTACTGTGATATGTTACAAAGTCTTAAAGGGACATTAGTCCCAAAAGTCCCAATATGTCCATCGCTGATTTTAAAGGGCCAGTAGCAGCAATATAAATTATTACATGCCCAAATATAGTGTTTATAGAGCAATATGTCCATGGGCCGTAGTCGCAGGGCAGGAGGCTAGCAGCCAGGCCTCTCCAGTTCACAGTGGCGAAGCTGGTTTCGCCACAGATCCCTCCAGGTGGGGGTTACATTTTAACAATGAGATGTGAATATGTCACTATCTATCACTCTGCTGCATTTTGGTTTTTTACCTTGCAGATGTATTGCGAAGATGGTGAGGGAAGGGGTCTAAAACTGTGTTGGGATGGGATCCAAATGGTTTCCCATGGTATATATGTGGGTACACAGTGCTTGGGACAACTACCTCATATTTATCACACTCTGGGCATCTGCACTTCCTGAGAGCAATAGAAGACCATCGGACATTAGGAAGTCTAATGCAGTTATTTTGCAGAATACATTTTGTAATAAATTACAATACATTATATGAAGTATTGGGTACAGAGCTTATTTTTAAATTGGAAATAAAAAAAATTTAAAAAAGGATCTCTAGGCTAATGCCAAGTACATAGTTTTGGCCACTGTCAAGGATGATTAAGAACATCTGTATTTAAAGGGTCACTATAGTCACCTAAATTACTTTAGCTAAATAAAGCAGTTTTAGTGTATAGATCATTCCCCTGCAATTTCACTGCTCAATTCACTGCCATTTAGGAGTTAAATCACTTTGTTTCTGTTTATGCAGCCCTAGCCACACCTCCCCTGGCTATGATTGACAGAGTCTGCATGAAAAAAAAAAACTGGTTTCACTTTCAAACAGATGTAATTTACCTTAAATAATTGTATCTCAATCTCTAAATTGAACTTTAATCACATACAGGAGGCTCTCACAGGGTCTAGCAAGCTATTAAGATAGCAGGGGATAAGAAAATCTTAATTAAACAGAACTTGCAATAAAGAAAGCCTAAATGGGACTCTCTTTACAGGAAGTGTTTATGGAAGGCTGTGCAAGTCACATGCAGGGAGGTGTGACTAGGGTTCATAAACAAAGGGATTTAATTCCTAAATGGCAGAGGATTGAGCAGTGAGGCTGCAGGGGCATGATCTACACACCAAAACTGCTTCATTAAGCTAAAGTTGTTCAGGTGACTATAGTGTCCCTTTAACCTTACATTTGGTTACACAACATATAGATACATTTATTAGTAGATTCAGAGGTTAGCTTGACACATGGCGGAGTCTCCCCTAATTAGCATTTGATATAATTTTTGCTCCTCGACTGAATCTCTGTGGGCTGCAAGCTCGAGAGTAAATGAGCTTGTAGCAAATGTAGTAAGTAATGTGATAACATGACTACTCTGAGAAATGGATCGCTATGTAATATATAAATATATATAAATATACACTGCTAATGATTGCCAAGCATGACAACGCCAGTGGGTCTTTCCACATTAAAACTCGATCTGGAAAATCAACAACCCTTCTTGCGAGAAGCAAGCTGTCCTGACGTGTTCATATTAATTGATAGCAAGCGCCTCTGGCAGAGCAGAGGTTAAACTGGTTTGAAAAAATAAAAGTCTGATCCTGCATACACATACATTAATCATTCTCAGGATATCCCCAATGAGTCTCTTTAGAAAGAGAGATTTGCATTAAAAAGACATGTTTGGCCCCCACAATTTTCCCTTGGGATGTGAGGGTGGTATCTGCGAGTGTGGAGCCAATCCTGCAGCAAAAATATCATGAGGCTCTGCCATCTGCCTCCCACACACCAGCTCTTTCAGCAGGTTAAGTGCATCTGTGATATTGTGAGATTTAGGGCTATCCCTGGCAAACACAAATCCTCCTCCTCTCCTACCAATAATATCGGTTAAAAAACAATGCTCCAACCTACAGAAAAATGTGATTTCCTCATCATACTTGTCAAACACTGTTAATATATCAGTAGATCTATTTATGACTGTCCCTATCTCCCCATGCATTATTGATGTGTTTATAAGGTTTTCTCGATCCTGTGTCTAATACCTAGTTTTAGGGATCCATTTAAGTTTTTTATTGTTATTTATAAGGCTTCAGCATATACCTCGGTGTTGTACAAGCAATCGGTTTCATATGCAGGATTAAAAAGGTGACGAGAGCCTTATGAGACAGGCATTCAGAATCAGCTGCTGTGTGCTTGAAAGAGGTTTTCTAAATCAGAATATATTTACAACCGAGGGGAAAATAGTTTACATGATTTTTGCAAATCCTATATATACTATGTATGTAAGTAAACTGTATCACTTAGCAGGCTTTAAATAAAATGTGCTGAAAAAAATATTAATTTTGAAAAGGTAAAAAATTGTAAAGGGATGCAATATGCATGTTTAGCTCAAAGAAACAGTTTTGGTGTGTAGATCACGACCCTGTGGTGGCACTGCTCAATTATCTGCCATTTAGGAGTTAAATTACTGTTTGCATAGCCCTTATCACACCTACATGCATGTAAGTTGCTCAGCCTTCCTAAACACTTCCTGTAAAGACTCATCTAATGTTTAAACTTCTTTTTTTGTTTAATTCAGAATGTCTTATCTTCCGCTTTGCTAATAGTCTTATGGACCCTACAGGATTCTCCAGTGTGTGACTGAAGTTCAATTTACAGAACAGGAGATAATAACTTCTAAAGCAAGTTAACATCTGATTGAGTCACAGTCAGTCACCGTTTTTATTCGTGTAGGGTCAACTTTTCGGATCTGCTCTTCGATCATTTCTCAAGGATCGATAAGCAGATCCGAAACGTTGACACGACACGAATAAAAGCTGTGAATTATTTCAATTATCCAAGACCTACAAGTGCCCACTTTCTTCAGTTAACATTTGAATATATATCTGTTCCGGTGTGGTGCACCAAGGCATTAAAAATCCATTTGGATAGACTTCTTTTTATACAAAGAAACAGGATAAAAGTGAGTGCCCTCATTTTTTTTAATTTATATCTATATATATATGTGACTTCCACTAGAGTTGTTACTAGCAGTGTTAATTTTGTCGACTTACAATTTTAGTCAACTAAACTCTACTGGAGATTTAGTCGACTAAAACTATTCAGATGACTAAAATACGACTAAAACTAAAATGGATTTTTAGTCAAAAGACTACGACTAAAACTACAAAAAATGTGCCGCCAAAATTATCTCTGGTTACTAGGAAACAATGTAAACACTGCCTTTTCTCCGAAAAGGCAGTGATTACATTGAAAACCCTGCAGGGACATTCGATGTAGACTATAGTGTCCCTTTAGTTTAAACATTTAACTTTTTGTTGTTGAAAATCAAACTTTGTTAGTTTAAAAACACCCGAGCTTCTTTTTTAGCTGGCTCCTAGATTCAAATCAAATGTATCAAGCCATATGCTATACATTGTAGCAGTGTCTGTATGTATGAACCACTCTTGTACAGTACTGTGGTAATATTGGAGGTAACAGTGTGGGACAGATACAGCAACGTTTCGATCCCTTCCTACCAGCTTGATAAAGATCCCTGAAGGGGTCGAAACGTTGCTGTATTTGTCCTGTTTTCCCAATAAATCTGCTGATACATAAAGACCTTAACCCCTTCAGGACCGGCCTGTTTTTGCGATGTTTGTACGTTAAGGACCAGAGCAGTTTTAACACTTTTGTGGTGTTTGTGTTTAGCTGTAATTTTCCGCTCTCTCATTTACGGTTCCCATACAAGTTTTTTTCACGACAAGAAGGGCTTTCTTTACATACCAGTATTTATATTATGTCATATATTGTATTTAAAAAAAATAATAAAATATGGTGAAAAATAAAAAAAAAAACATGTTTTTGGACTTTTACTTGAAAAATCTTTTACTTATCTACAAAAGCTAATGAAAAAAAACTGCTAAATAGATTCAAAATTTTGTCCCGAGTTTAAAAACACCCAGTGTTTACGTGCTTTATTGCTTTTTTTTTTGCAAGTTATAGGCCTATAAATACAAGTAGGAAATTGCTGTTTCAATATATATATATATTTTAAATGTATCAATAGCGACATTGTTACACCGTTATCTGTCATAAATCCCCGAAACACACCTAACATGTACATATTTTTTAAAGTAGACAACCCAGGGTATTCAAAATGGGGTATGTCCAGTCTTTTTTAGTAGCCACCTAGTCACAAACACTGGCCAAAGTTAGCATTTATATTTGTTTGTGTGTTAAAAATGCAAAAAACGCTAACTTTGGCCGGTGTTTGTGACTAAGTGGCTACTAAAAAAGGCTGACCATACCCCATTTGCAATACCTTGGGTTGTCTTCTTTTGCAAATGGTATGCCATCATGGGGCTAATTCTCATTCCTTGGCTACCATACGCTCTCAAAGGCAACCTAACCAATCTGACAAATTTCAATAAAAAAAAAAAAAAAGTAAAATCAAGCCTTATATTTGACCCTGTAACTTTCACAAACACTATAAAACCTCTACATGTGGGGTACTGTTATACTCAGGAGACTTCGCTGAACACAAATATTAGTGTATCAGAACAGTAAAATATATCACAGCAATAATATCCTCAGTGAAAGAGCTGTTTGTGTGTGAAAAATGCAAAAAACTTCACTTTCACTGACAATATCATCGCTGTGATATGTTTTACTGTTTTGAAACACTAATATTTGTGTTCAGCGAAGTCTCCCGAGTAAAACAGTACCCCCATGTACAGGATTTAGGGTGTCATAGAAAGTTACAGGGTTAAACACAGTGCTAGCAAATTAAATTATCTGGACTTTTGGCCTGGGTTGGCAGGCAGGTCCCTCAAATTGCAATCATTAAAATTACTTAATTAGGTAAAAATATTACATAAATATGCACGTAGAATTTTAATATATATACATATTTATATATTTGACGTCTACGTGTATATTTATGAAATTATTTATGTAATTATGTATGTGGACATATGTATATTTCGTATTATTTTTATTTATTTATTTATACATAGATATATATATATATATCATTACATTCTAAGTGTATTTTGATATAAATATATATATATCAATATCAAAATACTGTTAGAATAAAATTGAATATATATATATAATTTTTTTTAATTATTAAAAATTATTTTTATTTTTTGTTATTTATTTTTATTAACATATTATTTGTATTTTATAATAATATATATATACCATATATATAGTTATTATATATATTGTATATATTCGTGTGTAATTTAAATATAAGTGTATTTTTATATTAATATACGTATATATAAATATAAAAATACACTTAGTGTGACATTATATATATGATATATATACATATATTATATATAGGTATATATAGATATAATACATGTATATATAGCATATATATATATATATACACATATTTTTTTTTTACACTGATTTTTTTTTTTTACACTTTATTTTATGATTTTACAGATGCAGGGAGACTGCCTGTCAGCACAGACAGTCCCCCTGCAGGCAGATACACAGACCCCTATTGCGGTCATGTGATCGAGTGATCACATGGCCGTGGGGTCCTGATCTGCCGAGGGGGGACTGCCCGGGCAGACAGGCAGTCCCCCTGGACCGGGAGGAGAGCTGATCGCCGCCGTGGGACCGACGGCGATCAGGTAAGTTGCCCAAAACCGTCAGCGGTCCAATCGCACGTTTTACCGCTGACGGTCCTGAACCGTCAGCGGTCCTTAAGGGGTTAAAAGAACACTTGAGTCACCTAAATTACTTTAGCTAAATAAAGCAGTTTTACTGTATAGATCATTCCCCTGCAATTTCACTGCTCAATTCACTGTCATTTAGGAGTTAAATCACTTTGTTTCTGTTTATGCAGCCCTAGCCACACCTCCCCTGGCTATGATTGACAGAGCCTGCATGGAAAAAAAAAACTGGTTTCACTTTCAAACAGATGTAATTTACCTTAAATAATTGTATCTCAATCTCTAAATTGAACTTTAATCACATACAGGAGGCTCTTGCAGGGTCTAGCAAGCTATTAACATAGCAGGGGATAAGAAAATCTTAATTAAACAAAACTTGCAATAAAGAAAGCCTAAATAGGGCTCTCTTTACAGGAAGTGTTTATGGAAGGCTGTGCAAGTCACAT
The DNA here is from genome assembly GCF_036172605.1 of Pelobates fuscus. Taxonomy (NCBI): domain Eukaryota; kingdom Metazoa; phylum Chordata; class Amphibia; order Anura; family Pelobatidae; genus Pelobates; species Pelobates fuscus. The sequence goes on from NC_086328.1 coordinate 132,365,248, forward strand.
GCAGGGAGATGTGACTAGGGTTCATAAACAAAGGGATTTAACTCCTAAATGGCAGAGGATTGAGCAGTGAGGCTGCAGGGGCATGTTCTAAACACCAAAACTGCTTCATTAAGCTAAAGTTGTTCAGGTGACTATAGTGTCCCTTTAAGTGCCTGAATAACTTTGCAGTTATTAAATGAAAACTAGTCACAATACAAATATAATAACACAGCATAAAAGTGGAGAGAGTAGCTATATTACTCCAGTGATGATGGTGTAAAGATACATAATTGTATGTTGTAACACTTGTATTGTTTAAAGGTACACTATAGTGTAAGGAATACAAACTTGATGATCTCAGCCAATCCAATGCTTTGGGAGGCTATCACGCATGCGCAGCAAATCGCCGTGCTGAAGCACCAATCAACATCTCATCAACGCATCTCTATGAGGAAAGTTCAGAGCTTCCCTGCATACCGCTGCGCATCGTTTGAACATTATGCAGCACTGACCCAGGAAGCACTTCTAGTGGCCGTCTAAGTGACTGCCACTACAGGTGTCTCTAGGCAGCAATGTGAACATTGCCTTTTCCTAAAATGCCTGCAGGGTTGTTCTGGTGACTATAGTGTCTCGTTAACCAGACTAACAACATTTAGAATGATAAGCTTTGAGTAGATCCATCCTTTATAGAATTATGAGAATCAGAGAAAGAGATAAACTCGGGTGGGGGACAAAGAGAGAGTCTTTTCTAGAATAAAATTGCCTCTAATTCTAACTCTTCTTCTCTACCATTAGTAATGATCTCCCAGCCAATCCAGTGCCTCTTGGAGAAACATTGGGGCACTACGGCACATGCGTAGCAAACTCTGAACCAATAGAATGCCCCATAAAGAAACATTGGATCTGTGTTTCTAGATGAGAAGCGATCACATCCAGTGTGAGCAAGTGAAGAAGTGTCCTAATTAGTGATGTACCGAACTGCTCGCAGGCGAATAGTTCCTGGCGAAGATAGCATGTTCGCGTTCGCCACAGCGGGCGAACACATGCACGGTTCGATCCACCCCCTATTCGTCATCATTGAGTAAACTTTGACCCTGAGCCTCACGGTCAGCATACACATTCCAGCAAATTAGCAGCAGACCCTCCCTTCCAGACCCTCCCACCTCCTGTACAGCATCCATTTTAGATTCATTCTGAAGCTGCATTCTTAGATAGAGGAGGGAAAGTGTAGCTGCTGCTCATTTGATAGGGAAATGGATAGCTAGGCTAGGGTATTCAGTGTCCACTACTGTCCTGAAGGACTCATCTGATTTCTGCTGTAAGGACAGTACCCCAAAAAGCCCTTTTTCTGTGTAATGTAATTGCAGTTGCCTGCCTGCCTGCCAGCTTCTGTGTCAGGCTCACAGTGGATACTGTGCCCACTTGCCCAGTGCCACCACTCATATCTGGTGTCACAATAGCTTGCATTTAAAAACAAATTGTTTTTTTACTGTAATAGATTGTCTGCAAGCGTTAGTTGTCTGCAAGCGTCTGGGTGTCAGGCCTTCAGCGTGTACTCTGCCAACTTCTGCCAGTCCACTTTGCCACTCATATCTGGTGTCACAATAGCGTGCCTTTAAAAAGAAAAAAAGTTTTTCACTGTAAGCTTATTGCAGTCAGTGTCCTTCAAGCGGGTTTTAGGCCTTCAGCGTGTACTCTGCCAGTGTACTTTGCCACTCATATCTGGTTCTGGTGTCACAATAGCATGCCTTTAAAAAGAAAAACAGTTTTTCACTGTAAGCTAATAGCAGTCAGTGTCCTTCAAGCGGGTGTGTCAGGCCTTCAGCGTGTACTCTGCCAAACTCTGCAAGTGCACATTGCCACTCATATCTGGTGTCACAATAGCGTGCATTTAAAACCAAAAAACTTTTTTCACTGTTATAGATTGAATAGCAGTTAGTTGTCTTCAAGCGGGTGTGTCAGGCCTTCAGCGTGTACTCTGCCAACCTCTGCCAGTGTACTTTGCCACTCATATCTGGTGTCACAATAGCGTGCCTTTAAAAAGAAAAAAAGTTTTTCACTGTAAGCTAATAGCAGTCAGTGTCCTTCAAGCGGGTGTGTCAGGCCTTCAGCGTGTACTCTGCCAACCTCTGCAAGTCTACATTGCCACTCATATCTGTTGTCACAATAACGTGCATTTAAAACCAAAAAACTTTTTTCACTGTTATAGATTGAATAGCAGTTAGTTGTCTTCAAGCGGGTGTCAGGCCTACAGCGTGTACTCTGCCAACCTCTGCCAGTGCACATTGCCACTCATACCTGGTCTCACAGTAGCTTGCACGCATAGTACCACTAATCCAAAAATAAATGACAGGCAGAGGCCGTCGTGGTCGTGGTGCTGTGATTCCCTTTTGCCCTAGAATAATGCCCAATTTTCAGAGGCCACGTACCCTGAACTTGAAAAGTTCTGAGGACATAGTTGACTGGCTAACACAGGACACCCAATCTTCTACAGCTTCCGCTCGGAACCTTGTCCACCACCAGAATGCCATCATTGCAGAGCTCAGCAATGTGGCATTTTTTTGTGTGTCTGCCTCTGACAACAGCGATGCCATTTGCAACCTGTGCCAAAAGAAACTGAGTCGTGGGAAGTCCAACACCCACCTAGGTACAACTGCTTTGCGTAGGCACATGATCGCACATCACAAACGCCTATGGGATCAACACATGAGTACAAGCAGCATACAAACTCAAAGCCGTCATCCTCCTCCTGGTCCAGCATCTTCAGCCACGTCAACCACTGCTGTCCTCCTTGCCCCCTCTCAACCATCCGCCACTCAATCTCTCTCCTTGAGCAGTTCCCGCTCATCTGCCCACAGTCAGGTGTCTGTCAAGGACATGTTTGAGCATAAGAAGCCAATGTCAGAAAGTCACCCCCTTGCCCAGCGTCTGACAGCTGGCTTGTCTGAACTATTAGCCCGCCAGCATTTACCATACAAGCTGGTGGAGTCTGAGGCGTTCAAAAAATTTGTGGCTATTGGGATACCGCAGTGGAAGGTACCCGGACGAAATTGCACAAAAGGCAATCCCCAACCTGTACTCGATTGTGCAAAAGGAAGTAATGGCATGTCTGGCACACAGTGTTGGGGCAAGGGTCCATCTGACCACTGATACCTGGTCTGCAAAGCATGGTCAGGGCAGGTATATCACCTACACTGCGCATTGGGTAAACCTGCTGACGGCTGCCAAGCATGGAATGCGTGGCTCTGCAGAGGAGTTGGTGACACCGCCACGACTTGCAGGCAGGCCTGCTGCCACCTCCTCTACTCCTCCTACTCCATCCTCTTCCATAACATCCTCGACTGAGTCCTCTTCTGCTGCTGCGTCTTGCTCCACATCAACGGCACCCCCCCAGCTCCCAGGTACTATTCCACATCCCGGATACGGCAGTGTCACGCCGTCTTGGGTTTGACTTGCTTGAAAGCAAAGAGTCACACCGGACAAGCACTCATGTCCGCCCTGAACGCACAGGTGGAAAAGTGGCTGACTCCGCAGCAACTGGATATCGGCAAAGTGGTTTGTGACAACGGAACAAATTTGTTGGCGGCATTGAAGCTGGGCAAGTTGACACATGTGCCGTGCATGGCACATGTGTGTAATCTGATCGTACAACGCTTTGTGCATAAGTACACAGGCTTACAGGACGTCCTAAAGCAGGCCAGGAAGGTGTGTGGCCATTTCAGGCGTTCCTACACTGCCATGGCGCACTTTGCAGATATCCAGCTGCGAAACAACATGCCAGTGAGGCGCTTGATTTGCGACAGCCCGACACGTTGGAATTCAACACTCCTAATGTTCGACCGCCTGCTCCAACAAGAAAAAGCCGTTAATTAATATTTGTATGACCGGGGTGCTAGAACAGCCTCTGGGGAGCTGGGAATTTTTTTGCCACATTACTGGACGCTCATGCGCAATGCCTGTAGGCTCATGCGTCCTTTTGAGGAGGTGACAAACCTAGTCAGTCGCACCGAAGGCACCATCAGTGACATCATACCATTTGTTTTATTCCTGGAGCGTGCCCTGCGAAGAGTGCTGGATCAGGCCGTAGATGAGCGTGAAGAGGAAGAGGAAGAGTTGTGGTCACCATCACCACCAGAAACAGCCTTATCAGCATCGCTTGCTGGACCTGCGGCAACGCTGGAAGAGGATTGTGAGGAAGAGGAGTCAGAGGAGGAATGTGGCTTTGAGGAGGAGGAGGAAGACCAACCACAACAGGCATCCCAGGTTGCTCATTGTCACCTATCTGGTACCCGTGGTGTTGTACGTGGCTGGGGGGAAGAACATACCTTCATTGAGATCACTGAGGAGGAGGAACGGGAAATGAGTAGCTCGGCATCCAAACTTGTGCAAATTGGGTCTTTCATGCTGTCATGCCTGTTGAGGGACCCTCGTATAAAAAGGCTGAAGGAGAACGACCTGTACTGGGTGTCCACGCTACTAGACCCCCGGTATAAGCAAAAAGTGGCTGAAATGTTACCAAATTACAACAAGTCGGAAAGGATGCAGCATTTGCAAAATAAATTAAAAAGTATGCTTTACACAGCGTATAAGGGTGATGTCACAGCACAACGGGAATCTAACAGGGGAAGAGGTGAAAGTCATCCTCCTCCTCCCACGACCACGCTGGCAAGGACAGGACGCTTTAAAGACGTGTTGTTGATGGAGGACATGCAGAGCTTTTTAAGTCCTACGCATCGCCACAGCCCTTCGGGATCCACCCTCAGAGAACGACTCGACCGACAGGTAGCAGTCTACCTCGCCTTAACTGCAGATATCAACACTCTGAGGAGCGATGAACCCCTTGACTACTGGGTGTGCAGGCTTGACCTGTGGCCTGAGCTATCCCAATTTGCGATAGAACTTCTGGCCTGCCCCGCTTCAAGTGTCCTGTCAGAAAGGACCTTCAGTGCAGCAGGAGGTATTGTCACTGAGAAGAGAAGTCGCCTAGGTCAAAAAAGTCTAGATTACCTCACCTTTATTAAGATGAATGAGGGATGGATCCCGAAGGGACTGACACTGGGCGATACATTCGACTAAAAAAGGCCTGATGAGATGAGCTGCCTTGGGCTAAAAAGGTCCACACGCTGCTGTACTTTAGCTCTGAATGCCGGTTGACTTGCGTGACTTATCCGCCACCAACTAGGGTTCAAGCCGCAATGTTTTAGCGCACTTTCTGCCTGGGAAACAAACATCAATTTTTATGGCCGCTGCGGCTGCAACAATACCTAATTTTTCAGGCATGTGTACATGCCTAATTTTTCGGCCCTCTGGTGCTGCACTGTGGCTTCAAAAACCAAACCAAAAAAAAGGCACATAACAGGGATTAAACTGATAGGAATAGTACTACTTAACACACCACTCCTATGTGGTGGCACATTAGATTGCACGCGCAGTGCCCCAAATTTGAAGAAGGAGGACCGACCAAGCATCTTTTTCCATCTCCCGGTTCCTAAAATCGATGCCATATACACGTCCCCTGATAGGGCGCCAGCTCGTTATTCTCTTTTTCACTTCACTAGGGACACTTTACTGCACTATGGGCACTTAGACCCACTCTTTGTCTTGCACAGTGTTATTCCTAGCCAGCATCTGTGATGGGAAATCAGGCAGTCATCTAAACGTTTAGATTGAGCTTTAGCTTAGAACACCCTTGAAGGTGTTTAAGGAGATTAGTGCTAGTTTAGAGGATTCTTCTAAGACCTCTCTGAGTCTTTATAGCCCTTCTACCTATCCAGCATTTCTGGAAACTAGCTAAGAGAAAGGGTGACTGTGTGTCTGTGATACATTTAACTTTATATCACCTTATTGACACTTTATCACTCCGATCTCCATACTCTCTGCCTATACCCATCTATTTAGAGGGAATTTCCTTGCCCCTGCAAATATTATATAATAGGTAATAGTATTACCATTATTACACAATTAGCCACTATAGGGGAATGAGTATAGTATCCCTTTGTTATTTATAAATGATACAATAAAGACTTTTGTCCATTACTCAATTTACTTTAACAAAGGGTACTAACCACGGTATTAGGAAGCATTACTCTGCTTTCCCTTTCTCCCTCTATTATACACCTAAGCTCACTAGGATTTGTAGGTATCACTTTATTATAGTTGTCTAACCTTTTCCTATGCCAGTTTTAGATCTCCTTCTTGGGAGATTTTTTCTTTTTTCAGTTTATTAGCATACTTTCAGGGACCCTTGGTGTTGTACGTGGCTTGGTGGAGGAAGAGACCTTCAATGACATCAGTGAGGACAAGGAACGGACATGGCTAGCTTGGTATCCAACCTTGTGCAAATGGGGAGTTTGCGGTTGTGCAAATGGACTGTTTGCGGTGCTATAAACGGGGAGTTTGGTCTGTCACTGTGAAGCGGGCGTAACCCTTACACTACCTGATCGATACAAAATCATACAGTAGGTCCCCCCCTCATTATTTTTATGGCCCCCACCCACCGCTCACGGGTGGGGGCGGGCGGGAGGACAGTAGCCCCCCCCCCCATTGTGATTTATGGCCTCCACCCATCGCGCAGGGGTGGGGCCCGGGGGGGGGGGGGGGAGGACACTAGTTTCCCCCCCTTATCCTTATTTACTGAATATTCCCCTGTATAACAATGTTTGGCATTTAGTGAATACTCCCTATTCTGCTCTGTCAGTGTGTATCAGGGTCTCTGAGGACAGGTGTCAATCCATATCTGCCAAGTGACCCTGTGTAGGGGGAACAGTCCCTATTCTGCTCTGTGTCAGTGTGTATCAGGGATCCTTAGGACAGGTGTCAATCCATATCTGCCAAGGAACCCTATGTAGGGGGAACAGTCCCTATTCTGCTCTGTGTCAGTGTGTATCAGGGTCCCTGATATGGATTAAAACCAGACTGCATCAACTGTGTAATTTTCCATGGGAGTTTTGCCATGGATCCCCCTCCGGCATGCCACAGTCCAGGTGTTAGTCCCCTTGAAACAACTTTTCCATCACTATTGTGGCCAGAAAGAGTCCCTGTGGGTTTTAAAATCCGCCTGCCCATTGAAGTCTATGGCGGTTCGCGAACGTTTGCGGAAGTTGGAGCCCGGTAGCCCAGCTCTGTGCAGTGGGAGCCCGGTAGCCCAGCTCTGTGCAGTGGGAGCCCGGTAGCCCAGCTCTGTGCAGTGGGAGCCCGGTAGCCCAGCTCTGTGCAGTGGGAGCCCGGTAGCCCAGCTCTGTGCAGTGGGAGCCCGGTAGCCCAGCTCTGTGCAGTGGGAGCCCGGTAGCCCAGCTCTGTGCAGTGGGAGCCCGGTAGCCCAGCTCTGTGCAGTGGGTGCCCGGTAGCCCAGCTCTGTGCAGTGGGAGCCCGGTAGCCCAGCTCTGTGCAGTGGGAGCCCGGTAGCCCAGCTCTGTGCAGTGGGAGCCCGGCATGCACAGTGGGTGCCCGGTAGCCCAGCTCTGTGCAGTGGGAGCCCGGTAGCCCAGCTCTGTGCAGTGGGAGCCCGGTAGCCCAGCTCTGTGCAGTGGGAGCCCGGTAGCCCAGCTCTGTGCAGTGGGAGCCCGGTAGCCCAGCTCTGTGCAGTGGGAGCCCGGTAGCCCAGCTCTGTGCAGTGGGAGCCCGGTAGCCCAGCTCTGTGCAGTGGGAGCCCGGTAGCCCAGCTCTGTGCAGTGGGAGCCCGGTAGCCCAGCTCTGTGCAGTGGGAGCCCGGTAGCCCAGCTCTGTGCAGTGGGAGCCAGGTAGCCCAGCTCTGTGCAGTGGGAGCCAGGTAGCCCAGCTCTGTGCAGTGGGAGCCAGGTAGCCCAGCTCTGTGCAGTGGGAGCCAGGTAGCCCAGCTCTGTGCAGTGGGAGCCCGGTAGCCCAGCTCTGTGCAGTGGGAGCCCGGTAGCCCAGCTCTGTGCAGTGGGAGCCCGGTAGCCCAGCTCTGTGCAGTGGGAGCCCGGCAGCCCAGCTCTGTGCAGTGGGAGCCCGGCAGCCCAGCTCTGTGCAGTGGGAGCCCGGCAGCCCAGCTCTGTGCAGTGGGAGCCCGGCAGCCCAGCTCTGTGCAGTGGGAGCCCGGCAGCCCAGCTCTGTGCAGTGGGAGCCCGGCAGCCCAGCTCTGTGCAGTGGGAGCCAGGCAGCCCAGCTCTGTGCAGTGGGAACCCAGTAGCCCAGCTCTGTGCAGTGGGAACCCGGTAGCCCAGCTCTGTGCAGTGGGAACCCGGTAGCCCAGCTCTGTGCAGTGGGAACCCGGTAGCCCCGCTCTGTGCAGTGGGAACCCGGTAGCCCCGCTCTGTGCAGTGGGAACCCGGTAGCCCCGCTCTGTGCAGTGGGAGCCCGGTAGCCCAGCTCTGTGCAGTGGGAGCCCGGTAGCCCAGCTCTGTGCAGTGGGAGCCCGGTAGCCCAGCTCTGTGCAGTGGGAGCCAGGTAGCCCAGCTCTGTGCAGTGGGAGCCCGGTAGCCCAGCTCTGTGCAGTGGGAGCCCGGTAGCCCAGCTCTGTGCAGTGGGAGCCAGGTAGCCCAGCTCTGTGCAGTGGGAGCCAGGTAGCCCAGCTCTGTGCAGTGGGAGCCAGGTAGCCCAGCTCTTTGCAGTGGGAGCCAGGTAGCCCAGCTCTTTGCAGTGGGAGCCAGGTAGCCCATCTCTGTGCAGTGGGAGCCAGGTAGCCCAGCTCTGTGCAGTGGGAGCCAGGTAGCCCAGCTCTGTGCAGTGGGAGCCAGGTAGCCCAGCTCTGTGCAGTGGGAGCCAGGTAGCCCAGCTCTGTGCAGTGGGAGCCAGGTAGCCCAGCTCTGTGCAGTGGGAGCCAGGTAGCCCAGCTCTGTGCAGTGGGAGCCAGGTAGCCCAGCTCTGTGCAGTGGGAGCCCGGCATGCACAGTGGGTGCCCGGTAGCCCAGCGTTATGTAGTGGGAGCCTCCTTTAGATTTGAATTTCCCGCCCTCCCCTTCCTGTGCAGCTGGACCATGTGACCGGCCCCGTCACGTGACTGCGGTGGGCTCCCAGGCCTTTAGCCGTTACCAGCGTTCTAACAGGAGGAAACGGGACTGGCAGCGGGCGGGACCCCGGTAACGGGACTGGCAGCGGGCGACCCAGGTAACAGGACTGGCAGCGGGCGGGACACAGTGTAACACAATCCCAGGGGATACAATGTAACAGACAGCATCCCCGGGGTTCGGCAATACAGGAGGCAAGTTTTGCCAAAGCTGCCCCCCCCCCCCCGTGCTGGTCAGCTGGAGTGGGGGGGGGGGTGTGCTGGTCAGCTGGACTGTGTGGGGGGGGGTGTGCTGGTCAGCTGGAGTGTGGGGGGGGTGTGCTGGTCAGCTGGAGTGTGGGGGGGGTGTGCTGGTCAGCTGGAGTGTGGGGGGGGGTGTGCTGGTCAGCTGGAGTGTGGGGGGGGTGTGCTGGTCAGCTGGAGTGTGGGGGGGTGTGCTGGTCAGCTGGAGTGTGGGGGGGGGGTGTGCTGGTCAGCTGGAGTGTGGGGGGGGGGTGTGCTGGTCAGCTGGAGTGTGTGGGGGGGTGTGCTGGTCAGCTGGAGTGTGTGGGGGGGTGTGCTGGTCAGCTGGAGTGTGTGGGGGGGTGTGCTGGTCAGCTGGAGTGTGGGGGGGGGGGTGTGCTGGTCAGCTGGACTGTGTGGGGGGGTGTGCTGGTCAGCTGGACTGTGTGGGGGGGTGTGCTGGTCAGCTGGAGTGTGGGGGGGGTGTGCTGGTCAGCTGGAGTGTGGGGGGGGTGTGCTGGTCAGCTGGAGTGTGGGGGGGGGTGTGCTGGTCAGCTGGAGTGTGGGGGGGTGTGCTGGTCAGCTGGAGTGTGGGGGGGTGTGCTGGTCAGCTGGAGTGTGTGGGGGGGTGTGCTGGTCAGCTGGAGTGTGTGGGGGGGTGTGCTGGTCAGCTGGAGTGTGGGGGGGGGGGTGTGCTGGTCAGCTGGACTGTGTGGGGGGGTGTGCTGGTCAGCTGGAGTGTGGGGGGGGTGTGCTGGTCAGCTGGAGTGTGGGGGGGGGGTGCTGGTCAGCTGGAGTGTGGGGGGGTGTGCTGGTCAGCTGGAGTGTGGGGGGGGTGTGCTGGTCAGCTGGAGTGTGTGGGGGGGTGTGCTGGTCAGCTGGAGTGTGTGGGGGGGTGTGCTGGTCAGCTGGAGTGTGGGGGGGGGGGGGGTGTGCTGGTCAGCTGGACTGTGTGGGGGGGTGTGCTGGTCAGCTGGAGTGTGGGGGGGGTGTGCTGGTCAGCTGGAGTGTGGGGGGGGGGTGCTGGTCAGCTGGAGTGTGGGGGGGTGTGCTGGTCAGCTGGAGTGTGGGGGGGGTGTGCTGGTCAGCTGGAGTGTGGGGGGTGTGCTGGTCAGCTGGAGTGTGGGGGGTGTGCTGGTCAGCTGGAGTGTGGGGGGGGTGTGTGCTGGTCAGCTGGAGTGTGGGGGGGTGTGTGCTGGTCAGCTGGAGTGTGGGGGGGGGGTGTGTGCTGGTCAGCTGGAGTGTGGGGGGGGTGTGTGCTGGTCAGCTGGAGTGTGGGGGGGTGTGTGCTGGTCAGCTGGAGTGTGGGGGGGGGTGTGTGCTGGTCAGCTGGAGTGTGGGGGGGGGTGTGTGCTGGTCAGCTGGAGTGTGGGGGGGGTGTGTGCTGGTCAGCTGGAGTGTGGGGGGGTGTGTGTGCTGGTTAGCTGGAGTGTGGGGGGGTGTGTGTGCTGGTCAGCTGGAGTGTGGGGGGGTGTGTGCTGGTCAGCTGGAGTGTGGGGGGGTGTGTGTGCTGGTCAGCTGGAGTGTGGGGGGGTGTGTGCTGGTCAGCTGGAGTGTGGGGGGGGTGTGTGCTGGTCAGCTGGAGTGTGGGGGGGGTGTGTGCTGGTCAGCTGGAGTGTGGGGGGGGGGTGTGTGCTGGTCAGCTGGAGTGTGGGGGGGGGGGTGTGTGCTGGTCAGCTGGAGTGTGGGGGGTGTGTGCTGGTCAGCTGGAGTGTGGGGGTGTGTGTGCTGGTCAGCTGGAGTGTGGGGTTGTGTGTGCTGGTCAGCTGGAGTGTGGGGTTGTGTGTGCTGGTCAGCTGGAGTGTGTGGGGGGGTGTGTGCTGGTCAGCTGGAGTGTGGGGGTGTGTGTGCTGGTCAGCTGGAGTGTGGGGGGTGTGTGTGCTGGTCAGCTGGAGTGTGTGTGGGGGGGGTGTGCTGGTCAGCTGGAGTGTGTGTGGGGGGGGTGTGTGCTGGTCAGCTGGAGTGTGTGTGTGGGGGTGTGCTGGTCAGCTGGAGTATGTGTGTGGGGGTGTGCTGGTCAGCTGGAGTATGTGTGTGGGGGTGTGCTGGTCAGCTGGAGTATGTGTGTGGGGGTGTGCTGGTCAGCTGGAGTATGTGTGTGGGGGTGTGCTGGTCAGCTGGAGTATGTGTGTGGGGGTGTGCTGGTCAGCTGGAGTATGTGTGTGGGGGTGTGCTGGTCAGCTGGAGTATGTGTGTGGGGGTGTGCTGGTCAGCTGGAGTATGTGTGTGGGGGTGTGCTGGTCAGCTGGAGTATGTGTGTGGGGGTGTGCTGGTCAGCTGGAGTATGTGTGGAGGGGGTGTGCTGGCCAGCTGGAGTGTGGGGGTGGGGGGGTGCTGGCCAGCTGGAGTGTGGGGGTGGGGGGGTGCTGGCCAGCTGGAGTTGTGGGGGTGCGTGATCTTTGTTTAAGCTCCGCCCACTGCCAGAATTGAACAAAGTTCCATTTCAGTTGCTAAGCTAATTTACCCACAATCCATCAGGTGAAAAAAATCCCACCGTAGGGCAAACTGTAGACATCGTAAACGGAGGGGAACATAATGGCGGCGCCCAGGTATAAAGATCCAGCGCAAGGAAGACAAACTTTATAAATATAAACACAGGAAAATGGCAAAGAGGGTAGAGCAATCATTATGTACAACTGAAAGTAAAGGCTATGACAGAGCTCATTTAAAGGACCACTATAGGCACCCAGACCACTTCAGCTCAATGAAGTGGTCTGGGTGCCAGGTCCATCTAGGATTAACCCTGCAGCTGTAAACATAGCAGTTTCAGAGAAACTGCTATGTTTACATTAGGTTTAATCCAGCCTCTAGTGGCTGTCTCATTGACAGCCGCTAGAGGCGCTTCTCACTTTTCAGTGTGAAGACGCCAGCGTCCATAGGAAAGCATTGAGAATGCTTTCCTATGGACTGACTGTGCGCCCGGCTCATGCCGTGCAAGCGCATTCAGCCGATGACGGGGAAAGGAGGAGGAGAGTCCCCAGCGCTGAGGGAGCCCGGCGCTGAAAAAAAGGTAAGGGATTAACCCCTTCCTCACCCTAGAGCCCCCAGCGCTGAGGGAGCCTGGCGCTGAAAAAAAGGTAAGGGATTAACCCCTTCCTCACCCTAGAGCCCCCAGCGCTGAGGGAGCCCGGCGCTGAAAAAAAAGGTAAGGGATTAACCCCTTCCTCACCCTAGAGCCCCCAGCGCTGAGGGAGCCTGGCGCTGAAAAAAAAGGTAAGGGATTAACCCCTTCCTCACCCTAGAGCCCCCAGCGCTGAGGGAGCCCGGCGCTGAAAAAAAAGGTAAGGGATTAACCCCTTCCTCACCCTAGAGTCCCCAGCGCTGAGGGAGCCCAGCGCTGAAAAAAAGGTAAGGGATTAACCCCTTCCTCACCCTAGAGCCCGGCGGGAGGGGGACCTAGAGGGTGAGGGGACCCAAGGACCCTATAGTGCCAGGAAAACAAGTGTTTTCCTGGCACTATAGTGGTCCTTTAATGCATAAATTGTTTTTATTCTAAATTGATTCTTGTTTTGTTTTTTTTAGATTCAAGATGACCAGTGAATTAAATGTATGCAGTCACGTGAAGGTGGTGGTTCGAGTCCGTCCTGAAAATGAGAGAGAAAAACAAGGGAATTTCAACACCGTTGTCCAAGTGGTGGATAATCACATGTTGGTGTTTGACCCCAAAGTAGACGAGGTGAACTTTTTCCAAGGCCGACGTATTGCAAACAGAGATATCACCAAAAAGAAAAACAAGGATGTTAAATTTGTGTTTGATCGGGTTTTTGGTGAATACTCCACTCAGGATGAAGTATTTGAACATACGACCAAATTTGTTCTTGATGGTGTACTAAATGGATATAACTGCACAGGTAATGTATTGATGATTTATGAATCCTCCTTTCCTCTGACCCCTTCACTAAGTTTTCCCCTCGCTTGGTTTAAAAAAACAAACCAAATAAAAAAAAAAACATTCAACCAGTAAAATGATTGTTTTTTTGTGGGATAGGGGAGGAATTATAGAGCGACTGAAATATACGGTAATATGTTTGAGTGATGGACATCAAATGGATAAAGTACCAATATGACGTATTGCAACACTGTTTGTTTTCATGTAGCCGCAGTTAAGCCGTTTAGATTGTAAGTTCATTTTGATCAGGGTTCTCATTGTTTGTTGTTCTGTTTGCTATTTTGTGCGGTTGCTGTACTGATGTTCTTGAATCAATGTAAGTTGGGATTACTTGATTTTACATTTATATTTTGCCCTTTTATCTTATCAAAAACTCTTGAATTTTTAGAAGTGTTAGCTAGTAGTTATTTGTCTTGTTTAATGGAAATATCTAAAATAAGGAATATTAAAAAGCATCAATTGTGCATATGTGCCGACTGAAAGGGAATCTTTTGTTTGTTTGTTTGTTTTTATGAACTTTTGCATAATGCATCTACAGTTCAAAAGAACATTTGCTGGAGACTGGTTTATTATAGGGATCGACCGATATTGATTTTTTAGAGCCGATACTGATATTCTGTGAACTTTCAGGCCGATAGCCGATATAATTTGCCGATATTCTGTGCATTTACCATTTTGGAAAATAAAAACTATTTCTAAAGGTAAATGCACAAAATATACATGCCACGTGTAGTGGATGCAGTGTGTTTAGACAGGGGAGCTGTGTGTGTTTGTGTAGTGTGTGTAGTGGATGCAGTGTGTATTAGTGTAGTGTGTGTAGTGGATGCAGTGTGTATTAGTGTAGTGTGTGTGTGTGTGTGTGTGTGTAGTGGATGCAGTGTGGATTAGTGTAGTGTGTACATAATGAAAGCAGAGTGTTTGTGTAGCGTGTGGGTAGTGTGCTTAAAGTGAATGCTGTATATACTAAATGTGTAGTGTGTGTGTGTGTATAATGAATGCAGAGTGTGTGTATAGTGAATGTAGTGTGTTTATATAATGCAGAGTGTGTGTATAGTCAATGTAGTGTGTTTATATAATGCAGAGTGTGTGTATAGTCAATGTAGTGTGTTTATATAATGCAGAGTGTGTGTATAGTAAATGTAGTGTGTTTATATAATACAGAGTGTGTGTATAGTGAATGTAGTGTTTATATAATACAGAGTGTGTATATAATGCAGTGTGTTTGTGTAGTGTGCATTATATAAACACACTACACAAACACACTGCATTATATAAACACACTACACAAACACACACTGCATTATACAAACACACACTGCATTATATACACAGTGTGTTTGTATAGTGTGTGTATATCATGCAGTGTGTTTGTAGTGTGTGTGTGTGTGTGTATATAATGTAGTGTGTGTGTATATAATGCAGTGTGTTTGTATAGTGTGCATTATATAAACACACTGCATTATATATACACACACACACACTACATTATATACACAGTGTGTGTAGTGTATGTGTATATAATGGTGTGTGTGTGTGTGTGTGTGTGTGTGAGAGGGGGCATTTTTTATAAAATTTTTTTTTTTTTAATATTTAATTATCATTTATTTTTGTTGTCTCCCCCCCCCCCCCCCCCTGCTTGTAGCCTGGCCAGGGAGGGGGGATATAGCAGTCCCTGGTGGTCCAGTGATATGGGCTGAGCTGTGGGGGGGGGGGGCGGGCAGCAAGCGCTTACTCACCTCCCAGCAGCTCCTCCAGCTACCTGTGTAAATCTCGCGGCCAGCGTGCCGCGCGGAGCGTTGCCATGGTAACACATGGCAACGCTCTGACGGCCGCGGGTCTCGCAAGATTTACACAGGTAGCTGGAGGAGCTGCTGGGAGGTGAGTAAGCGATTGTTGCCCGCCCCCCCTCTCATGACCGCCGGGCTTGTAATGAGCCTGGCGGTCCTAGGAGGTATTAGCGGCAATATTGGTATCTGAATTGGCCGATACCGATATTGCCGAATATCGGCCGATTAGATCGGTAAAACCGATAATCGGTCGATCCCTAGTTTATTATACAAGTAATACCTTCTCTGCCTCACCAAAAAAACTTTAAAATAAAATGTCATATGTAATTTTGCTAGCAATACAATTAATCATTATTGACTACAATACTATTATCCAAATATTGCCATATCCTATCATCGACAATTGTGTTTTGTATAGCAAGGTCCCCATGGTGTAAGTTATAACATTCAATTGCAATATAATATGCACTAACGAGATACTATAGGCACCATAACCACTACAGCTGTAAAGCCTCAGCAGTGCAACCGCTGCCTTTTCTGAGAAAAGACTGTAAGACTGTGTTTACAGAGAGGGAAAAAAGTATTTGATCCCCTGCTGATTTTGAACGTTTGCTCACTGACAAAGAAATGATCAGTCTATAATTTTAATGGTAGGTGTATTTTAACAGTTAGAGACAGAATTAAAAAAAGTAATAATCCAGAAAAACGCATATCAAAAAACGTATGAATTGATTTGCATGTCAATGAGTGAAATAAGTAATTGGCTGCTTTGACTTAGTACTTGGTGGCAAAACCCTTGTTGGCAATCACAGAGGTCAGACGTTTCTTGTAGTTGGCCACCAGGTTTGCAAACATCTCAGGAGGGATTTTGTCCCACTCCTCTTTGCAGATCCTCTCCAAGTCATTAAGGTTTCGAGGCTGGCCTTTTGGCAACTCGAACCTTCAGCTCCCTCCACAGATTTTCTTTTTTTCCCTCACTGTATGTGACTGCCTTAATCCACCTCTAGTGGCTGTCATTCAGACGTCCACTATAGGGACTTCCTAAGTTCGGTCCTGCAAAGATTGCAGAACTGTAATTCAGGGTCTCCACACTTTGCATGGAGACACCTGAATGCTCCCCATTGACTCAGTGCATCTCTATAAGGAAATGATTAGCACAGCATGGTAGTAATCTAGCTTCCCAATGCGTCTCTATATTAGTAAGTTGTTTTTAGATGTATTCCCAGTGTTAAAAATGAACAATTAAGGGCATGCATGTTTTATTTGTTGGTATATCTACTAAATAGTGATTTAGTATTGCAGTATGTGTGTGTATATCTTTTTCTATAGGGTACTCTTATTTGTAAGGTTGGGGTTAAACTCTAGGTCATATACATGGGCATCAGTTTACTATATGACTAAAATGTTGCCTGTTTGTTCTGGTTAAATCTTGAGCCTCAATTAAAGCAACAGGACTTTGTAATTGCCATCACACCAATCAGCGATTAACCACACTTAAACAACACTCAAGATTTCAAGCTCCAATGTCTGGATTTGGTTGGTGATCATCTGGAAGTCCTGATGTGTTTGCTGGTGTTCTCTCAGAGCTCTTGTTCCCCGAGGACTTACTTTTGGCCAGCCTACACCAACTTGATGTTTCCAGTGAGGCTTGCAAAGCATCTGTTTATCAGAGATATTGTATTGTTAGTGGCTGGTGCAAATGAAAGATAAAGTGTCATGTCATCCTAATCCACACAGCAATGATGGCTTTTGACACGCCGTCTGATGCCTCCAGCGGCCGTGTGTTTTAAAAATATAGCATAGTCATTAAAATAGATCCTTCTGGTATTCTGTAATTTCAGAAGAAGAGTTGTCCCTTCCAAGTTTACTTTCTATTTAATTATTCTAGGTTTATTTACCTACCCCCCCACACACATTTTTTTTTTATATAAATCCATTATATGTATAAATGGTTACATAAAAAAACTGGAAATCTGCTCGTATGATCACAATGCTGCTTCCACTGATAAGAAGCGAGTTTGCACGGAGGTCCATATAGCAACGTACAATTCATGTGACTGCTGGGTTTGCCATGGAACACACTGGGGTATCTATTTGTTATAAATGCTCTGGCATTCAAAAAGTTGCATCAAATGGGGGGTCACTGATTACTAGGCCGATTCTCTTGTGTAACTTTATGATTATGAAAGCAGTACATGTGTGACTAATACATTTGTGCTCAAAAGTTTGCATACCCTTGGAGAACTGCTAATATATGTACCATTTTTAAAGAAAATTCGAGTGAGCAGGCAGTACACATTTCTTTTTATTTCTTCTGGGATTCATATTCATCTGTAGATCAAAACAGAATGGCACAATCATAAAACAAAATATGGCAACAAAGGAAAAAAATTAAATGACCCCTATTCAAACGTAATAGCTGTTTGAGGCCCCTAATTCTTGCAGGTGGTATAAGCTGCCCATTCGTAAAAATGCCTCTAGGTCATGCAGTATCTTTGGTTGTCTTACATGAACCGCACGTTTTGAGATCAACCCAGAGTGGCTCGATGATATTAAGGTCAGGAGACTGTGATGGCCACTCCAGAACCTTCACCTTTTTCTACTGTAACTACTGGAGGGTCAACTTGTCCTTGTACTTAGGGTCATTGTCAGGCTGGAAAGTCAAAGAGCGTCCCATGCGCACCCTTCATGCAGAAGAATGGAAATTGTCTGCCAGTATTTTCTGATAACATGCTGCATTCATCTTGCCATCAATTTTCACAAGATGCCCCGTGCCTTTAGAGCTCACACACCTCCAAAACATCAGTGAGCCACCACCATGCTTCACAGTGGGGATGGTAGTCTTTTCACTATAGGCCTTGTTGACCCCTCTCCAAACATAGCGCCTATCGTTGTGACCATACATCTCTATTTTTGTCTCGTCACTCCAAATTACAGTGTGCCAGAAGCTGTGAGGCTTGTCAAGGTGTTGTCAGGCATATTGTAGCCTGGCTTTTTGTGGCATTGGTGCAGTAAAGGCTTCTTTCTGGCAACTCGACCATGCAGCTCATTTTTGTTCAAGTATCATCACATTGTGCTCCTTGAAATAACCAAAATAGCATTTTTCCAGAAGAGCCTGTATTTCACCTGAGGTTACCTGTGGGATTTTTCTTTGTATCCCAAACAATCCTTCTGGCAGTTGTGACTGAAATCTTTCTTGGTCTACCTGTCCTTGGCTGACTCTTGGTATCAAGAGATCCTCAACTTTGCCACTTCTTAAGTGATTGAACAGTACTGACTAGCATTTTCAAGGCTTTGTATATCTTTTTATATCCTTTTCCATCTATATAAAGTTCCATCACGTTGTTATGGAGGCCTTTTGACAGTTATTTTCTGCTCAATGCATTCACGTGAGAGCTAACAAACTCATTGACTATGTTACACCGACAATAATTGCAATTTAAAAACGCCACAGGTGTGGAAAACTAACCTTTAATTGCCATTTTAATCTGTGCGTGTCTGTAACAAGGGCATACATTCAAGGTTATGTAAACTTTTGATCAGGTTGTTTAGGTGATTTCTGTTATCATTATGATTTAAAAAGGAGCCAAACTATGTGATGATAAATGGCTTAATATGATCACAAAAAAAGTGTGTGTGTGTGTGTGTGTGTGTGTGTGTATATATATATATATATATATATGTATTTTTTTTTTTTTTTTGCATGATCAGTCATATTTTCAAAATCCATGCTAAAATTTCACATTTTCTGCTAGGGTATGCAAACGGTATATCCATGCAAGGGCAAAAAGTTTTGTGTTTTCTGGATGCTGCCCATTTAATGGCCTAAATTTGTTTTATGCATCTAATTTGTCAGCTCTGGTTACCTGATACCATCTGGGTAACAGCATTGATCCTGTGTGAGATCAGCATGTACTTTTCATTTAAATAGTACATTCTACTCGCTTGCAGTTGCGAATCCCCTTCAAGTGATGTAATTACTTGCATGTATTGTGCATTAGTAATGTGGCTGACCATGATTTATTATCTTCAGCGGAACATGCCATGGGTAGTGTGTTTTCTGTTGTATAATAAATCAGAATGCCATTTATTTTTCAGTTCTTTAAAGGTATTATTGAAAGACATGGTTTGCAATTGGATTTGTTCCAAAATAATTCGTCTGTACAGTCCAGTACTACATGGCGTTTTGTGTGAAATGCCACATAGCTCTCTAAAAACCATTGGCACGACTCAGAATTGTTTTAGTCCTCGCATCTTCTCAAAGAAAATTGTGCTTTACTGTTCCTCTAAAATCTGTGAGCCAGTTTAGGCTCCTCACTGCTGGAGCTGTGTGGAAGTAACTGGGTGAAATCCAGAGGTTTAAATGTCCAATACTACAATTTAGATTTGGGACACAGTTACTTAAAGGAACACTATAGGGTCAGAACACACACGTATTCCTGACCCTACAGTGTTAAAAATACAATCTAGTCCCCCTAATATAGTAAAACTTTTCCTTTATTCCAGTGTTCTGTTGCTGGCTCTGCCCCTGACCTGCCTGCTTGGCTGACATCACCAGAAGTGATTCTCTCAGCCAATCACAATGCTTTCCCATAGGATTGGCTGAAACTGTCAAGGAGGCATATCAGGAGCTGAGCCAGCACAAGTCAAACACAGCCCTGGCCAATCAGCATCTGCTCATAGAGCTGATTTGAATCAATGCATTTCTATGATGAAAGTTCAGAGTCTCCATGCAGAGGGTGGTGACAGTGAATGTCAGTCACACTGTGCAGCACTGACCCAGGAAGTACCACCAGTAGCCATTTGAGGAGTGGTCAGTGGAGGTATCCCTGGGCTGTAATGTAAACACTGCATTTTCTCGGAAAAATAACTGTTTACTGCAAAAAGCTTTAAGGAAATGATTCTACTCACCAGAACAATTACAATAAGCTGTAGTTGTTCTGGGGACTATAGTGTCCCTTTAAATCTTTCATTTAGAAAGACTTTAGTAGCAAGGCTATAGACTTCTCTCTTTCAAATATAATTTGGATTGCTTTTACATCACAATACTGGACATGTATAAATAAACCAAAAACGAACATACTTGGGTACGTGGATATAAGTGTGAAATGAGTTGGAAAGATTGTGAAAGATACATTTTTCTATGTGTGTTAAGATATTCTGAAGTCACGATGTAGAATTAACCAAAAGACTTCCATTTCTCAGGATAGAGACACGAGTGCACATAATACTCCAAACAAAACCTGTATAGCACATTTGTAAATACATAATCCCTCCAGCCTCCTCAGAGAAGACCAAGCTCTGGAGATTAGCATTTGTAATTCTGGATAAGTTGTTTTAGCGTGTATGTACGTTTGGCTAAGCATGAGCTGCCTTCAGAGATCTGGATCAGTGATGGCTAGCATTGGCAGTGTGTTTAGAAAAATTACATTTTCCTTGAATGAGTATCATGAGAAATACCTTAATTATTATTTTTGGTCAGATTACTGCTTTTAGACTAATGCTTTTTTGCAACTCTACTTCTTTTTATTTTTTAAAATTCATCTTTCTTTTTTTTTTTTTTTTTTTTAAACATGATAAAAAGTAGGGACTATTTTTCTCATGCGGACTGTGATCTTTGGCCAATTTTGGTAATGGGCAAAGATTAAACAAATTTAAATTTCAGTTGCTAAGCTAAGTTACCCACAATCCATCAGTCAAAACACACAGAAGGGCAAATTGCAGTCCTCATGGACAGAGGAGAACGAATTGGAGGTGTCCAAGTATTAAAGGACAACTGTCACCTCAAACTCATTTTTAATTCATCTGAAAGTTTCTTTAGATGTCAGCAGAAACTAGAATAAAAAATAGCAAAAATGTTTAAACTTAATTTCATTGTTTAGTAAATAACCCCAATTATTTGTTATTTACGTGTGTGTGTGTGTATGTATATATTTATTTCCTTAAATGTATGGTGTTAGTTTTTCTGCAAAATGTTTGGCTCCATGGAATATTTATATTTTTATTAAAGGGACACTGTAGGCGCTTCAGCAAGTTGAAGTAGTCTGGGTGCTGTGACCCTTTTGCAGTTAGTGCTGCCATGTAAAACATTGCAGTTCCAGAGAACAGACAGCCACTAGAGGGCCTCCGGAATCCAAACTGACTTTTGGTCCATTATCTGACACTGGACGTCCTCACAGACCTTCAGCGTCCGATTTTCCCCCATAGTATAGTATTATATAATATAATGCTTTTCCATTGGGGAGGTCTAATGCGCGTAACTGATGTCGGCGGGGGAGGAGCATGGGCGGAGCCTGACCCAGCGCCAAGGAACATTGCCAAGGGGACATATAAATCCTATAGTGCCAGGAAAATGACTTTGTTTTCCTCACACTATAGGATCCCTTTAATTCAATGTTTATGTGCCAAAAATAAGTTCAACCCGTCATGCTGTAGATCTTATGGCGATGTTATGGAGCATTAGCTTAAAGGAACACTACAGGGTCAGGAAAACAAACATGCCCCTCCGTCCCCCCACTTTAAAAGATAATAAAACCTACCTTATTGCCTGTGGTGCATGGGCCCGTCGGCGTCCACCTCTGATCTTTCTCATTGCTGACATCATCAGAATGTATAAATTCAGCCAATCTAGTGCTTTTCCATAGGGAAAACATTGGATTTGCTGAAATCGGCAGGAAGGTGGGTAGGGGCGGGGCCAAACGCAGATGTGGCCAATCAGCACCTCCTCATAGAGATGCATTGAATCAATGCAGCTCTATGAGGAAAGTCCAGTGTCTCCATGCAGAGGGTCAGTTACACTGTGCAGCACTGCCTCAGGAAGCACCTCCAGTAGCCATCGGAGGAGTGGCCACTGGAGGTGTCCTTCGGAGGCAATGTTTACATTAAAATGCCTGCAGGGAATGATTATACTCACCAGAACAACTACATTAAGCTGTAACTATAATTCCCTTTAATGTCAATAATATAGATATCTTTATGTTATTACATTGGTGAATTTTATTTATGTAAACAATCTTAAAGGAACATGGTGTCAGGAATACAAACATTTAGGATACCGGCCCCACTCTGATTGCATGGGAAAGCTGTTTTTACTCACATGCTGTGGCTGGCCCCACCTCCATGGCTGAGATCAATCTTGATGATCTCAGCCAATCCGATGCTTTCCCATAGAAAATCATTGGGAGGCTACTGTGCATAGGCAACAAAATGCAGCGCTGTACCAATCAACTTTTAATAGAGATTCATTGAACCAATGCATCTCTCTGGGGACGTTCAGTGATTCCATGCAGAGGGGGGAGATTCTGAATGCTAGTTGACTAAGATGTACCTTTAGTGGCAGTCTGAGTGACTAGCACGAGAGGTGTTTCTAGACAGTTTTTGGGTTGTTTTTTTCCGAACAAGCTACTTTTACAGTCCTTAGCCTGCAGGAACAGGTTATAGACACCAGAACCACTACATTAAAGGGACATGATAGACACCCAGAGCGCTTCAGCTAATTGAAGTGGTCTGGGTGCAGTGTCCCATTACCCTTAACACGGAGCATGTAATATGCTAGGGTTAACTCCTCCTCTAGTGGCTTTCTCCCAAACAGCCTCTAAAGGGGCTTTCGGGTCTTAAGCCGACTTTTGGTGCCTAAATAACACGTTATGCATGAGGACTTTCAGCGTCACTGAAATCCACATAGGAAAGCACTGAACCGCTGGACCTAGGTAAGTGACAGAAGGGGTTTTTAACCCCTTCTGCAACACAAGTTTGTTTTCCTGGCACTGTAGTTTCCTTTGAAGCTGTAGTGGTTCTGGTGACAATAGTGTCCCTTGAAAAACACAACTTTCCACTTGCTGTGAAATCATATTTTATTTATTATTACAACATGGTTGTTGTTTGAACAATTAAGTAAATTAAAATGAAATTTCTATTAGAGGATTTATTGAGATTAACATTCATATATCCATTTATTTGTGAAACAAGTAAAGCTATTAATTCATATGATTTAAAATAATTGTAAGTGCATTTTTCGTGCACAATGCTTAATTTTATAAACAAATTTCTCTTTAAACAGTGTAAGCAAAATAATTACCGTTTTTTTAAATGTCAAGTACTAAAAATGACTGCTAAAATGTGGGCCGGAAATCTAAAGAATGGTAGAACGGTCCTAATCTGCATGTTTTTAGAGGTGCTTTTTTTCCTCTGCCATACATGTAGTTATGATATATTTGTTCAGATGAAAATTGATGAAATCTGTAAAGAGAATCGTCACTTTTTTTTTTTTCCTTTGCACATCTTTATTAATGTATAAAACTGCATTACCTTTGAAGTGGGCCATTCATTATTGTCTTGTTTGTAGTTCTGGCCTACGGAGCCACAGGAGCTGGGAAGACGCACACGATGCTTGGCACTGCTGGTCAGCCTGGAGTCATGTACCTTACAATGATGGATTTGTACAATCGGATTGAAATTGTGAAAGAAGAAAAGCTGTGTGATGTTGCTCTTTCCTACCTAGAGGTTTGTTACTCACAAAATCTCACGGTCTGTCTCTGAATCTGGTTTTGTTGAGTGTATGCATCTCTGTAGCTATATAACATATACCATTTTATAGGACGTACTGCCATTTCTTATAAGTGTGGGAGCACAAACCTTTTTACTTTTGTAACCCCTTTATTTGTACTTTAGTTATGACTTGGGCTATATCACAAATTGTGCCTGTCCCCTTTTGTGTGGGTCTGTATGTCGACCACATTTGACTGTTCAAGTTATGTCTTTGATGTCCAAAAAATGAGCCAGACAGAAATCTTCCCTTTATAATCGGGTCTTTTCTCCGTTCCTGTAAGAACAGCATGGATCCTCTTTATAGACATAATCCACAATAAAGCTTCCATTGGTATTTTACATCAAAATCTCTTCTTTACTATTCAATACATTTTCACTTGCGTTAGTTGAGTTTACATTTTTTTATTAGCACAAATGGCACTTTGTTACAGTGCTAAAGAAGAATGCAATACTTATCTAAAATCCTTCACAAGCTATTTTTCATTTTAAACTTTATTTTAATCTTTACTGATTAATTTTCAAAGATGTGTGTAATACGTCTGCTTCCATAAAGAATTACTGTGAACTCGTTACCGGATTTCTGAATCAATTTCCTCTGAAAGTGTACACTTTGTACATATGACGACTCTTCCATATCACTTTGTGTATGCTGGTATCAACTAATATACCAATGTATGTGGTGTCATTTAGATCACTTGTCTACCTTAATCTAATGCTGGGCTGAACACTGTCTTCTCCTTGTGTTCCAATATTCATATTTTCAGAGCAATAAGTATGTTCTGAAAATACTAAAGCAGGACTTCTAAACCTTGATTGTCACATTATTTTTCTCCCTAATAGGTGTACAATGAACAAATTCGTGATCTTCTGGCAAATTCTGGACCCTTAGCTGTACGAGAAGATGCTCAGAAAGGGGTTGTTGTGCAAGGATTAACACTGCATCAGGTAGGTTTACAAATCTTCTGGGTAATCCTCTAATTTTACAACCATCTAAAGCAGCAGCATAATTTGTCTACAAAACATCCCTGTTTCCATCAGTGTTCTATCCCATTTCCTAAAGTTCCACTCGCCTACTAGCCATTGGTAAATGTACCTACAGCTCTGGCAAGTTCACAATGTACCTCCACTGCCTGTGGATTTTTTTTTTTGTACTGTTTCAAATTAGCAGCTTATTACTAGATTTGCAGGTGATATGCCAGAAAAGACAGAGGATTGTAGAGTTCCATGCTTTCATTATAATATAAGTAGCTCTGGATTCTTAAACCCAGCTCCTCCTGTCCGTCCTCCCCGTCCCCCCAGTCACAGTGACCATGCGTGATGGCAAATGAGGTAGGCGTGCAGGAATACTAAAAACAATACAAATTTTAGTGATGTTGGGGGAATACTATAGCGTTAGAAAAATAAAACATGTATTCCTAATGCTATAGTGTAGTACTAACTGTTTGGGTTACCCCTATACACAAACCTGTTGGTTTGCCATGCTGATCTCCATCCTGCTAGCATGTCTCCCTTGCTGAGATCTTCAATCTTGATGATCTCAGCCAATCCACTGGGAATCATCGAGAGGTTACTGTGCATGCATGGCAAATAGCTGTGCTGCGCCAATCAGCATCTCCTCATAGACATGCACTGAATGAATGAGTCACTATGGGGGCATTCTGCGTCTCCATGCAGTGCGAGCGATTGCAGGACCTCATCCAGGAAGTCATTCTTGTCTGTCCAAACGACAGCTAGGAATTATTTTGAGAGGTTTTTAACTGTGTGATGTTTTGTGTAGTGACTGATTTTTAGACCAAGCTAATATCACCGTTTGTCATTTCCCAGCACCGGGACTGTTATTGTCTTTTGTATTGCAATTAGGATATATATGAAAATATCCTAAACTAGGTTTATCAAGGTGACAGATGTACTTGAATTGTCCTTTTACTTTTTCCCTCCTTGTGGAGATGAGATGTCCACATGTTATATATGAAATAAAATTCTACTGTTCCTATTTTATAGCTGATTTTGTCACAATATCACCATTTATAAATCTTCTATGTGAATTTTTAAAATTTGTTTTGCAGCCAAAGTCAGCGGAGGAAATCCTTCAGTTGCTGGATTATGGGAACAAAAATAGGAGTCAGCATCCAACAGATGTTAATGCATCCTCGTCACGATCACATGCTGTCTTACAGGTAAAAAAATTAAATAATTAAATATTGCTAATAATGTTACTGTTATGCCCTTAAAAGTAACTAGCTGTATTTGTAGACGAAGGCTACACCAATAAGATATCTTTTAAACATTTTTTGAATATCTTACTGATTAATTAGTTATGTGCAACACACTGCTTTTTTTGTCTAAAGC
Source organism: Pelobates fuscus (assembly GCF_036172605.1). Lineage (NCBI taxonomy): Eukaryota > Metazoa > Chordata > Amphibia > Anura > Pelobatidae > Pelobates > Pelobates fuscus. The sequence continues at coordinate 132,390,986 of NC_086328.1, forward strand.
AGGGGTTCTCAACCCAGTCCTCAGGACCCCCTACCAGTCCAAGATTTGGGGATTACCTGGGTGTGTCTGAGGTGTTTAGAAAAAGGGGAAAAAAACACCTTAGACTCTAAGGTGTTTTTTTTGTTTTTTTTTTCTTTTTCTAAACACCTTAGACACACCCAGGTAATCCCTAAACCCTGGACTGGTAGGGGGTCCTTGAGGACAAGGTTGAGAACCCCTGGTCTAAAGTTTCACCTTCAGGGCTTTGCACCTGTTTAATGCTGCATTGAAGCTCCTAGTAATTAACTCTTATACTTTCAATATTCCGATAATTTAAAGGGACACTATAGTCACCAGATCAACTACAGCTTTATGTGGTTGTTCTGGTGTCTATGGCCTGTCCCTGCTGTCTTTTCAATGTAAACATTGCCTTTTCATTAAAAAAAGGCAGCGTTTACATTACTGCCTAGTAACACCTTTAGTGGCAGTCACCATAGAAACATGTTTTTACAGTAGTGCATCAATCTGGGTTTACTAACTACTCTATATGCTCACTTACATGTATTTAATTTCTTCAAGTGAAACCTTTTGTGTCTGGACCTAGTGTTCATGAGCGGGTCCTTAATGGAGCTTTCAGTAGGAATTTATGAAAGATGTACATATCTTACATGCCCCTGGACCACATTTAACACCATCATCCTTTGCAAGGAGTTTGTACCATGGCTCCTGCATGGAGTCTCCCTTTAATATTTTGATTTACTCTGCATATGTTTGAGGATGTTGTAAATGTCGGTAAAATGTATTAAATGTTGCCATATATTCTGTCCGTCTACCAGATTTACTTAAGGCAGCAAGACAAAACCGCAAGCATAAATCAAAATGTTCGGTTAGCCAAAATGTCTTTAATCGATTTGGCCGGTTCAGAACGAGCCAGTGCTACAAACGCCAAGGGTGCACGTTTGCGTGAAGGTACGAACATCAATCGCTCATTGTTGGCTCTTGGAAACGTCATCAATGCTCTAACAGATCCAAAGGTAAGTAGTATAAATGTTAACAATGTACTTGCCTATCTGTTGCAAGAAGTCAGTTTTTGACTCCTAAGCTAAAATATGGTCTCTCCCCCCAGCTATATTCCTCGATGAGCTGTCTAAGGATTCTGTACAAATGTATGTTTACTCGGTGGGGTTATGTAGTGGTTATAGTGCTGTGAAAGTCCCTTTCAAAAGTGTGTAGAGCCCTCTTTCCCAAGTTTTACACTTCTAAGGGGACTGATAGGTTAGCACAACTGATAATTTAAAGGGACACTAAAGTAGCCCAAATAACTAGGTTAGCACAACTGATAATTTAAAGGGACACTAAAGTAGCCCAAATAACGTTTGTTTAAAAAAGCAGTTTTAATGTACATATAATGGCCCTGCAGTCTCACTACACAATTCTCTGCTAATTAGGAGTTACATCACTTTGTTTATACAGCCCTAGCCACACCTCCCTGCATGTGACTTGCACAGCCCTCCTAAACACATCCTGTAAAGCGTCATCTAATGTTTACCCACTTCTTTATTGTAAATTCTGTTAAATTAGAATCTCTTATCTCTAGCTCTATTAATTGCTTGATAGATCCTCCTGTATGCGATTAAAGCTTAATTTACATACTAAGAGAGAATTTTTTTAAAGTAAAATAACAATGGAGAAACCATTTCAAACCATTTTTTTTTCATGCAGGCTGTGTCAGTCACAGCCAGGGAAGGTGTAACTAGGGCTGCCTGTACAGAAACACAAGTATTTTAACTCCTAAATGGCAGAGGATTGAGCAGTGAGACTTCAGGGGTGTGATCTAGACACCAAAGCTGCTTCATTAAGTTAAAGTTGTTTTGGTGCCTATATTGTCCCTTTAATCATAGGACACTCTTTGTATTTCCATTACCAGATCATGAAAAAGGCCAGGGAGACTTAGCTCCTACACTTTTTCTGCTGAAATGTAACATATTCCAGATCCTTAATAACAGTGGTCTCGGCAGGGTTTTTTTTTTTTCTTTTTTTCATCACATTTGTTATATTAAATTTGTCTAATATTCTTTGTGGATGTTGCTTCATATAATTATAAAGTCTACATAATTTCACCTAACTGTGGTTGTAACTTTTATAATAAACTTTCCCAGGTACTTGCCTGATGCATTAATAGCATTATTCAGTGGATTTGTGAAAGGTTCATTTGGAATAACACATTTTGAGGAGGTATCAGTCTGTGGGTCATATAACCGTTTATAAGAAATGGCTTCGCTGTAAACAATAACATATTGACAATGTGTTAACACTGCCAAATTGCTTGTACATGTAATCATTACAATGGTGTGTGTCTATGTATATATGTACGTACGTATGAATATATATATATATATATGTGTGTGTGTTTATATGTTTATTCCTAAATAAAAATGCCTGCATGTACTTTTTACAGTCCATGACAATCAATTCCACAATGTCTAGTGGCGTTGCACTATGCCATATTAACAGAGTCTATATTGATTTAGATGTGATTATCGGCGGCCTAGCACTATGCCATATGAACAGAGTCTACATTGATTTAGATGTGATTATTGGTGGCTTAGCACTATGCCATATGAACAGAGTCTACATTGATTTAGATGTGATTATTGGTGCCCTAGCACTATGCCATATGAACAGAATCTACATTGATTTAGATGGGATTATTGGCGGCCTAGCACTATGCCATATTAACAGAGTCTACATTGATTTAGATGGGATTATTGGCGGCTTAGCACTATGCCATATGAATAGAGTCTACATTGATTTAGATGTGATTATTGGCGCCCTAGCACTATGCCATATTAACAGTCTATATTGATTTAGATGTGATTATCGGCGGCCTAGCACTATGCCATATGAACAGAGTCTACATTTATTTAGATGTGATTATTGGCGCCCTAGCACTATGCCATATGAACAGAGTCTACATTGATTTAGATGTGATTATTGGCGCCCTAGCACTATGCCATATGAATAGAGTCTATATTGATTTAGATGCTATTATTGGCGCCCTAGCACTATGCCATATTAACAGTCTACATTGATTTAGATGTGATTATTGGCGCCCTAGCACTATGCCATATGAACAGTGTCTATATTGATTTTTTTTGATTGGGTAACTAAAATTATAGATCAGGGTGGTGCAGTAGACATTGCTTACCTAGATTTCAGTAAGGCTTTTGACACTGTTGCACATAGAAGGCTTATCAATAAACTACAATCTTTAAGTTTGGATTCCAATATTGTTGAATGGGTAAGGCAGTGGCTGAGTGACAGGCAACAGAGGGTTGTAGTCAATGGAGTATATTCGAAGCTTGGGCTTGTTACCAGTGGGGTACCTCAGGGATCTGTACTTGGACCCATTCTCTTTAATATTTTTATTAGTGATATTGCAGAAGGTCTTGATGGTAAGGTGCGTCTTTTTGCGGATGATACTAAGATATGTAACAGGGTTGATGTTCCAGGAGGGATAAGCCAAATGGAAAATGATTTAGGTAAACTAGAAAAATGGTCAGAGTTGTGGCAACTGACATTTAATGTGGATAAGTGCAAGATAATGCATCTTGGACGTCAAAACCCAAGGGCAGAGTACAGAATATTTGATAGAGTCCTAACCTCAACATCTGAGGAAAGGGATTTAGGGGTGATTATTTCTGATGACTTAAAGGTAGGCAGACAATGTAATAGAGCAGCAGGAAATGCTAGCAGAATGCTTGGTTGTATAGGGAGAGGTATTAGCAGTAGAAAGAGGGAAGTGCTCATGCCATTGTACAGAACACTGGTGAGACCTCACTTGGAGTACTGTACACAGTACTGGAGACCCTATCTTCAAAAGGATATTGATACCTTAGAGAGAGTTCAAAGAAGGGCTACTAAACTGGTTCATGGATTGCAGGATAAAACTTACCAGGAAAGGTTAAAGGATCTTAACATGTATAGCTTGGAGGAAAGACGAGACAGGGGGGATATGATAGAAACATTTAAATACATAAAGGGAATCAACACAGTAAAGGAGGAGACTATATTTAAACGAAGAAAAACTACCACAACAAGAGGACATAGTCTTAAATTAGAGGGACAAAGGTTTAAAAATATCAGGAAGTATTACTTTACTGAGAGGGTAGTGGATGCATGGAATAGCCTTCCAGCTGAAGTGGTAGAGGTTAACACAGTAAAGGAGTTTAAGCATGCGTGGGATAGGCATAAGGCTATCCTAACTATAAGATAAGCCCAGGGACTAATGAAAGTATTTAGAAAACTGGGCAGACTAGATGGGCCGAATGGTTCTTATTTGCCGTCACATTCTATGTTTCTATGTAGATGTGATTATTGGCGCCCTAGCACTATGCCATATTAACAGTCTACTAAAGTAAGTATTATCCACTTATAGATGGCTAAAGGGTTCCTGTTTAAATCTCTACACAAAAGTGTATTAAAAATGCTCTTTGATTACGTGTAGTTCACATAATTGCATTTTTATTTTGTTTTATTGCTTCTCGGGTAGCGATTAGACTGTACACCAGTAATATCATGTATTGCTAATATTTAACACAGGTTCTTAATAATATTGGATCCGCATTGCAATATGCAAATCTGGCTGTGCTTAATCTGAAATATTTTCAACTCGCGTGCCAGATGTTATTTAGTATAATGCTCAGTCAGGCTGGGAGCTGCCAAAGAGCAGGCAACACTGTGCTATGCTATACCATACAATTATCGATGCATGCAGAAGGAGACCGTAATTATTTCATTAAGTCTTCATAGATTTTTTTGTTTTGGAAACAGTAGCACTGTTTTACCTAATTGTTATACATTTATGATACTTTATCTACTTTTAAGCGTTTAGGCGGCTGTCTCGATTTATAATAATTATCTATCTTGTATTGATGATTCAAGTTGTTCATGTGTTTACGTCTTGTTTTATTATCACACCTGCTCTTTCAGATCAATGTTTATTGATGCTTTTAATCAACACTTGCATTTATGTCTTACTATAAGTTATATTAATAGTTGTGTATATACGCACAGGGTTTACAGGGAACCCTCTCACTATTAATGTTTCTACTACCGATGATCCGTGTTTTGCACAAATATATTCTGGGAGGTTATTTTGCTGCCCTGGATTTAGCCCGATTTTGTAGTCATGTCAGCAGTTGTGCAGTAGGCTTCATATTGTTACTGATACAATGTCGCAATGTTGTTTTACCCACTTTGTTGCCATTTTGTTTTTGTTTTTTTTAGTATAGTCAAAACAGAAAATATATAAATGAGAAAAGGGAAGTGTGTACACAAAACGCACGTCTCCAAATGCTTATCACAGGAAAGCATTGAATTCAAGACATGAGTTTTACTTGGTTGTTTCAAAGGAAGCGCCTGTAGTAACCATCTAGAGTTGATGCTCTAAGCCAATCCGTTGCTTTCCATTCATGAAAAAGGTATCTTTTTATGAATAGGGAGCTAGTGATTGGTTTAGAGCATGAGCTTATCGCTCTAAGCCAATCCGGGACATTCCTGCCTGGCAGCAGGCAGCGGTTCCTGAATTAGAATTCGAGAAAGTGGATGTGGACAGTTAAGGGAAGAAAGGCACTGGAGAGTCACCATAGGGGTTATTCCATTTGTGAAGGTAAGCAAGCACCAGGGGACTCCTGGCACCATAACTGCATTTTGATGAAGTTGTTATATTGCCAGAGTGTTTCTATAAGTCTATATTTTACTGCCTTTAGCAGCATGTAGCTTTTGAGTACTTGCACAGAACCAATTGTATTCTTCAGGCTCTGCCAATGCATTTTTGCACAATCTGCTTCTGATATGGTGGGCTCTGTTCAGTGCGCGCCATCCGGCTTACTAACTTGGCTTGTCTAGTATGTCTGCTACGCTGAGTAATTTTATAGCTGGCAATTCAATCTGCATGTTTCAGAAGCGTATAGCAAGTACAATCTCCTAGAGGGATTGATTTGAAATGATCTGTAAACAATATTTCTCTTGTGAGCGTTCCTTTCTGTGACTGCGGTTAGAATGCAATTTGCCTTTTTGGATGTCAAAGGGATTTCCCTTCAGTATTTGGCATAAACACAAATTTATATTTAAAACGTACCTTCCATTAAATGTGCTATTTCTCGTAGAGCATAAAGTCTTGCCTAAATATTGGGCTAACCAAATTCCCAGTAAATTTGCTACTGCAACCGTATACTGATATATATATATAGTTTTTATTGATTGCTTTTATACACTGGCATATACATAATCCTCTTTCATTTCTCCCAAGAGTAATGGTCGTTGTAAGCTCAGTCTTAGTGTTATTCACCAATATCACAATTGACGGAAATTCAAAGTGAATTTGAAAGCGGAGGCCAAAATAGCCAGTTTAGAAATATGTATTTATTTATTTACTAAATATTTTACCAGGAAGGATACATTGAGATTCCTCTCATTTTCAAGATTGTCCTGGGTCTCCAAGTCAATTAAATTTGAAATCCAGGCAATTCTCACTTAAGTGATTTAATAACCCTGCTAGTGATCAGGATTTGGTGTTAAAGCTGTTGGTGTAAGGGATATTTAAACCAGGGCTCGATAAATCTTAGGCGCCAGGTCGCCATTGCGACTAGAAATTTTGCCCTAGCACCTGGGATTTAAAGCCCTTTAGCTAACGGCAGGATGGGGGAACAATGGAGCCGGCCGGTCGCCCTGAGGAGCGTGGAGCCCTGGGGGAGTTTTGCTGTGGTCGGCTGGGGCAGTGTGCGAGGGAGCAGTGATCTTCAAGCGTCATTCCGGCCTCCGGCATCACTACAGAGGGCAGAGAGGACCCGCTTGAAGATCACAGCTCCCTCGCACAATGAGCGAGTAGCCCCACTGGACCCCAGGGAAAGTCCATTTAGCTCTCCCAAAGGTTGGCAGGCTGGGTGGATTCAAATTAAAATAGAAAATATGTGTGTGTGTGTGTCTCTCTCACTGTCGGTGTGTGTGTGTCTCTCTCACTGTCGGTGTGTGTGTGTCTCTCTCACTGTCGGTGTGTGTGTCTCTCTCTCACTGTCGGTGTGTGTGTGTCTCTCTCTCACTGTCGGTGTGTGTGTGTCTCTCTCTCACTGTCGGTGTGTGTGTGTCTCTCTCTCACTGTCGGTGTGTGTGTGTCTCTCTCTCACTGTCGGTGTGTGTGTGTCTCTCTCTCACTGTCGGTGTGTGTGTGTGTCTCTCTCTCACTGTCGGTGTGTGTGTGTGTCTCTCTCTCACTGTCGGTGTGTGTGTGTGTCTCTCTCTCACTGTCGGTGTGTGTCTCTCTCTCTCACTGTCGGTGTGTGTCTCTCTCTCTCACTGTCGGTGTGTGTCTCTCTCTCTCACTGTCGGTGTGTGTCTCTCTCTCTCACTGTCGGTGTGTGTCTCTCTCTCTCACTGTCGGTGTGTGTGTCTCTCTCTCACTGTCGGTGTGTGTGTCTCTCTCTCACTGTCGGTGTGTGTGTCTCTCTCTCACTGTCGGTGTGTGTGTCTCTCTCTCACTGTCGGTGTGTGTGTCTCTCTCTCACTGTCGGTGTGTGTGTCTCTCTCTCACTGTCGGTGTGTGTGTCTCTCTCTCACTGTCGGTGTGTGTGTCTCTCTCTCACTGTCGGTGTGTGTGTCTCTCTCTCACTGTCGGTGTGTGTGTCTCTCTCTCACTGTCGGTGTGTGTGTCTCTCTCTCACTGTCGGTGTGTGTGTGTCTCTCTCTCACTGTCGGTGTGTGTGTCTCTCTCTCACTGTCGGTGTGTGTGTCTCTCTCTCTCACTGTCGGTTTGTGTGTCTCTCTCTCTCACTGTCGGTTTGTGTGTCTCTCTCTCTCACTGTCGGTTTGTGTGTCTCTCTCTCTCACTGTCGGTGTGTGTGTCTCTCTCTCTCACTGTCGGTGTGTGTGTCTCTCTCTCACTGTCGGTGTGTGTGTGTCTCTCTCTCACTGTCGGTGTGTGTGTGTCTCTCTCTCACTGTCGGTGTGTGTGTGTCTCTCTCTCACTGTCGGTGTGTGTGTGTCTCTCTCTCACTGTCGGTGTGTGTGTGTCTCTCTCTCACTGTCGGTGTGTGTGTGTCTCTCTCTCACTGTCGGTGTGTGTGTGTCTCTCTCTCACTGTCGGTGTGTGTGTGTGTGTCTCTCTCTCACTGTCGGTGTGTGTGTGTGTGTGTCTCTCTCTCACTGTCGGTGTGTGTGTGTCTCTCTCTCACTGTCGGTGTGTGTGTGTCTCTCTCTCACTGTCGGTGTGTGTGTGTGTGTCTCTCTCTCACTGTCGGTGTGTGTGTGTGTGTCTCTCTCTCACTGTCGGTGTGTGTGTGTGTGTCTCTCACTCACTGTCGGTGTGTGTGTGTGTCTCTCTCTCACTGTCGGTGTGTGTGTGTGTCTCTCTCTCACTGTCGGTGTGTGTGTCTCTCTCTCACTGTCGGTGGGTGTGTGTGTCTCTCTCTCACTGTCGGTGTGTGTGTGTGTCTCTCTCTCACTGTCGGTGTGTGTGTGTGTCTCTCTCTCACTGTCGGTGTGTGTGTGTGTCTCTCTCTCTCACTGTCGGTGTGTGTGTGTGTCTCTCTCTCTCACTGTCGGTGTGTGTGTGTGTCTCTCTCTCTCACTGTCGGTGTGTGTGTGTGTCTCTCTCTCTCACTGTCGGTGTGTGTGTGTGTCTCTCTCTCTCACTGTCGGTGTGTGTGTGTGTCTCTCTCTCTCACTGTCGGTGTGTGTGTGTGTCTCTCTCTCTCACTGTCGGTGTGTGTGTGTGTGTCTCTCTCTCACTGTCGGTGTGTGTGTGTGTGTCTCTCTCTCACTGTCGGTGTGTGTGTGTGTCTCTCTCTCTCACTGTCGGTGTGTGTGTGTGTCTCTCTCTCACTGTCGGTGTGTGTGTGTGCGCGCGTCTGTCAGTGTGTTTCTCAGTGTTAGAGAGTGTGCCTTCTTGTGTCTGTTTAGGTACCTGCACCCCTCCGATCACAAGAGAGGTGTTTTTACTCACATTCTTTCCCACGCCATGCCAGTTTTCCACGGCTTGTCCTGCCTTTGTGGATGAGATCTTAAGATCTCCGCTAAACCAATGCTTTCCCATAGGAAAGCATTGGGAGGATATTGCGGATGTTTTTTTATATGTAACATTCAGCACTTCCATACAGAGCTTGGAGACGCTGAACAAAGGTACTGTGCATCACTGACCCAGGACTCTCTAGTGGCGTCTGAGGGACTGTCACTAGAGGTGTTTCTAGGCAGCAACGTAAAAGGCTACAGGGACAGGCTATAGGCCCCAGAACAACTACATTAAGCTGTAGAGGTTCTGGTGACTATAGTGTCCCTTTAAGAATTGTATATTTCTCGTAAGTTTAAACTTCGCTAGTTTAAAAAAAAAAACTGTCTCCTAGATTCCAAATACATTTGTCAAGCCCCGATTTAAATTATAGCTTTCATTACTCTCAGCTCTGCTAAAAATCCTTGGCATCATTACATTTGGCAATGCCAAGTGGAGTTGGACATGTATGTTGTTGTAGGGATGAAGCACTAAGCATGTTGGGGTAAGCATGTACAAGAGAAGAAAATATATTTTTGAAGGAGGAAGAACACTTTTTCTTCTTCTTCTTGTCTACTTGTCAAATACTATCTATCTCCAAGTTTGGAACATTGATTTTGAGTTCCTAGTACTCCCCTATAACAACCACCAGTACTGTATTCTGACCGATATATTCTCACTAATAAGCAAATTCCATTTTTCTTAGATCTCCAATTACTGCCAACTACCTTTTGGCAGTTCTATTTGTTTTCACAAACCCACATGCACTTATTCCACCTTTCAGGACCAATATAAAGCTATCTTCTTATTCTACTGCACAGTAAGTAAAACAGACTATTATTCATTGTAACTGGAACAATGGGTTCATGAGGACGCTACTCGAAGTAGCTTGCAATCTTGGGAGTTATTCACTAAATAGCAAGTTACCATACTATTGTAAAAGACAAAACAAAACAAAACCAGTTCAGCTGCTTTACAATTTTGTTATTATGGTTTCTATTTTTCCACCACCTGGTCGATTCTCAATTTATTGAATAATCTTGTTTAGTCAGGACATGTGATTTAGTTCCACAGAAATAAAATGTTTACTACAGGCACATATTTCGTATGAGCAAATTTAGTTCATATAAGGGTCTTCTTCCAGGCTGAAATAATGGCATCTCTGGAAACGATATAAATCACATTATTTAAATTCTTTCCCAAGAGTTGTCATTAATTCAGAGTTCCTTTAGAGATGGAGAAATCACAGGACCAGACATCACATGCTCCTAAACATTTTACTCTCAATCTACTCACGTAGTTCCTAGGTATATGTAAAAGGATTCAGACTCAGGGCAGTCGTATAGTGCACCCAGGCAGATTTACTCTGACTGCAATTCCTGTTGATTCTCTTTAGATTGACTTATCCACCAAGCTTGTAAAAGTATTTGTGGCTGTAATGTTTACCCACACATCATCATTTAGTTACATTTCCCTGTAATGCAACCTGTTAGATACTCGCAACCATTTACATACATTGACCCAGCCACACACACCACATTCACACCCTCACTGAATTATATAGAATTGAAAAGCCAGCCATTTTCACCTACCCCTAGCCACACTAATTCACAGCATATCCAAAATCCACCTTTCTGTTCACAAACTCTTCCCCCAGCTAGTCACCTACACTTACCAACCCTCTCAGTCACATCACTTCCTGCCTCAAACAAACTATACCTCTCCACAAACACATACAAATTCACCTACCCACCCATCAAATATTTTATATATATTTAGATCACGTACATGAGTTTTATACAGGCCCTCATACGCACATTACACACAAACTGCATATGCATACATTTGTAAGAAATCTGCACCTTTAGACTGGCTTAAAGGATCACTATAGTGTCAGGAAAACAAACTTGTTTTCCTGACACTATAGCATCCTTAGGACCCCCTCCCGCTGGGCTGAAGGGGTTAAAACCCCTTCAGCTACTTACTTTTATCCAGCGCCGTGCTCCCTTGGCGCTGGTGACCTCTCCTCCCCCGCCGACGTCCGCTGCCGTGTGAAGCAGAATGCGCATGCATGGCAAGAGCTGCGCGCGCATTCAAACGGTCCATTGGAAAGCACCCGCTGACTGACACCCGCTGACTGACACCCGCTGACTGACACCCGCTGACTGACACCCGCTGACTGACACCCGCTGACTGACACCCGCTGACTGACACCCGCTGACTGACACCCGCTGACTGACACCCGCTGACTGACACCCGCTGACTGACACCCGCTGACTGACACCCGCTCGTGGACACCCGCTCGTGGACACCCGCTCGTGGACACCCGCTCGTGGACACCCGCTCGTGGACACCCGCTCGTGGACACCCGCTCGTGGACACCCGCTCGTGGACACCCGCTCGTGGACACCCGCTCGTGGACACCCGCTCGTGGACACCCGCTCGTGGACACCCGCATTTACTGACACCCGCATTTACTGACACCCACATTTACTGACACCCACATTTACTGACACCCACATTTACTGACACCCACATTTACTGACACCCACATTTACTGACACCCACATTTACTGACACCCACATTTACTGACACCCACATTTACTGACACCCACATTTACTGACACCCACATTTACTGACACCCACTCGTGGGCAGCCACATTTACTGACACCCACTCGTGGGCAGCCACATTTACTGACACCCACTCGTGGGCAGCCACATTTACTGACACCCACTCGTGGGCAGCCACATTTACTGACACCCACTCGTGGGCAGCCACATTTACTGACACCCACTCGTGGGCAGCCACATTTACTGACACTCATTGACTGGCACACACTCACTGACACTCATTGACTGGCACACACTCACTGACACTCATTGACTGGCACACACTCACTGACACTCATTGACTGGCACACACTCACTGACACTCATTGACTGGCACACACTCACTGACACTCATTGACTGGCACACACTCACTGACACTCATTGACTGGCACACACTCACTGACACTCATTGACTGGCACACACTCACTGACACGCACACACTCACTGATACTGTCAAACTTACACACCTAATCTCACACACTCACAAGTTATTATTCATGTTAGATTTAGTCCCCACAGCCTCCCTACTTATGGGGAAGCTGGAGTGGATCCTTTCCTTGAGGTGTGGCTGCTGTGATCCTGTAATCTTCAAGCTCTACTCACTCTGCCCCCTCGCGCACTGATTAGTAATGCTGGAAAGACGTCCTGTCCCGGCTCCTGGTATTACAGCAGGCTACATAAGGGAGCAGAGCTCGAATATTACAGCTCCCTCACCAGCTGGCTGCTTCCATACCTTCATTCCATACCTCCCTAAGCTAGCTGGACGCCTATATACGGAATGTGCTGACAGACACCTAGGTGCCAGACCAAATTTCCTAGTCACCTTGGCGACCTGAGCCCTGGGTTAAACATTACTAGGGAACATATTTACATAAACGGTTGAGGACTGTTACCTATAATGACTTCTAAAAGGAGTGGTGTGCATAAAAAGATAATGGAAAGGGAAGAACAATGTATTCATAAAGGATACTAAAACTTCCTGCATCGAAATATCAGTAACTCTTGGCTCACCCCTCGGCTTGGCTCACCAGTGACCAGCAGGGCCTAAACCACCTGCTCTAAAGCCTAACCCTCAAGCTTTACAATAAATTGATCAACACTTTCTATACATTGTGATTGTGCAGAGATGTTTTCATATAACGCATGCATTGTGATTGCGCAGAGATGTTTTCATATAACGCATGCATTGCGATTGTGCAGAGATGTTTTCATATAACGCATGCATTGCGATTGTGCAGAGATGTTTTCATATAACGCATGCATTGTGATTGCGCAGAGATGTTTTTATATAACGCATACTTTGTGTTGCTGTAGTCTCCAGTTTATTGTGATCGTGAAAGTGCTTGATAACTTGGAAAGAATTGCAGTCACGCATGTAATTCATTATTAAGTGTCCCCCAAGGAGAGGCCTCCGCTTCTGAATATAATTCATCAACTCCCTTACAATGTGGCAATTAAAGAATGTGTCATATTTCTATCTCACTAGTCACTGTTTTATACACTTTTTATGAAGTAATAATCTTTTACAACTTCCTTACTTATTATTAAGCTCATGTTTAAAGAGCTGGACGCCTAAAACTGAAATGGCAAGAGTTTGAGTAATTCTTCTGCATGGAGTAAATTATATGGCAAAATATCCAAGGTTACTCTCTGAATGTTTTTAAGAATCAAAACAAGGGGGCGTGGCTACGACTTGAATGGCCCCAGTCGCAGATTAGGTGAGCTCCTACGGTGACAGCGATAATTAGCGTGATTCCACACAAAAATAATATGCGGGAAGCTTACCCGGCACAATACCACCGGTACCAACGTGATGACAAGTAAAGCACCTCAGAAAATGAGGCTGAAACCCACTGCCATACAAGTTTCGGCCCTGTCTCCGCCAAGCACGCAACCACAAGATAGCGACAGGACGACACTCTCACCAGCCTGGAGCTCAGGACATGACGATGTAACCTCCATCTCTCTAAGAACTGCAGTTCCATCGGCAGAGAACAACATTAAAACACTATTAGAAGACCTCGAAACTATGCTGCGGGCTGGTTTCCAGAAGCTAGCCAGTGATATATAAATAAGCCTCCAAGCTATTGGAGAGCATACAGCCACCTAAAGGGCAAAGCCGAAGAAATTATAGAGACCCATAATACCTTGGCAGACGAATATACTGAATTTACAGCACATAGGATGGCTAAACTAAAAAAATTCCAGCTGCAGTACCGCGAGACCCCATAGTGAAAGTTCACTTCTATGGAGCTAAGGAAAAGATTATGCAAGCAGCACGAAATCCCAGCCGGCTGACAGGCAAGTTTGCAGGAGTTCAACTATTTGCGGATCTGTCTCCAGCTACGTTGGCAAAAAAGAGAGCCTTTGGCCCGATCACAAGAGCCTTGAGAGCTGCTCAAATTCCCTACAAGTGGGGGATCCCAACTTGCCTCATAATACACAAAAATGGAATGGACAGAACAGCATCATCACCCGAAGAAAGCCCCAAGCTACTTGCCCAGTGGAACATACACTTATCACGGTAGTAACTTACCGCAAGTGGTCCAGTGGCATCACTGCCACGTCTCACCGGAGACTGGCAGAAGGTCAATGTGGCAAAATAAAAACAAAAGGAACACTGCTAACTTGCTCACACTACCCATATAAATGGGTTAATGTCTTTAGGATGCGGTATGACCGTCCTGATACTTTCCCAGGAGAGGTATCAATGCTGATATATCATGCTGTCAATTGTGCTCACCTTCTCCTGTGGACAATCCATGATTATGAGAATGATATACAAGGATGCAATATCTGCTGGGGGGGGGGGGGGATGCTGTGGGGGGGAGGGAGACAGAGAATAACCAGCAACAACAACAAAAAAAGACCAATTACAATTAAAAGAAAGAAAGAAAAAAGGTTGAGTTTGCCTTGAAAGCATGGGCAGGTTCATTATCCTGACGTAACTTACTCAGAGGTACTCTCCAGATCCCAGTTCCCTTCCCCATAATATGTTGGCTGTCACCGGCGGGCTCGCCGTGTATCTGACCTTGTTTTATTGATTTATCAACCCATAGTTAAAACCCCCACAGGCTCTTTAACGAGCCGGTGTGGTGCACCTAGAAACACCGGAACTGTAATTTACTGTCCTCAGCCAGACAGACCCTACTGCTGTCTGGATCTCTCTGGCAAGTGTATATAGTTCATGATTTGTTAAATGAGATAGAGATATATATATATATATATATCTATCTATTTATAATTTTTTTTGTTTTTTTTATGTTGGTACATGATACAGCAAGGGTGCAGAAAACCTCTGTGATGAGGTAGAGGATACTGTATGCAACACAGGTCGGGCTCTTTTCGCCTCTCTTCTTAGGTTTGCATGGCATGGGCGGGTCGATGTGGGGAGCGAAGACTGGGTTGAAGCAAACACACATTGCTCTGCAATTTCTCCTCAAGTTAAAACATGGGTTTAAAAATATTCTCCATTAATGTTAAAGGCCTCAATTCTCCACATAAACGGAGGCTTGCTTTAAAGAAAGCCAAGCAATCCCAAGCCCAAATTATATTTTTCCAAGAATCTCATTTCACAAGGAATGGCAGACCTAAATGTAACTCTACCTCCTTTCCGGTAGATTGCCACTCTCTTGTTTCTCAAAAAAGAAAAGAGGAGTCTCCATACTTGTAAGCATGACATAGCTTTCTCGCATGTAGATAAAAAATGGCAGATTTCTTATACTACAATGCCATATTAATATTGCACCATACACTCTGGTCAATATATATGGACCACACTCAGATCAATCCAGTTTTCTCGACCATATCGTTCAAAGAGTGGATAAATGGAGGTTTGGCGAAGTGATAATGGGAGAGGACACAAACTTTATTCTGGATCACCAATTGGATAACTCGTCCAAACTGGGGGTTGCGGGCTCCACGACACCGCATAGGCAACATGTCTTTAAGCAGACAACTCGTACTCCCGGATACCGTTTCTTGATCCATGGCTCACTCATCACTAGGGTAGACAGCGAAATAGGTTTGATATCGTGGTCTGACCGTGCACTGATGACTTTGACACTGGTAGACCAATATCCCTCAAAAGGTAAATGCTCTTGGAGGCTAAATGAACATCTTCTGATGGATCCACAGATCCGTAACGATATTATCTAAGAGCTACATCGATACTTCCAAAACAATAAGGCGCAGGACACTGGCATAGCCTCAGTGTGGTTAACTCATAAAGCCTTCACCAGAGGCGCATTTATTAAACACGCAAACCAAGCCAAAGCCAGGTGGTTGAATACATACTTAAACCTCACAAAACTACTCACTGAAGCTTCTTTGTTAAATAAATCATCCCCCTCTACACAATGCTTACATAATTGGAAATAGCCAAAACCAACTTTCTGCTACTTAGGCTCAAACAATGATATTTTGAGCAGGGCAACAGGGCAAGGGTGCTTTTGGCCTCCCATTTGAAGAAAAAGACTTTGGATACCAGAATAGCATACATTAACTCATCACAGTGCCAAAAGATTATGAATCCCGACAACATAGTTCAAGAATTTGCTAACTACTACGGCTCTCTGTACAACCTAGACGAAGTTGATTTTACAAATGTTCCCTCAAAACAACATATTGACTCCTTTTTGGAGGCAGTCGAGCTTCCCTGTTTGCCCGATTCCGCATTATCGGAACTGTTCGCACCTATTACTAACTTAGACATACTTAAACATATTAAAGCTTTACCAATAGCCAAAAGTCCAGGACCGGATGGTTTATCAGCCATATATTATAAGACATTCCTAAACCAACTGGCCTCGTATCTTACTACGCTTTTTAATGACCGTTTCACTAACGGAACTCTCCCAACCGACATTCTCTGGGCTACCTTTCCCAAACGGGGTAGAAAAGTAACTATATGTGCCAATTTTAGACCAATCTCTCTCCTAAATACTGACACAAAACTCTACGCAAAAATTTTAGCAGACAGGGTGGCTCCATATCTAACCTCACTGATATATTCTAACCAATCTGGCTTTATTAGAGATTGCAAAGGATCGGATAGTTCAAGACACCTACTGAACGTAATTCATTATCTTGATAATACTGCCTCGGAGGGCCATCTAGTCCCGCTGGACGCGGAGAAGGCCTTCGATATGCTACATTGGCAATATATGAGGGAGGTATTGACAAGGTTTGGTTTCCCAGTGGCCTTCATAGAGGCAATCGTGGCTCTATACTCCTGCCCCATGGCTTGTGTCTCCAATACAGGATTTGTTTCCGCCCCCTTTCCCATAACCAACGGAACCAGGCAGGGTTGCACATTATCCCCCCTGTTCATCCTTAGGTTAGAGCTGCTGGCTCAACTTAAACGAGAAAACCCCAAGATCCATGGCGTGACAATAGGCGAACATAATCACAAACTTTACTTGTTGGCTGATGACATAATACTAACACTCACCGAGCCATGTAGATCCGTACCGGCTCTTTTATCTTCTAGAGAAATTTGGATATCGTATTAAAAAAACTAAATACCAGTAAATTCCAAGCCCTCCCAATCAACATACCCCACCATAAGAGAAAACCTCCAGCGGAGCTTTCAATTTGACTGGAGAGAGGAACATGTGGTCTAAACATGTGGCATAATCATATGAGAATATTCCATTCACTAAGGCAGGAGCTGGAGACTTGGAGGGATGTGAAGCTCTCATGGGCAGGGCGAATAAATGTTGTTAAGATTATGTCACTGATTATTGTACCTATTCTGGATGCTACCCATTTAGGTACTTTAAAAGCTATTGTCTAAAAGGGCAAAAGGTTTTTTTTTTTTTTAACTGGATAGACATGGAACGGCAACAAATGCCAGGCGAAAAGCTGATAGCACACATGTGGACTCCCTCACCACTCTGAATCACACACCTATCATGGTTTTCCACCACAATAGCATTGCTCTCTGCATGGAATGCTCTGTTTCAAACTCTGAATAAAATCCCTAAATATCAAAAATCAAGCCACATTGTGGCACTGTCCGCAGTCTCTCCATGCCTCTCCCTAAAACAATAAGAATATGGTATTTCCAAGTTGTCAATTCTTATCAGGTGGCTCTGGGATACCATTTGCGGTCCGCAAATGACCTATGACTTGCCCTCCAAATTCACATTTCTATACCTACAAATTAAGTGTCCTTATGGACCACGTAGATTACACTATAACAAATGAAACATGAGAGGTGACAGGAATCAATAACTTAATAGCCACAAGCTGGGACAAACCTTTAAAACCCAAACTCTTGTCTCTTTGCTACAAATCGCATTTTAAAAGCCCAGACCTAACTCAACCAAAATGTATAGCTCAATGTGAAAGAGAAACTGGGGATACAATTTTGATGGGCCAATAGAATAGAAGACTGAACGCCCTCAGGGGCATGACTAGATGTTTCTCCCACCTAGAGACCCACAGAAAACTGATATACTGTTGGTATTTAACCCCGGGTAGACTCACACACCTATACAAACGTGCCAAACACCTGTTGGAGGTTTGGCAAGGACAAAGGCACCATATTCTAGACTTTTCTCAGTTTTGCTATTTTTAATTAAATTTGCCATTTAGTGTATAACCCTTTATTTCTTTGTTGAGTTTAATTAATTGACTTCATTTTTCCCAAGTACAGATTGCATTAGTAAAGTACTAGAGTGTAATTATTTAGTTTAAAGGGACAACTATAGTCACCCAGACCACGTCAGCTCAATGAAGTGGTCTGGGTGCCAGGTCCCTTAGGTTTTTTTACCCTTCAGATGCAAACATAGCAGTTTCAGAGAAACTGCTATGTTTACATTTGGGGTTAAGCCAGCCTCTAGTGGCTGTCTTCTGGACAGCCACTAGAGGTGCATCTGCGACGCTGAAGGCATATTATTCCTCCATCGCGCAGAGGGTCCATACGAAAGCATTGAGAAATGCTTTCCCATGGACACTTTGAATGCGCACACGGCACTTGCCGCGCATGCGCATTCGGCTCCGCTGACGTCGGCGGGGGAGGAGAGGTCACCAGCGCCGAGGGAGCCCGGCGCTGGAATAAGGTAAGCTGCTGAAAGGGGGTTTTAACCCCTTCAGCGCCACGGGAGGGGGACCCTGAGGGTGGGGGCACCCTCAAGGCACTATAGTGTCAGGAAAACTGCTTTGTTTTCCCGACAGTATAGTGATCCTTTAAATGATTGTTACATTTGCATTTGTTACTTAGTATGAAGTATGTTTGTATGTTCTTCACAAATGATATCTTCAGGCAGTCCTCCCTGAGAAGTCCAGTGGATCAAAAGCAGTAGGAGGTGCAAATTATGTATATTCAAATGATCCAGCGACTTTGCACGCTAATCTGTCCTTTTTCCCTGGGACAGTAAGATGGTTCAGGCAGTAGTAACAGCAGGATCCAGACTAGTGTTAATTTTGGCAGCAAATTTCAATTTAGTTTTAGTCAGTCTTTTGACTAAAAAGCCATTTTAGTTTGTCGTACTTTAGTCATCGGAATAGTTTGTTTTAGCCGACAGAATTTACACTGATCCAGACCTGTGTGAGCCATGTATCCAATGAATGGTTTCCAGGGGATAGAACCAGCCATAAAGCTCCTAAAGCCATATTTTTGTTCATTTTGTATTTGTATTCCTGTGTATTTATGTTTTTGTGTTTTTATTTTATACACTATGGAGTGTTTTTTTTTATTTTTCTTAAAGATTTGAAGAATTACAGTTGTATACAGTACAGGTGGTGGTGTCATCCAGAGCTATGTATCACCTGTTCTATATTGGGATGTTTTATTGTATCCCACCCTTAGTTGCGATACATTGTATCACCCCTCATTCCTTAGTAGTTTCTTTTTATATGGGTTTTTAATGGGTTATACCCAAGGTGGTGGTGGTATTTAATTTTTTTTTTTTTTTTTTTACATATTATACTATTTGTTATTTAGCAACAATAATCACATGTTTGTTCAGATTAAATTAGCGTTGTGAAAACTTCTCAGGCAGTTTGGTAATCATAAATCTGCCTTGGGGAGCAGTGATGCAACATTGCTACTCTTGAAGGCTTTTAAGTTGACCACTGCCATTGTTCTACAAACATAAACAATATGTGTGTCTTGTTCTCCTGCAAATATGAATTCTTTCTTGTTCCCAAATAGCTTGTAATTAAATAAGTACCCGGTAGAGGATAGTCTCAATTTGCTTTTGTGGTATAATAATAAGCACAGTATGACGTTTGGAGAATATAGTACTCACATCTGTTTACCACTACTGGTTGACCATACTCTCTCCCCATTTTTTTTGTTATAAAAAAAAAACCCTGAAATTTGCAGTTATATCTATAGTATGACACAATTTAAAAAAAAAAAAAGTTGCTTGTGTATTTTATTAGAAATATATCTGTCTATATATTATTTCTCTTGATTCTATATCAGTGAAATATAAAAATATATATATATATTTTTATGTCTGGATCAGTAAAGAAGAGTGACATAATTAAAGGGACACTATAGGGTCAGGGACGTGTATACCTTACCCTATAGTGTTTAAAACACATTTAAGGTTCCTTGCCCCTCTTCACCCACCTTAAATAGGGTTAGAACTTACCTTTTTATTCCAGCGCTGCGTGGGTCCTTGGCTGAGATCATCAGAATTGACTGCACCAATCCGCATATTGAATCAATGCAGCTCTATGGGGAAAGTTCCCTTTAAGTATGTGACTGGATCCAACAGCAATATGTATGCACCCTAGTCAGGCATTGTTTTAAGTGATCTAATTCAGCAGTAATTGGCATTAAACTTCTCAACGTTAGCTATTCATTACCGGTTAGCTTCAAGTAAAACCATTTCATAAAGCCACATATTATATATGTCCTTTCTCATACATATAAAATATATATTTTGTTACTTTAGGAGTTAAAAATGAAATGCTCCCTAGTGCTGATGCTGCCTCCATTTTGGCAAGTTGTTAGACTGTGGGGGCTTGATCGATACACCAAAAACTCTCCAGAAGCTAAAGTTGTTTTAATATTGCTTAGTATCCCGTTACATTTTTTTGATGTAGAGGTACTCTTCATTCACTTTCAGTTTAGAGTGACTTCTAACTGCAGCAATTTGTAAAATTCAGTGCAGCTATAAGACAAACCCAATGAGCTCTCAGTTGGACAAAATTCTCTCTTCTGGCTGCTTATATGATATTTATTCAAGCTGTGAATATTTTATATATATATATATATATATTTTATTGTGTCCCCACACACGATTCTGAATTCTCTCTCCTACTTACAGAACAAGTTGGGATGTGATGCTGTGCATACGCAATCAGTGGCACGGCTAGCCACTGCACACAGCACACTTCACAAAACTGGGACATGGAATGTTTTTGAATTATTGGCACCTACGTTGTGGCTACTATCATTTTTTGGAGCAGATCCAGTCATTCTAATGATACGTTGGGAAATATAGTACTTATCCCATAAATTCTTGACAGGCAGGGTTTTAATAAGGTTGTACCCCATAGACCAGAATGAGGCCCTCCTGAAAAAAATCCCCATGAAGCCATATAGCTAACTAAACATGTTCCCTACAGCAAATGAGAGCATCCCTAGGAGCTAGGAAGTGACTGGTGAAAGGCCACGAATGAAAATCCTTTTCAGACCTGGCTGGTAATGCATGGTTTTTGTGTCGTTGTTTATTAATGTGCGAAGTGATCCTGTCATCTACAAAATGGGAAAATGGCAAGTTTAATATCAGGTAAGTTGATACGTTTCTCAAACTCTTGTAATAAGTTATTGAGATATACAGCGGATTTGTAGTTTTATTTTTATAAAGGACCACCTGCTGATTAATCTAAGATTTAGCTACCAAGGAAACAATTCGTTCTGAAATCGTAAATTACTTCTCTCTAAAATGACATCTTCCTGTTGTAATTTCAGGTTATCTAAGGCAACGTGTGAAACTTGTTGTTGTTCACTGTTTTTCAGTACAGTATAGGTTGTACAGACAACCCTTTTATTATTTTATATTTATTAACGCAGCATTGTCATTGTCTGAGGCCTTTGCCTAATTTATGTCGTCGCTGGTGGTCCAGTAGCCAGAGGGGGAGGGGGAGCAGGGAAAGGTGAGATTTACTGCCATCTTTTTCCGGACATTCCTTTTCAGCTCCTAGTGTTTCAGCTCCAGAAGCCGATGTCCGTTCTGTATGTTTGCATGTGTGAGAATACAGCATTGAGATCTGGAGAGAATTAATGCCCTTGTAAGCTGCAGTTTCTGTGTCACAGTTACCCACAGTTGTAAAATATATGGAGATGACAGACCTGACAGAAGTGTCATTAGACAAGGTTCATTTTGTGAGATTTCTACTTGGGCTCTTCCAACTTGCCCTCCAGGAATGAAATTGAGAGACTCCCTGGTTATCCAGTAATAAGGAGTCCCTCCGCAATCCCTTACCCATGACTGTTCTATTCACAGTCCCCCTTTGTATGTTCTGACAGATGCTAGCCATTGTGATCACCTTGTGCTCAGGCAGCAAAATTGCCAATGCACTTTATCAAGATCAGGCTGTTTTTTCCCTTGTCTTAAAGGGACACTATGGTCACAAGAACAACTACAACTAATTGTATTTGTTCTGGTGAGTAGAATCATTACCTTTGGGCTTTTTCCAGTAAACACTGTTTGTTTCAGAGAAAATGCAGTGTTTACATTACAGCCTAGTAATAACTTCACTGGCCACTGCTCAAATGGCTACTAGAGGTGCTTCCTGGGGCAGTGCTGCACAGTGTGACTGACATTCAGTGTCTCCGCCCTCTGCATAGAGAAGCATTGATTCTATGTATTTCTATGAGGAGATTGGCCAACACAGTGTTTGGCTTGTGCTAGTTCTGCCCCTGATCTGCCTCCTTGACAGTCTCAGCCAATCCTATGGCTGGAATAAAAGTAAGATTTTACTATATTTAGGAGGCATGGGGGGCAATTTTTTTTTTTTTTTTTTTTTTTTTTATAAACACTATAGGGTACTGAATATATGTTTGTGTTCCTTTAAATTCCATCTCCTGTTTTGGACTACAGTCACACTGTCTTGGGGATGTTCTATGTCCCTCTGATCTTTTAAGGTCTGTCCTTTCACATTCACCTCAGATTTGTATCTTTGGTTTGGTAATTGAGTAATAAGGGATATCCGATAATTGGTTCTCCTGTAAATGTGTAAATATTGGGGTCCTATAAGGTTTATTAGAGTTTTGGAGTGTTACTTTTAAAAGCAGGAATTAACATGTTAACAGTTTAGGGGGTGGCGATTGTTCTGTTTTGCGTTTCCCTAATCATTGGGCGATGTATGTTTATTTTATTCTCTGTTCACAGGCTGGATTAACACATACAAATAGAAAACAGTATAAAACATTTGTTTATTTTTCCTTTTCCAGGCAGCATAATTCATGTATTACATATTTGTAATTCATTAGTGAGAAAGCTCTGTTTAGAATTACATTAATAAAGAACATATTACAGGCGAGCAGTAATAGAAACATCATCATCTTTTTTTTTTTCTTCTTTCTAAATGTTTGTTTTGTATGCACATACCTAGTTAGTAGCGCTTTAAATAAAATCTGTGTCAATATATATTGTGTCATGGAGAAAACCATGTAAATCCTCCATATGACACACCATAGCTTTCCTTGATTCTTTACCTGGTCAGAGTATCTCTGATATGAACTATAAGGGCGCAGTAATATGGCTAAATAATCCGCTCCCGATGACGTACAAAGCAGATGCAACAAAAATGGCGTCTGCTTAAATGATAACTGCAAGCACTCAGATGAAGTTAGTGCAAATTAAATGGCATGTCTGGTTTCTCAGTAGTATGGTAATGCCAACACTGATTCTCAAACACACCTAGAGATGTGTTGACTAAACTAAAATTATGGCAAACTGAAAGAATAAGTTAATAGCCAAGCTATTGCTGATATTTGCTTATTTCCTTTTTTTGGCAATGGCCAACTTATTGATCTCCCCCCCCCCCCCCCCCCCTCTGCCCTAAATTTTGCAGTTTGCTTTTCAACCTGCTACAATTTACAATTGAATTATTAACTTCCAATTTTGTCAGTGGGTCTAAATAGTGATAAACCACAGATCTTCTTACTAAAAGAATATGTATGTATTGTTTTTTTTATATTTAGACAAAGAAGCAGCATATCCCATACCGAAATAGCAAACTTACCCGTCTGCTGAAGGATTCATTGGGAGGAAATTGTCGCACAATCATGATTGCAGCTGTTAGTCCATCATCCTTGTCCTATGAAGATACCTACAATACTCTGAAATATGCCAACCGGGCCAAAGACATCAAATCGGCAGTAAGTAAAATTGGGAGCACTGCTTTTCAACAAAGATGACCAGAAATGTGATTTTGGTTTTGTTTATTCAGATTCATTAAGATGTTGCTTTCTTTTATTCGAATAAGAGAAAATTTATGTTTTTATACTAAAAGTTTGATAAATGGGTAGTTGCTTGGTGAGGGCGGATGCTCTTATGTTATAAACATAATTTTAATTAGTGGAAAATTACAGGATTGACGTTGTCCAAATACGCCTTTGCATTTTTTCCTTTGCTTGTAATAATTATTTCAAACTTAACTTTTTACCAGAGGGTTAATTGCTTTATTTTATAGGATGTGTTCCACTTTCCTAGTCATTCTAGTGGGGGATATTGGGTTCTTTATATTCCCTTCCTTTTATCATCCCTTTGTAGTATCTCACTGAACGCATGTACCTAAAGTATGTGTTTACATAGCTGCCTGTGTCCAGTTTAACCTTGCTATCAGACTCTTGTACTGAAAGAAAACACAAATATTTTTCCTGTTATCCATTCACTCTAGTTTCCTATAAAGAGAGTAGTTGTAGTTTGGCCAAATAACCGCAGAATTGAGTTTTCAGGTTAAAAATAAAATTGCAACTTGGCAGAATTGGATTTTTTTTCCCCAACTCCTCTTATTTTGGTCTCTATATATTTCATTTAAAAAATGCCTTCTAGTAATTAATTTTTTTTCTTTATTTTTTTAATATCCCATTGTGTGTTTTAGAGACTGTGAACTTAAATCAGTCTCTTTTATTAAATTAAAATGTTTTGAATATACAATTGTCAGGATTCCGGGCCATTGTGAAGGTGGGCAGTGCTATTTGGCTCGGTCCAGATTTTCTCTTAAGCCACTATTGCTCCATCAGTCTTGGGACTGCCCTCTTCCTGTCCATAAACCGAGAGGGTGAACACCCTGAGACGCTGAATTGTCAATGTCAATTGGCATCTTAGGCATTGCTGTGGGGGTAGGATGACCACCTCTTTTGGAAAAAAAATACCGGCCATGCTAATTTGCATAATTAATTATACATGCATGATATGACAGGACACGATGTACATAAAAGAACGAGAACATTTGGAAGCAGAAAATGTCCTAAATCACGAATAAAATACTTAAAATGTGTGTACTTTGTCTGACTGTGCGTATGTGATGAGTGTATGTGTGTATATAGCAGTGTGTAGTTGTCTAAATTTGTATATAAAAACACACACGACTGTTACATACACACACATGCAGACTGCTGAATACATACACACACATGCAGACTGCTGAATACATACACACACACGCAGACTGCTGAATACATACACACACACGCAGACTGCTGAATACATACACACACACGCAGACTGCTGAATACATACACACACACACGCAGACTGCTGAGTACATACACACACACGCAGACTGCTGAGTACATACACACACACGCAGACTGCTGAATACATACACACACACGCAGACTGCTGAATACATACACACACACACGCAGACTGCTGAGTACATACACACACACGCAGACTGCTGAGTACATACACACACACGCAGACTGCTGAGTACATACACACACACGCAGACTGCTGAGTACATACACACACACGCAGACTGCTGAGTACATACACACACACGCAGACTGCTGAGTACATACACACACACGCAGACTGCTGAGTACATACACGCAGACTGCTGAGTACATACACGCAGACTGCTGAGTACATACACGCAGACTGCTGAGTACATACACGCAGACTGCTGAGTACATACACGCAGACTGCTGAGTACATACACGCAGACTGCTGAGTACATACACGCAGACTGCTGAGTACATACACGCAGACTGCTGAGTACATACACGCAGACTGCTGAGTACATACACGCAGACTGCTGAGTACATACACGCAGACTGCTGAGTACATACACGCAGACTGCTGAGTACATACACGCAGACTGCTGAGTACATACATACACACACACGCAGACTGCTGAGTACATACACACACACGCAGACTGCTGAGTACATACACACACACGCAGACTGCTGAGTACATACACACACACGCAGACTGCTGAGTACATACACACACACGCAGACTGCTGAGTACATACACACACACGCAGACTGCTGAGTACATACACACACACGCAGACTGCTGAGTACATACACACACACGCAGACTGCTGAGTACATACACACACACACACAGACTGCTGAGTACATACACACACACACGCAGACTGCTGAGTACATACACACACACACACACGCAGACTGCTGAGTACATACACACACACACACACACACGCAGACTGCTGAGTACATACACACACACACACGCAGACTGCTGAGTACATACACACACACACGCAGACTGCTGAGTACATACACACACACACACGCAGACTGCTGAGTACATACACACACACACACGCAGACTGCTGAGTACATACACACACACACACGCAGACTGCTGAGTACATACACACACACACACGCAGACTGCTGAGTACATCCACACACACGCAGACTGCTGAGTACATACATCCACACACACGCAGACTGCTGAGTACATACATCCACACACACGCAGACTGCTGAGTACATACATCCACACACACGCAGACTGCTGAGTACATACATCCACACACACGCAGACTGCTGAGTACATACATCCACACACACGCAGACTGCTGAATACATACATCCACACACACACACGCAGACTGCTGAATACATACATCCACACACACACACGCAGACTGCTGAATACATACATCCACACACACACACACGCAGACTGCTGAATACATACACACACACACACACACACGCAGACTGCTGAATATATAATACACACACACACGCAGACTGCTGAATATATAATACACACACGTACCTGCTCGCAGGACTCTGGTCCTGCTGCAAATCTTCCACATGCTTGTCCTGTAGCTCCTGCTGCTCCCACTCCTCCCATGTGCACCATATTAGTGGAGAGGGCAGGGACATGCAGTGACATCCCATCTCCGCCCTCTCCACACAGCTCTAGCTCCAACGAGTTTTCTTGCACGGCCTTAGAGCACTGCACACCCTAATGGCCAATGCCGATATTGCAGCACATGCTCATCATAGAAAAGTACCGGCATACATATTGTCGGTAATTTTGCTATAACTGCACCGGCCACAGAGCATCAAATAGCGGCCAGGTGGCAACCCTATTAAAGTGTGGGGCTTTGGAGGCTGACATTCCAGATCTCTACAGTTAGTGGAAAGGAGAGAGATGATCTAAGCAGCACGTTGTTCATGAGGATATACCTACAGCGGAAAGGATATGTCTTGACCCACCTCTCTGTTAGGGTAAGGGTTATCAATTTTGCTTTGGGCTTAAGCCACAGGTGGTTCTGGGACCCTGCAATGCCCCTGCTGAGAGAGGTACAAGGCTGTGCTTCAAATTGAGTAATCAGAACCATAGATCTGATTTTGAGGTTACTTTGTTTTCTTTTCTTTGCTTTCAATCTGTGAACTGGCAATGTACTCTGCAATTATACTACTGACTGAGAATCATGAGTGTTATCCTAGATGAAGGGCAAAGAATTATCTCTTCTTATCATAGTTTGATCACTGGGTGGCATTTCAAAGCTCTGCCTGCTTTGTATTTTACTCCATCTTTGTAGGAACATCAGCCTGTGTATTGCAATAACCCAAGACAAGTGATGATTGTTTTAATTATGAAAGGTTAAAAAAGGTTTGCTTTTTCTAATTAACAGGTAAAGAGTAACGTTGTAAGTTTGGACAGTCACATTAGTCAATATGCCAAGATCTGTGAGGAACAAAAGAAAGAGGTACGATAACAATCATGTCAAAATCTTTCTCTTTTATATTATGCTATTATTTACTTTAGGGAATGTACAATGTGGCAAAATAGTTTTGTTTATTGGGGAGGGCGTTTTTGTTTTTTAATAATGGAGATGTTATAGCTTCATAACTGACAATAACAATACAATCTCTCTAGATATTGTGTTATGACATGTTTTAACAACAAGTTAAATCCAGTGAATGGAAACAATAGTAACACTAAGTTCCAGGGTTCTCTATCGGCAGTACACCAGTTTGTATCCAAGTGAAATCAAAGACTTGTGTATGCCTCTGGTCCAATTCAGGCATTGATTAATATAAAGTGAAGAACTAAACAAAACCTAGTCAATTGGATTCCTAAACCTATTTGGTAATAAAATGTGTTTACAGTGCATAGCTTACAGTCTCTGTCTGTCTAGAATAAATCTTGCTAGTCAGGAAGTGTTAACTGTAAAGGAAAACCTTCACTTTTCTGGAAATAACACCATAGAATAAAACAATAAAAATCACTTGGTCTGTGTATATAGTACTGTAACTTTCCCCAATAGTACAGATCTATAGAACATGTTAGCAATTTATAAATGCCAGTAATAATATGTAACATTTCTCCATGTGGAAGTCTGTTTTCCTTTATATTAAAGTGAAACTGTCATGAGAGATATAAGTTTACAGTTTTGATGTTATACAATTTGTAAAATATTAATAAAGCACTTATTATGACTGTGTTATAATTCCACTGAAAGTTGTACCCAGCCTGACACTTATAGATACTGGGCGGAGCTACCGCAATCTAGAAGTTTAAATCCCCGCCAGCCGCCAGTGATCGCTGAGGGATATTTGCTTCATCTATGGAGGATCTGCCCAAGAGGATAGTATTGAAGATGTTCATAGCAATACTAGGGTACTCTTTTTGTATAGAAAAGACAGGGAAGGCAAAGAAACGTGGAGGGGTGGCCCTGTATATGAAGGATAACATAAAATCTAGCCTAATAAAAGTTAGCGAGGTGAACATAGAGTCTGCTTGGGTTACGTTCGAATTTGGTAATCACACAGTAACTCATGTAGGTGTGATTTATAGGCCCCCAGGACAAATAGAAGAGCTAGATAATCTACTAGTTGAGGGAATAGCTAAAATGACAATGAAGGGGGAAGTTATCATCATGGGTGACTTTAATCTTCCTGATGTGAATTGGAAAACCAAAATAGCTGCTTGTGCCAGGAGCACACACATTCTAAACTCCCTATTGGGATTGTCTCTAAAACAAGTCGTTGAGGAGCCAACTCGTAAGGAGGCCATACTAGATTTAGTGTTAACAAATGGAGATTTGGTATCAGATATTACTGTAGGTAAAAGTTTAGGATCCAGTGATCATCAGTCAGTGTGGTTTAATATAAAAACCGAGTCACCACACAAAAACAAACGTTTTAGACTTTATAAAAACAGACTTTATAAAATTAGAATATATGTAAAGGAGTCATTATCAGACTGGAGCAATCTAAATGGAGTCCAAGAGAAATGGGATTATTTAAAAGTTGAACTGCTAAAGGCAACAGAAAATTGCATTAGGCTTTTCAGTAAAATGTGTCCAAAATAGTAAAATAAAAAAAATTAGCATTTAGTAATTATATAAAAAAAAAAAAAAAAGTGAGAAAGATACAGATCTATAAGATTAGGCAGAAAGGGGCTAAGCAAATTGTAAGAGCTTCCAAATCGCACACAAGAGAAAACAGCACAGTCCATAAAAAAAGGACAACATTTTTTTAAATACATAAATGAGAAAAGGAAAGTAAAACAAGGATTAGTTAGATTAAAAACAAAAGAAGGAAGGTATGTAGAAGAGGATAAAGGTCTAGCTGACTGCCTCAATGAATATTTTGTTCAGTATTTATAGATGAAAATGAAGGAAATTGACCTCAGTTAGGAAAAAGGATAAATTAGTCATTTATTACACGTGAGTTTACAAAGGAAGAGGTTCTATTTCAACTGTCAAAAGTAAAGACAAATAAGTCAATGGGACCTGATGGAATAAACCCAAAGCTATTAAAAGAGCTTAGGGGTGTACTAGCAAAACCATTACCAGATTTATTTAACCAATCATTGATAACAGGAGTAGTCCCAGAAGATTGGAAGTTAGTTAATGTTGTGCCTATTCACAAGAAAGGTAGTAGGAAGGTGGGAGGCTATATTTAAAAGAAGAAAAACTACCACAACAAGAGGACATAGTTTTAAATTAGAGGGGCAAAGGTTTCAAAATAATATCAGGAAGTATTACTTTACTGAGAGGGTAGTGGATGCATGGAATAGCCTTCCAGCTGAAGTGGTAGACGTTAACACAGTGAGGGAGTTTAAGCATGCGTGGGATAGGCATAAGGCTATCCTAACTATAAGATAAGGCCAGGGACTAATGAAAGTATTTAGAAAACCGGGCAGACTAGATGGCGGAATGGTTCTTATATGCCGTCACATTCTATGTTCCCCCAACAACGGCAATGTCACAGTCGCGAGTCTTTGCAAATTCTGCAGAGTCACCAGACGGTGACAGTGCCGCTTAAAGTGTTTCTTCTCTTAAAGAGACACTCCAGGCACCAGCACAACTTAATCTAAATGGCTTCTGAATTTTCAGATTCAGGAAGTGCGGAGTGCTGCCCGGCAGGGAAGACACTGATTGGCTGAGAGCAGTCAGCTTTAGAAAGGCTCTGATTGGGATTGAAATGTTCCCTTTGTTTCCAAAAAACAATTCGGCATTTGGATTTAATCCTTTGCTTTCAATTCTTTACACTTGTTTTAAGACACACCTCTCCTGCACACAGACTTGCTTCCCATAACCTGTTAAAGGTCTCCAGCACTTTATGGTTTGTAAATAAAATATATCTGTTCTCTCTCTCCATTCTCAGATTGCTACAAATCATTCTGTCTTTCTCTCCACACTTCTACGGTTGCTCTCACACAGGGTGTGCCCCTCCTTTCACTTTGTGGGCATTGCTTTACCTTAGGGGAAACACCCTGATGGGCGGTTCCTGGTAACAGACTTGCAGAGCACAGCCTTCTAATTGAGCAGAGAGAGAGAGAGAGAGAGAGAATTTTTTTTTTTTTTTTAAATCTCTAATTTCAGAGAAATCGAGACATTTGCTAGCACAATATGTAAATGAAATGTGATTCTCTATCATTTAAAGGGACTCTCCAGTGCCAGGAAATCAAACCCTGCAGTGCCCCTCTCCCTCCCACCCCCTTCCCATGTAGCTGAAGGGATTAAAACCCCTTCAGTCACTTACCTGAATCCAGAACCAATGTCCCTCAGCGCTGGGTCAGGCTCTGCCAACGCTCCTCCCCGCCATCAGCCGGCGGTGGAGACTTAATGCGCAATCGCGATCGCATTAGGATTTCCCCATAGAAATGCATTATTTATTGCTGTACTATGGGGTTTCCGGTGACACTAGAAGTCCTCAAGCATAGCGTGAGGACTTCAGCTTCGTTTAGACGACCAAAAGTCGTCTAGGCTCCCAGAAGTCCCTCTATTGCCTGTCTTATAGACTGCCACTAAAGGAGGACTTAACATTGCAAGGTAATTACCACTTTAAGTGACATGGGACATTGCAACCAGATCACTCCAATGAGCTGCCTACAGTGATTTTCCTCCACGTATGATACGCAATGAAGATAAAACTGATGGAGAGGAAATATATAGGAAATTCGTTATAAGATAGAGGTAAATGCAGCAATGTGGAAACATCAAGGGCAATCATGGTTCCTCTTTAATATTAAAATGGGTCTGAAATTAGCTACTCTAATTATTTTGTGTTTTGTCTTAAAAAAATACAATTTTCCCCTTCAAATGTCAGATTAAACCTTCACTTCACAGGTTCACATCAAGCTTATCAGTATAGCTCTTGTGAGGGGGCTTTAGACCCTAAATATCAACATTCCTTCCTATCTTGTACACAGTTATTATCTGCACATATAAAAAATCGCTATGACTACTTGTGAGAAGAAATAAAGGGGTCTAAAAACAAAAGGCTACATCAGCTTACATCAGCTGTGATTTGTGAATATTTCCCTATACATGTTCTCTAGACAACAAGGTTACTATAAATGTTTCAAAGAAACAGTGTAACACTGTCCATATCTGTGCAGATGCATGCTTTAGAATGACCTCGCTGAAGATGTACACTGACCTCTTCAGTTTACGCTCAGCCAGTCCGCAATGAGGTCAGTCTGTCAACAGCCGAGAGTCGCTCTCTGCCCCGGCAGTAATAGACCCTTGTTTTTACATGTAATTTTTTAAAGAGATTTGTTGTGAAAAAGATAGCTTTGTACTGAAAGTTGGAGATTCGGTGTCTAACACTCTGCAATATTTTTAGTACCTGTTACAATTACAGGTTTGAATCTCGGTAGTGTCAACTCTACCCTTCATGCCTATGAGAGTATTATAATTATTATATCATTGGCATTCATATAACACAAACATATTGCACAGTGCACATTACAATTTTAATGAGAGGATATAGCAGTTAACAAAAGCAAACTAATCAGTGTTAGGCAAGGTTATATGGGAAACTGTACAAAAGAGCTTGCAATCTAGAGAATTGGCAGAATAATTATGATATCAGTATCTCCATAATACACTTTAAAACTAATGAAAGCTAGATGTAACCTACCTTGATAATATACTGTTTTTTTATTAAGAAGGTCAAAGGTATAATTTGTACTCCTCTAAAAATCAACCAGTCATTCACAAATTTGTGAATAACCAGGTCTGCTCAGGCAAGTTAAATAACGTATTACATAATGTACGTTTTTTCTCTTATTTTAATATTTTATACAATTTTTTAGATTGCAATGCTAAAAGAAAAACTAAAGGCCTACGAAGAGCAAAAAATGCTTGTTTCTGATCAACCGAATGGGTTACGTCAATCAAGTCAAGAACAGACTGAAATTAAAAGGTAATGTTTGCTATATGAAGAAAAATATGATTTTCTTTTATTTTTATATATATATATATATATATATATATTGCACTTACACTTCTCAGGAGCTAAAATTAACCTCCCACTTCAACGTTTGAGCGGAATGATCTCTGCCTAAGAATATACTGTAGTCTTGTGTATCCAATAATAATTGTTTGTGTTGGAGCCCAGCAGTAGCTCCTAGGGCCCCGTTTTCCAATTGGTGTTCCGCCAAAATTTAACAAAAATGGCGTTGCCATCAGGTTTACGCACCTACTGATCATCAGTGTACTCCAAGGAACAGTTTGCATGTACCATGACAATAGATCCTGTCATAGAATAATAATTTGCAAAACAAAATGGCCGCGGGTGACGAGGGAGCACTCTCCCCGGCATATAACTCCCTTGCGCGTACCGCAGTAATGTCGGAGACAGAATATGACATAACTCCGGCATCACTAAGAGGCGCGCGAGGGAGCTGAGCAGGCACTGACCCCGGGGACTGCACGTCCAGCACAGCTGCCCCACTGGACCTCAAGGACATAGAGACTCCATGCCAGCACTCCCAAAGGTAGGGAGGCTGGATGGAGTAAAATTAAAAAAATAAAAATAAATAGCAAATTAAAATTAAAAAGTGTGCTGTTTTTTTTTGTAACTGGGGGGTAAGGGGAAGGGGTTCTCGATGTTGATACACTATGTCAAAAGGTTCCACAGGAAAAATTAATTGGGAACCCCTGCCCTAGGGTGAAGCGTGGACTGGTCTGGTACCCACTCTAGGGTACGTAGGTTACACAAATCATGGAATAGAGCAATTCCAGATTGCTTAATTTTAAGCGTGTAGTGGTTTATATCCCCATCAAGAATATAAGGATCAGGAAGCAGCAGTAGTAAAAAAGTACTTTATTAGTAAAAACAATAAAAGTATAAAATAATGTAAAAACAGTGTTCAATAGTACACCAATGCATTTCTCCATAAAGTGGACTATTTCAAAGTATATTGAAAAGTGTATAGCCTGTCAGGTAAAGTTTATAGTATTATGTTATAGTTTGGATTAATGTAGCAAAAGGAAGCAAATGCCATCCTAGTCTTGATGGAATAAGATTCAGTGATCTGAAAGTATTATATGAATCAGTTGAAAATAATCAGAGCTCTACTATATGTTCTGCGTGATTGTGAATAGGGCATGGGCCGGCAGCCTGCTATGACCAGTAAACTGGCTAGTCCAGTATGTGGTCTTTGAAGGTTGGGGATTTCATGTGTTTCCTGACAGTCAGGTGTAGTTTGAAGAAGTCCTGAAAATGAGAAGGTGATGAGGCTTCGCCTGCTGAGTTATGACAGGCAGGAATGTTAACACAAACTGGGTAAACCGATGGTTAGGTGCTAGCCAGGTAAAATCTCGGAACTATCCTAGTTGTTGTTAAAATAAGGAACATTAATGATATAGCATGTCCTTGCCATAAGTTTCCCATAGTGTTAGCAGCTGCTACTCTTAG
Source organism: Pelobates fuscus (assembly GCF_036172605.1). Lineage (NCBI taxonomy): Eukaryota > Metazoa > Chordata > Amphibia > Anura > Pelobatidae > Pelobates > Pelobates fuscus. The sequence goes on from NC_086328.1 coordinate 132,425,265, forward strand.
GTAGCCTCAAAGGGAGCTGCAGTGTCAATAAATTACAGTCTCGGGGGACCACATGTCTCTACACAATATTTATTTATTTATTTATTTATTTATAAAATATTTTACCAGGAAAGATACATTGAGATTTCTCTCGTTTTCAAGTATGTCCTGGGTCCACAAATCATTGCATTGTTACAGTTAGTGTACAATAAAATACAAAATTAATATACAATATATACAACATTTAACATAGAACAGGTAGGAAAAATATAATCAACCATGACAGGTACATTCTGTTTTGAGGTATGTAGAGAAGGATCTCTTAAAGGACTTTAAACTTAGGGAAGATTTTAATTTGTGCGGGAGGTCGTTCCACAAATGCGGTGCTCTGTAGGAGAAGGAGGATCGGGCTGCTTTCTTTTTATATTGAGGTAGACTAAGTAAAGTGTTGGTACTGGATCGGAGGTTGTAGGAAGTGGGAACAGCCGGGGAAAGCATTGCGTTCAGGTAGGGTGGGAGTTTCCCAGAAAAGCTCTTAAACACAAGGCTAGAAAGATGAAGGGTGCGTCTGGATTCCAGCGACAGCCAGTTTAGTTCTTTTAGCATGTCACAATGGTGGGTCCTGTAATTACATTGTAGCACAAATCGGCAGAACGAGTTATACAATGTGTTGAGTTTATTAATGTGGGATTGCGATGCAGATGCATATACTACATCCCCATAATCAATGACTGGCATCAGCATTTGCTGTACAATCTTTTCCTTTACTGAAGGGCTTAGGCAGGATTTGTTTCTGTACAGGGCACCTAGTTTTGGATAAAGTTTAGATGCAAGCTTTTCTATGTGCAGGCCAAAAGATAGATTGGGGTCTAACATCATACCCAAGTATTTGAAAGAGTGGACTGCGGTCAGTGTGCCATTTGAAATTGTTTTGATGGATAGGTGAGAATTGTGTAATTTGTGTAATTTAGGTACTGTTCCAAAGATCATTGTGACAGTTTTGTCAGTGTTCAGGAACAGTTTGTTTTTTGCGATCCACTTTTCTACCTCTGTAAACTGGTCTTGGAGCACAGCCTCAAGCTGCGGTAGATCGGAATTGCTTGCATAGATTACTGTGTCATCTGCGTACATGTGTACATTTGAGGATTTGCAGACATTAGGCAGATCATTTATAAATAATGAAAATAGTAGGGGGCCGAGAATGGAACCTTGGGGAACACCACACGTGACTGGGAGAGGGAGGGAGTCGCTGTCAGAAATGGACACATATTGCGAGCGTTCCGATACATACGATCGAAACCAGTTTAGCGAATGATCACCAATACCTGAGTTTTTGAGTTTGTGCAGTAGAATGTCGTGGTCTACTGTGTCAAAGGCCTTAGCAAAATCAAGGAAAATAGCTCCAGTTAGGTCTCCTTGTTCCATGCCAGTTTGGATGTCATTGCAAACTTTTAAGAGGGCAGTTGTAGTGGAGTGATTCTGGCGAAAGCCCGATTGATCAGGGGTCAGATAGTTTGATTGTTGGTAATACTCACATAGTTGCGTATGGACACATTTTTCTAAGATTTTTGACAATACCGGGAGCAATGATATAGGGCGATAGTTAGAAACCAAGGTAGTGTCACCACTTTTATGGATAGGCACTACTCTTGCAGTCTTCCAAAGTTTGGGTAAGTATCCAGACACCAAGGATTCATTAATTAGAGTTGCGACGGGTTTAGCAATTGCCGGTGCACTGAGCTTCAACAGCATTGCTGGGATTTGGTCAGGTCCGGACTGGTTTTTCATTTTTAGATTATTAAGATGTTTTTCAACGACACTAACAGGTACAGGTCTAAAAGTGAACTTGTCTATATTGGGCGTTTGCAAATTTAGTGAGACCTGATCCACATTTGTAGTTTCAGGATGTGTGCCATTCATTAGCTTGGCAATCAGGGCAGTAGAGCATCCAACAAAATAATTGTTAAAGGCATTTGCTACATCTAAGGGAAGTTTCAGGGTTTGGTTATCCACTTTGACAGTGGAGGGTTGGGAGTGGATTGGGGGAGTTTGTAGTTTATTTATGACTTTCCAAAAGTTTCTAGGGTTTGAGATGTTATTGTTCAGATTGTCATAGAAATATTGGGCTTTGGCCAATTTTGTTTGTTTTGTGCATATATTTCGCCATTGTCTATATGCACAGTGATCATTCATAGAGCCAGTACGCTTAAACTTTGACCACAAAGAATCCCGAAACTGGTACATTTGGATGAGGTCAGCTGTGATCCAGTTCATATGTGCTCCTTTTACTCTCACCTTACGCAGCGGGGCATGCAGATTCCAAATTTGTAGGAGTTCAGACTGAAAGAATTCAACAGCACAGTCTAGATCTGGGATAATGTTTAATCTGTGCCATGGGAGGTTCTTGATGTCTTTTAAAAAGGATTCAAGATTAAATTTTTTGAAGGACCTTGTTATTTTAACCTTGGGAGCGGATTTAATAGCCTTAATTTTGCGCACACAGTACACTAAACAGTGATCACTGAAAGTGTTTGGGAGAACACCGGCCTCCTGGATTCTATCAGGAGAAGTAGAGAGAATCCAATCTAGCAGGGTATGGTTAAGGCTTTTAATGTTTATGCGAGTTGGGGAGGAGATTAATTGTGTTAGCTGCAAAGTCTTAAAAAGCGTGCACGAACTATTATTTTTAGGATTCAGCCAATCAATATTAAAATCTCCAAAGACCAACAGTTCACTTTTAGGGTTTTGAGCAATGGTTTCACTAAGGAGATGGGCTATGTCAGAAAGAGTATGCACAGGGGAGCTAGGTGGGCGGTAGATTCCTGCAACAATGATTGATTTACTGCATGGGATCTCAATTGTGCCAGAGAGGAAATCAAAGGTTGCAGGAGGATTAAGCTTTTGTAAAGGGGTAAACTTTATGGAATTGTCAACATAAATAACAATGCCTCCTCCTCTCTTTGCTCTGTCATTTCTAAAACATGAATACCCCTGTATTGCAATGGCGGTGTCTGGTATTTTAGTTGTTAGCCAAGATTCTGAGAGCACAATGATTTTTGGTTTGTAATGGGAACACCAGGCTTGCAGTGCATCCAGTTTAGGGAGTAAACTACGGATGTTGCAGTGCACAAAAGAGAGGCCTTTTTTAGTGGGGAGATTAGGACTAGAATTAGCTGGGGGACCAGGGTTAGACTCCACATCATTTGCAAGGGCGAGTAACATAAGGAATAGGAATTTGGACATAATTTTTGTTTGGGCACATAGTGAATGGGATACTTTATAATTTTGTGAGGTGGGGGTAGGAGGGCTATTTTTTAGAACTCTCCACCAGCACTCAGCAGATAAGTTACAGGAACAGAGCATGCCATGGTGTATGATAATTTGTTTTCCAGTTTGAGGTGTGTGCTTATGCTGGTAGTGGTGTGAACAAAATTGAATTGAAAAAAGGGTTATTAAGAATATCTGTATGGTTATATTTGGATTCATGTTAGTGGTATGAGGTGTGTAGTTGAAAATGAAAAACAGAAATTGTGAAAAACAAAAATTAAACAAAAAGTATATAGTATTAGTGTGTGAGATATCTATTTGTAGGGAGAGAGGGTATGTGTTCTATAGGGTTAAGAGATTGGAAGGGTGTGATGATCAGTGTTTGCACCTGTCAATATGGCCTTGAAATATAACTGTAAAGCCAGTGATGCCCAAGCATCCGTCCAAATGACTGGGGAATGGTTTGTCAACAGGAGAATGAACATGGTGGTCTGTTCCAAATAAGTAACTCATGTCACTTGGCTAAATTGACCCTGGCTGGGAGATCGAATTAGACTATACTGTTGATCTCAGAAGACATGAGAAGAGGCAGAGTAGCCTTGAGTAGATACGTGACCCTGAGGGATTATGTGCATGACAAATATTTTTGAAGCCATGAGGAACAGAGGGCCTCTGCGTGAACAGGAGCCTTTATTTAGGAGCCTGTCTAAGTCTACCCAAATTTTTGTCAGGGATACTGGAACACTTTAAAGTGGAGTCTAGTTGTATGTTAAAACTAGACTAGTTGGGGCCTATCTTCTTGCTGGACATTGGGACCCCTTACTTGGAAAACAAGTATGTGTTTAATGCTCAGGGGCATATTGTTACCCATCTCTACCTACCTAATCGTCCTGGAATTATCACCAAGCATCTTATGATGTTGAGGAGGAGCTAATAGATGATTCTGCAAAACATAAGTTAATTGGCTTCTAAAGTGAGCCTAGAAAAAAAAAATTCCCTATAATTCCTCTAATCGTTCTGAAACCTGTGACCTACTGCAAAGGGAAAAGACACGTAAGTAAAAGTATCTGAAATAAGAAAATCTGCACATTATTATTCTACTATAGGATAGTACTGGTCTCTGTGTTGAGGATGGAAGTTGGCCTCTCTGGAACGTATTCATTATTGGGCCTAGACTTATGGACCAATCCAATGCCCTAAAGCCAGTACCGCAGTCACTAGTTGTGGGTATGGGACTTAACGTATGTAATAAATAAGTCAGGGAACCCACATACCTCGTATAGTATAGAAATACATAAGGAGCGTAATGAGAAACACCTGTAGATGCAATAACTAGATTGTAACGTATGTATGACCAGGCCAGGAGTGTTATTGACATAGGGAGAAATTATGTTCTTACTGTAAAAAAAAATTCCTGTTCAACATAATTCCATTGAGGGTGAGGTAACTGTAGATGACCTAAATGATAAGCATACCCATAACGTTTATAACTGACTAAAGAATAACTGAACAATAAGGTAAGTAAGGGTATTGGTATATAACAACTAGATTTATTATGCTGGACCGCTCCTTTACCCTAAAGCCAGTTCCTCTGTCCCTAACAAATCTTTAGTATTTAACGTAATATGGAAGTTCTGGATGAAATAGATACATTGTACGTATTTATGTGGTCGTGGATAAGCTTTAGTTTATTACAACAAAACCATTCTGATTTGTAACAATTTACCTTATAAATATCGGAATTCCACGTAAAATAAATTGATATGGCATAAATTCCTATGTGCAATAAAATAACGGTTGATTTTGCTGTATGTTGTGAACCAAATTGCTGGTGGATAAGTGTAGTAACTTGAATTAGAATGCTAGGTTCTAAAGTGTATGTATACGTATATAGACAATTTTGGTAGTGTGACGTATGAATGTAGGCTGAATTATTGCTTGGTTGAAGGATGAATTATGATTTGGACTTGTTATCCTATAGATATTACGCATGTATGTATGGCGGCCACATGAGGGCCTGATTACGTTGCAAAATTAGCCGAATGAGGGCTGAACATAGATACCCAATAAATATGACATGTGGACGAAACGTGTGCCCAAATGCTTACCAACAGAGGGCTGTATGGGGTTGAATGAAATGATTGCAGTACATATATTCGTATATCAAAAAAAAAAATAATACATCATACATATACATAATTATGTACTATATGATGGTTGAATAAATAATGAGATACAACCTGTTTCTCTCGGGAACAAGTCACGGCCCGGGGGTGTTTGGCTGAGCCCGGGTGATGATGTTTATGGTTGGAAGAAGCCTAAATCGTGGTTGTATGGATGTATGTATATGGTATTGCAAGTCCCTAAACATTTTGTCAGTGAATTCTTATATGTATTCAGACGACTGACAATTCACTAAGAACACAAACCTATCATGAACGGAGACGGTTGTAGCTGGATTTCCCTCCTCAGTTACTGTGGAATAACTCACCAAATCACATCACATCAAATATCCCATATGCAGCATTTCAAAGGGAACTCTTTCTCCAGTCAGACCAGACCAGGAGCAACTTCTAATGGAACTCTTTCTCCAGTCAGACCAGACCAGGAACAACTTCTAATGGAACTCTTTCTCCAGTCAGACCAGACCAGGAGCAACTTCTAATGGAACTCTTTCTCCTGTCAAACCAGACCAGGAGCAACTTCTAATGGAACTCTTTCTCCAGTCAGACCAGACCAGGAGCAACTTCTAATGGAACTCTTTCTCCAGTCAGACCAGACCAGGAACAACTTCTAATGGAACTCTTTCTCCAGTCAGACCAGACCAGGAACAACTTCTAATGAAACTCTTTCTCCAGTCAGACCAGACCAGGAACAACTTCTAATGGAACTCTTTCTCCAGTCAGACCAGACCAGGAACAACTTCTAATGGAACTCTTTCTCCAGTCAAACCAGACCAGGAACAACTTCTAATGGAACTCTTTCTCCAGTCAGACCAGACCAGGAACAACTTCTAATGGAACTCTTTCTCCAGTCAGACCAGACCAGGAACAACTTCTAATGGAACTCTTTCTCCAGTCAGACCAGACCAGGAACAACGTCTAATGGAAACCATGTTCTGTGTGTGTTATATTTGTAACCTTCTAACAAGGATTGTATTGTTTGACAATGTCTAGCTAAAAACACTATAGACTTTTAAGTGTTAAGAACAAACTGTGCCCATTGTGCAGCCTTTTTCATTATTTGCTGCCAGTTGTGATCTTTGTGTAATCTGTTCTTGTAAACTGTTAATGCAGTTCCTGGTGTAGCTATAACTAAAGACTTGGCGTTGCCATCAGGTTTACGCACTTACTGAACATCAGTGTACTCAATGGAACGGTTTGCATGTACTATGACAATAGATCCCGTCATAGAATAAAATGGAGCTTATTTTGTTCCAAATAAAGTTACACATGAACTGCAATGCCATTGGTATGAATGATTACAAATTGGATGCTGGTGCAATAAGCCTCTGACGCAGTCTTTTAATTTTCGTTACAATTGTATCTATTAAACATTTAGAAGAACTGCATCACCATTAACGTAATAAGGATTGCACTGAGAATTAGCTTACTCTCTCCAACTTTTCATTAAAACACACTGTTGTGCGTTTGCTTAGCAGCACAGCTGGGCTTTGAGCTGTTTATATGCATCTCTTGGCTTCAGACAAACACAGTTAGTGGGCTTTTCACTCCAATTGTGAAATCTCTGCACATAAACCAAACTGCCTTTTGTTTTATAAACAATAAATATATATATATATACACCTTTGATGTGTATTTGAATGTCACCTGACATTCTACCTTTTGAATGGAAGCTTCTAGCATATTCTGATGGCTCCCATTACATTAACTGCTTAATCACATTGAGTTAAGCAAACCCCCATTATGTCATACTAGCTGTGACATGTGGAGGGGTTAATAAACCTTGCCTATGTATTATCCTTTAGAATCCCCCATGAAAGAGAAAATATGAGACATTTGGTCTGTCCATTAAAGCGTCTGTTCCTTTGACACTCAGTTGTTTGCTTTGTGTGTTTGTCTTCCTGATGATCAATAAACCTTCTGTCTGTCCATCAGCAGCTATACTTAATTTGTGTGTATTGTTCAAGGCTCTACCCTGATGGCACTTACTGCTGTGTTCCTACCCCCTTGTGTACAAACACTTACGTACTCCTATTGCCCTGTCAGCCCCACTCTCTTGATTTTTCAAAAAATCAGACATCTGTAACTTCGGGAGGAATATACCACAACAGCTGGAGAGTCTCACGGCTTTCTACTTGGGTGGACTCATAACATTGTGCTAATAATTAAAAGGAGACAATCTCACACCTGTTGCCCACTGGCAAAAATTGTTTTACATATAAGTTTGCTTAATATAGGTACCTTGTTTCACTGGTTAACTCCATGTATCTGACAATTTCTCTTGGCTTGTGACATTTGCATTACATTAGGTGATGTTTAATGCAGGTGGTAAAAAGAAACACATGAATGAAATCTCTCTTGTGGAACCTTTGTTTAGTATTTTGTGTTATATTTCTCTAGATATCAAGAAGGCCTCAAGTCAATTTTCAAAAACCGAGAGGACATAAGAGCAGATTATCTTAACCAAGAAATGCGCTCGAAAGAAAATGAGCTTAAAACTTTCTACCAACGGCAGCATCTCGAACAAATTCAAATGATTTCCTCCCAAGAGAAGGTGGTGAAGGTGAGTTATTTAGACGGTAATGTCACTAGATGAATCTGACTATTCAGCATGCCAAGTTATGCAGCTTCCGTAAAACCCAAAATGTCAAAAGGCTTACCTAGATTAATTGCCATATGGTATTTAATTCTAGTATATCTTATCCTCCGTCTGATTCCTTTTTATTTATTATCTTTTTATCTAACCGGGGTAATTAGCATGTGTTTTGTCCCTTGAAATATTGCAGTGTCGATACTCGTATCTTCTTCTGAAGATGACGGTTCCTTATTCTCTCACTGCAGTAAAGGCATTGTAGGCTGCGTAAAAATGTGCAACGTTCATCTTCTGTTATATTCCATAAATTTTCGGGATGTACTACTATTGCTGATACCAGTTACTTTAAGTTCTAATCTATAATCTGTTTCAGGCAACTGGTAAGAGAGATCACCGACTAGAGGTGCTCAAAAATCAAAGTGTACTCATTCAGAAGAAAAAGGAGGAGGAGATAAAGCGCTTTGAAGAAAATACGAACTGGCTTCATCGCATTGAAAACGAAATGCGCTTGTTAGGGCACGAAAACAAGATGCCAGAGGTAGGAGCCATAGCGGAGCTACTTTGTCCTTGCTTCTGGCTTGGTGATATATTTAATTTGTATTTTTTTCCACTTGTAACTTGGTAAAAAGGAAGAGGAGGGAGATGTCTAGTGATGCGAGTGAGTAGCTAATTTGCAATGCTTTCTGACTTAGCTGTGAGGCGAAGGTATCTAGGAATACAACATATAAAATTTGGTAATTATTATAAAAAAATGACACTGAATGCTGAGCTGGCAAATATGGAGGAAAGATCCTTCAGGCAACTCTTGCCACTGTAACAGCGCATGCATTATCACACCGTGCTTAGCATGCTTCTAGAAGCACAGCATTATGGGCCACATCCTCTATTTCAACACTCCTGTTACAATTTAATCTATTGCAAGCAATTTCGCTACGCACAATGTAGATATTAAATGAAACGATTTACCTGAAGCTGACAGTGTTCTTTATTTATTTTTTCTTCATGGCAAATCCTTTAGAGGGGAACTGTTACTTCCTTTTTAATAATCAGTTTACAAGAGGTCTGAAATATACAAGCATACATCATGGCGCTGGCTTCTCCATATTGGCTCCTTGTCAATCATTGTTATAGATTTTGCCCTATTTTGATACTGAACATGGACTGTGAACCGATGTTTGTGTTTTCCTTCTCATTTCCATGGGGTGAGCTTGCTGTGCCTTGACAGAAATGGCTTGTGATGACACTTGCTAAATGTTTTTATATACATTTTAAAAGAATACAGAACTTCAAATTAAAAAAGAAAAACGGTTATCACAACTTATAAGTGATTTTCCAATGGTACATTTCCACTATAATTTCACTAGACACAGGACGTTCATTTTCTGTTTTATTTCTCTTATCTTTGTTGTGTGCAGTTTGCTTGGTCATGCTTGTCGATGTGACTGCAAATTGCTAAGCAAATTCTCTTCCCTGTCTACAGAAAGAAAATCTGTCAACTTTGACGTGTAAATAGGGCAACAATTACTTCCTTTTTTATACTTTGTATTTACATTTTATGCTCTGTGGCTTGAGGAACATAGATTTCTTGTTACAGTAATTTTTTTTTTATTTTTTTTTGCGATTTCTATTTTTGTTAATTTCCAATGCTACTCAGTCTTCACAGATTTCAGTTGTTAATATTTCATAAGCCTCTCTTGCAAAGTAGCCATGATCCTTTTCCATAAATAGCTCCTGTGACATTTTCATTAATAATTTAGCTGTACCAGTAGTTAATTTTAAAGGCCTAGAAGTAGTTGACTATTTTATAATCTCTCGCTGATCTGCGTGTGGAAGAAAAGAACACAGCCTGTATCTGTATGCAAATACTTATCCCATTATTCACTGTTTCGTCTATTTATTTTTGCAGGAGCTGGGCAGGGATTTGCAATGCTGCCACTTAAAGTTAGAGGTAAAGGATTTAAAAGCACAGATTGAACACATGACTCGACTCATGACCCTCCATGAACGAGAAAACAGATATAATGAAAAGTAGGTGTATATTATAATTTTGTTTCACTTTCTGAATTTTCTGTGCACTTTCACTATTTTATTAATTCTTCAAAATAAATGTTCTATATAGATATGCGGTATGTAGATGACATTTTTCTAAAGAAATGTAAAAATTATTTTCTTAAATTTTGTGAGGAAGTATAGAAGTTTTAGAATAATTTTTTTTATACTGACGAGTGGGGATTTACATTATTATTATTTTGATGATATATAGATCGCCGTCAAATTCCGCAGCGCTTTACAATGGATGGACGAACAGACATGTAGTTGTAACCAGACAAGTTGGACACACAGGAACAGAGGGGTTGAGGGCCCTGCTCAATGAGCTTACATGCTAGAGGGAGTGGGTTAAAA